>NC_056745.1:1073677628-1073815128 GCF_019279795.1 Protopterus annectens | reverse complement strand
GTTTTTTTGCATCATCTGCTGTCGCTTGTTGACTGACGTTAGGTCATCAGTGCTATAAAGCAAAGCAGCCGACACCATTACATCAGTCTTTCTTGCCATGGAGCCCGTAGGAGAAGCAGTTCGCAAGTGTGCCGGTCGATCTTTACCAGAGCTCGAATTACATCTGAAAGCGTCTAAAGCTAAGTACTCCGTTGGGGATCCTTTTTTTCTCACACTACCCAATGTCTGAAAAAGTTAATTGTCTCGCCTGTGGAAAGCAGATCCCAGACAGAGACTTCATTCATACTGCATCCCTTGTTTAGGCACAGACCACAACATCCCCCTGTTGCCGGTCCTGTGCCCTCTTTAACTCGAGAACCATACATCATAGACCTCTTATTGTAGGCTGGTATTTTTGTCTTCAGTCTTCGCATTCCGGAATGGCGTCAGTCAGCCAACAATCCGTAGACATTCTGAAAAAACTTAGAGATAAAGATAGAGACAGACCACACAAGGTTAAGCCTTCCGACAACGCTACCACTAAGCACATTGTTAGTTCTCTGGAATTCAGTGAGGCACTTTTGCAGCCCCTAATGCCCGATACGATATCTACGCAGGCCTCTACCGAGACCCTTTCGGAGTCTGGTACACCGCAGAAATTTTCTTTGTCTTCCGAGCCTTTGGATGTCTCTGTCTCGGTTGGGTTTGGAGCTGCGACGCAGGCACTGGCTTCCAAGGAGGCCTTACGCACTACCAATTCTCAACAAAAAACGACTTTTCTCATCTAACTACTGTTTCTCTCAGACTGATGCATACTAGTAGGCCTAGAAGCCAGGCCACTCCTAAAAAATCTACCTCTAGCTACTGTCTTACTCCTGCTCCCCCACCACATCTTACTCCTGCTCCACCTCCCCAAACCCAAATGCTTAAGATGGCGGAGGATCTTATTTCCCTTTCAGGAATAGTCAGGCCACAACTTCTAAAAGGAAAATACACCCTTCTCCTGTACTAACAGAGCAGGATTCTGAGGAATCTAATTATTCAGATTTTGAAGAGGAATAACAACCTTTGACTGCTTATGAGGAATCCATTCCTTCTGCCTCCCCACCAAAAGACCTTTCCTTTAGGGAAACCCTTCACACCCTCGGGGACCATTTTCACTGGGAGTCTCAGGACTTTCCCTCAGTCTAAGAAAAGACTAAGAGTTACTAGACCTGCCCCAGCACAGACCCCTGACCATCCCCCCATCTTAGAAGTGGTGGATCATGTTTTCCATGAATCCAGCTTTACCCCCTTACTCCCTGCCACCTGCTCCCAGTAAATCTGGCAGGTATTACAGAGTACCCGATTCTCACAAATACTGTACAGAAATCCTGCTGCAGACCCAGAGGTCATTACAAAGGGACCTAAATGAGCTAAGGCTAGTTCTGCTAAGAATCTTCTGACAAGGATTCCAGAGCTCTGGACAGATGGGGTAAAAAAGTATACACGTCTGCAACCTTAGGTATCAGAGCACTCAACTGTCACTTCCATATGTTAAAATATCAACAACACACTTTGGAACTATTAAAGCAAAAGATTTCTACCTTTCCTGACTGTGCCAATTCGAAAGAGTTAGCAGATTTACTGCACTCTACTTGTCAAGTGGCTAAATGCTCATTAGACTGTGGATATGACACCCTAGAAGCCTCAAGCAGGGCAGCAGTGTCAGGATCTGTTATTAGGAGACCTGCATGGTTGAAGGAACAGCCTCTCCCTGATCATGTCAAGTCTAAATTAATTGATGCACCCTTGGATAAGGACAGCTTGTTTGGAGTAAAAGCAGAAAAGGTGCTTAAAAAGATGGAAGACAAAGCAAAATTTATGCAAACAGTAAAAGATTTCTTTCAGGTTCTATCTCCTAGGTTCAGCAGGAATTTTCCCGCTAAGCACTGGTCCTTTCCCGCACCTAGCAGACAGGGCAAGGTAAGCCCCGCAGGGACAGACCACCCAGGCCCCTATCCCAGGGACAACAGAGAACCAAACCATGGACCACCTCCGCCCCAAAGGCAGGGAGTTCTAAGCCATCCTTCTATGGCAGAAACTCTCAGTGACTCTCTCTCCTCCCTCTGCCCTCTTTTCACTCATCAAAAGCTAGGAGGAAGGCTCTCCCTTTGCAAAGAAAATTGGCTCTCTTTAACAAAGGCCCAATTGGTCTTAAAGATAATTTTTCAGGGATACAAATTCTCTTTCAATGAAATTCCCAATTCCAAGAGGGTACCCGGACTTGCCTCCAAATCAGTGGGCAGAGGCATTGAAACAAGTCCAAACTCTCATATCCCAGGGCGCAGTAGAACCTGTTCCCACAAATCAAACAGGCAAAGGCTTTTATTCCAGACTAATTCTTGTTCCCAGAAAAGAGGGCACTTGGCACCCCATCCTGGATCTATCCATTCTGAATACCTCCCTGGTGGTCCCCAAATTCAAAATGCTAACTTTGCAGCAGCTGCTGCCTAAGCTGACAAAAAAATGCCTGGTTAGTGACCCTAGGCCTAGAAGATGCCTACCTCCCACATCCCCATAAGGGAATCCTGCAGGAAATCCCTGCTCTTCAGAGCAGGCTCACAACACTTTCAGTTCTCTGCTCTACCCTTTGGCTTATCTACTGCTCCTAGGGTATTCAACAAATGCTTGGCCCCGGCCATAGCATTTTGCAGACAGAGAAATATACAGATTTATCCTTATTTGGATGACTGCCTCATTCAGGCAGATTGTAAAGAAAAGCTGCTCCAGGACCTCCTTTTTGTCAAAACCCTCCAAACTTCCTTAGGGTTCACCATCAACGAGAAGAAATCAAAGCAGGCACCCTCCAGGAGGATCATTTTCTTGGGAGCTGTGCTGGACACAACATCCCAAATGGCCTTCCTATCCCCAGTGCTTCCTGGCTCTCTACTTTACCCAGGACCTCCTTTTTGTCAAAACCCTCCAAACTTCCTTAGGGTTCACCATCAACGAGAAGAAATCAAAGCAGGCACCCTCCAGGAGGATCATTTTCTTGGGAGCTGTGCTGGACACAACATCCCAAATGGCCTTCCTATCCCCAGTGCTTCCTGGCTCTCTACTTTACCCGGCTGGCTTCTAGAAGTTACCTTACAGTGAGGAAGTTCCTACAGGCCTTTGGGTACATAGCATCTTGCATCCTTCTAATTCATCTGATCAGGCTTCACGTGAGAAAACTTCAGTGGTATCTAAAGAACCTTTGGTGTCAACACTCTCTGCCTCTAGAGACCTCTCTCCCTCTGATCCCCTGTATAAGGGCCAAGTTTCTCTGGTGGGCAGAGGCCTGTGCCAAGAACAAGGGTCTTCCTTCATCATCCGCCCTACTGGGCAGACCAGCACCACCGACACCTCAGACATTGCTTGGGGTGCTCACCTAGCAGGCAGGTGCATCCTAGGTCTTTGGGATGCTCAGCACCTTCCCTTACACATCAACCAGAAGGAAATGATGGCAGTACAAAAGGCTCTGACATCCTTCAAACCCCATCTCAGCTCAGGGGTTCTTCTTATCAAAACGGACAACACCACAGTAATGTGGTACATCAACAAACAGGGAGGGACCCAATTTTACTGTGCAGGCTATCCATGAACCTCTGGCTGACAGCCTCCTCCATGGGATTATACTTAATAGCCCAATACCTACCAGGGATCAACACCACCCTACCAGACCACTTAAGCAGAAACTTACTGGACCCCGCCTCGGATGGCAGCTCCACAGAAATAGCTTTTTGCAAGTCACTCAGGAGTGGGGAACTCCGGAGGTGGATCTCTTTGCTTTGCACCTCAACTACTAGCTAAGAAAAGTCTGTACCAGGGAGTATCACCATCTAGTGTGGAAGGTGGATGCCTTGACCTTCATCTGGAACTCCCTCTTCGTGTACACATTCCCTCCTCTGCCTCTTATTCCCAAGGTATTGATCAAGATAAGGCAGGAGAGACCAAAGGCCATCCTCATTGCCCCAGATTGGCTCAGACAGCATTGGTACCCCTTGCTGCTGAGCCTGACATCAGTCTCCCAGGCAGCTTCCCATGATCTCAGACCTCTTGACTCAGGTGAGGGGGATGCTGCACCCAGACTTGCAGATTCTCAAACTGTCAGCATGGCTAATACTCTAAAAGCAAACAAGGGGCCTCTATTAAGCAAATAGATCCTTGACATTATCACAGAGGCCAGAAGGCCCAGCACCAGAAAATCTGATTCAGGGAAATGGAAAATATTCTGCTGCTGGAACCAGTCCAGAGGGGGCAGTTCCTCACAACCTTTCATCCCTCTTATCCTGGACTATCTAGCGGAGTTACTTAATAGTGGCCTCTCCTTCTCTTCTATTAAAATCCACGCCTCAGCCATTTCAGCTCATTTTGATACAGACCAGCCCCTGTTCTCACATCCTTTGATAAAACAATTCTTCAGAGGGGCTTCTAATATCAGACTTCCCAGAAGGCCACTCATGTCAGCCTGGGAACTGAATTATGTTTTGGAAAACTAACCTTGCCACCCTTCGATCCTGCTGCTTCAGCAGAACTGAAATACCTCTCCTGGAAGACTGTTTCCTACTAGCTATCACCTCAGCCAGAAGGGTTTCGGAACTTCACGCACTGATGACCATTGAGCCCTTCATTTTCCATGCAGACAGGGTCTCCCTGAGGACTAACCCCTCCTTTATGCCCACGGTAGTATCTAATGTGACCCTCAACCAGGCCATTCATCTACCCACCTTTTTCCCTAACCTTCAAAACAAGGGGGAAAGAATTTTGCACTCACTAGACGTGCGTAGACAGCTTAGATACTACCTGGACTGTACTAAACTCTTCAGTAAAACAGACCAACTTCTTGTCAGCTTTGCCTCAGAGGCAGAGGGGAAGCCCATTTCCAAGCAAACCATTTCCAAATGGATATCACATTGTATCCATTTCTGCTACAGATTACATGGGAAACCACCACCTAAGTCTGTTCGTGCCCATTCCAAAAGGGCAGCCTCCAATTCCACAGCATTCCTCAGAGGAGTTCCCACCATGGATATCTTGGAAGCTGCCACCTGGACCTCTGTCCATACCTTTTATAAAGCATTACCACCTACCTCTTTTCTCTAAGTTTAAGACAGGGTTTGCTTCTGCAGTTCTGCAGGGCATGCTTACCCATGCCTAGGTCTCTAACTAATCCTTCCACCCCTGTCAACTTTGGGAATCCTGCCACAGGTGATGACTGCAACAGTGAAACACGAACATAGTACAGTTGTGTACAGGTACCATAAATCTAGATGCTCGAGTGTATTCATTGTTAGTCCTGGTTTTCCTTCTCCCTTATATCCTCTTTCCTTAGAAAGCCATAAGCTTCTTATGGTGGCTTTTAGCCACCAGGACCACTTTACCATATATCCTTGGGCTTCTGACTGGTTAGGGCAGGAAAAACTGATGTAATGGTGTTGGCTGCCTTACTTTATAGCGCTGATGACCTGTTGCCAGCCAACAAGTGACAGCAGCTGACACAGAAAAACATTGACTCTGGTATTTGGGCTGGCAGAGGGCTACCACAGCAGGGATAACCCACAGGTGATGACTGCAACAGTGAATACACTCGAACATCTATATTTATGAGAAGTGTACACAACTGTACTTTTTGACCCAACCCTCTGACCCAGTGATCTCAAATCCACTCTGTCCCAGAGCTCTTTTGCTGGAGATATCAGTACAAATGACTTCAACTTCCAACAGTTTCCCTTCCTCTTTCAGTCCCAATATTTTCAGATCCAGAAGAGTCTCAAAAGCTTCTGCGCTGTGGTTCCTGGGGATGGGCCAACACCAAAGTTGTCCAAGCTGTCCCACTGCTCTCGAATGCTCGGCGTTGAGGTTGGCCTTTGAGTCGAGCCTCTCAGTTCTGTGATTGCCTTTCAATTTGAAGGACAGAAGGGATCAGGCAGAGCCAATAAAATCCACAGCCTTCGAAGCTTTTGAGTGGGTCCTTTCGATGCTGAGGAAAAATACGCATCCATCTAGTTCAGTTACATCTGAACCCCATTTAGAATCATGCTGTACTTTTCATCCTTCTGACAGACGAGGACAGACTGTTCCACAAGCTTCACAGGCTACCTGCTGCATAAGCTTCCAGTCTGATAGAGCCTTACTACCCTCCCCTGGAAATGGTCGATAAGAAGCAGATGTACAAGAGGAAGGACTTGTACTTTTCCCCAGAGTCTGTCATGGAAGAGTCCATCTGGGAGAAAAGTGAAGGCTCCCATAGATCCCCCGCTGAAGACATCACCTTTGGTGCGATCCTTGAATTGATGAAGCAGAGAGAGGAAAGGTCTACAAATAACCCTTTTCCTGATAAGTCCATGTTCCTGGAAGCCTTTGATTCTGGCTTATCTTCATCTTGGGTGGTACCAACTGTTGATCCACGTATTAATTTGGCTCAAAGGACACAGAAGGGGCCCTTGGTGATTGTTGGCAAACTCAAGAGGCTAGGTCACCCAGTGGCTAGCCAGCCACAGATAGGATCCAGGAATTAGAACTGGGGAGTCCACCTTTACAAACAAGCAAGTCGCAAGCTTTTGTATTCGCTCCTGTTTTCATTTACTTCTCTGAAGTCAAGGCCAATGTCTTTGGCCTCTGGCTGACTAAATTTGCAGATGATTGCAAATGAAGAGCTGTCATCGAATCCCCCACCGACACAGATTTCTCCAGGAAGGGCTGACCCAGACAAGCAACTGGTGTCATAGCTATGGACTAAAACTAAATACTAAGAAATGCATAATGGTATCCTTCAGGAAGTCATCCAGCCCTGGAAACCATCTTATTGATAACACACCCCTAAGAGCTGACCCATTTGTTAGGGACTTGGGGACACACACAGTAATGTAGCCTTTGACCATCACTTGTGTACAGTAGTGATGAAATCATTCTGTGTTGTGCAGTTTATAAACAAAGGTATGGCATCTAGGTACAAGAATGTCATTATTCTACTGCATTTGACTTTGTCATTGACTACAATGCCCCCTTTGGTATGTACCTAACCAGACGTATCCAACAAGTGGAATGTCCACAGAGGTTACCCATTAAAATAATGCAGTGCATAAAGTAACATGTCCCTTGAAAGCCTAATCAGGGCCTTATCCCTGGATTTTGTCTCTTACAGGCTGTTGATGGGAGATCTGTGCCTGGCATACAAGGCATTGTCAGACCCCACTCTGATGGACCTCCTGCATATCCACAAAACAACTGACACCAGAATTGCCCATTCTAAAGACTTGAGACCTGTAATATAAATAGGACCTGTTGGAGAAACAGGTCTTTATCTTAGAGACTACCCCTTCTCTGGAACAGGCTCCCTTCCATGTGAAGCAGAGTTACTCCCAAAACCAATTTAAGAGTAACTTGGATAATTGGATGGGGAACAGGAAATTCATCCCTGGTTTGGAACTTATGTCTGTAACAGACACAGGCAACCTGTAACTGGTTCATCTCCCAAGCCCCTGCTTACACTTACCAAGGGTACCACAACTTGTCAGGTATTTGGGATGCTTGTTGAGGCTTAAAATGCCCTTGTGGTCATTATCCTAGTTAACACCTATGAGCCTATGAACCTAATGTGGTGGAATCCGTCCCTAAGAAGCCTGATAGGATTCTACCAGTATCTGCATATCAGAAATACTGAAGCAAAGTCCATTGCTGGATGCATTGGTAGAAGTGGCAGCGACATGGTAGCCATGATGAAGGAACTATCTGAAGAACGTTCTTTGTCCATCCCCATAATAGAGAGTCTAGGGCTATGGACCAGTTTGAGAAACAAACATATGCTTCAGAGACTTTTGTCCTTGGAGTGCTGAATTATTTAGCCCATGCCATCCGATTTCAGAGAGACCCGACAAAAAGGAGATTTCCAAGTATCTCTAGTATCTTTCCTGTGGATGTTCAGAAGACATTGGTTTCCAGCTTTATACCCTTCAGTCTGCTTCCAAAGTAGCCATGCAACATCTTTCTAATGCAGCTGATTGCACGGCGAGAGCAGCAGGCACTGGAATTACCATTCATCAGAACTCCTAGATGTATCTATGTGATTTTGCAGAAAGCTTTATGGCATCTTTCATTAATGCTACCTTTGATAGGACCACCTTATTTGGACCTAAAGTGAAAGAAACACTGACTAGGAGTCAACAGTATAGCAAGACTCTCTCTGCAGTGGAAATCCACATCTCCACTCTACAGAGATCCTACTCTAGGAATCAGCAGGCTGGGAAGATGATGTGGTTCAGAGAATCACAGAGCTCTTACCAAGACACTCCTGGAGATAGACCTCCTCGTGGCAGCAGAAGTAACCTTCGTGGACAGTGTCCCAGAGGCAGAGGTGGACTGCATAACCTGGACTTTCATGGCACCTTTACTAAAAATCCATTTCAGTGCCCATAAAGTGTTGCCTGACTGCTGCACTCTGGGGACAGGTGGGGGGTGCTTGTCTCTGCACCTACAAGCCTAGAGATGTATAACAACAGATTCTTGGGAATTAAACATTCCATACTATTTCCCCTTCCTGCTGTCAAAAGAAGAAAGTTTGTTGTCCCACCCAGTCAATGGGAACTTGCAGCTGCAGACATTTCCAGGCTGCTAGAAAAACGAGTCATCCAACTGGTGCTTGATGACCAGTTAGAATCCGGAGTATACTTGAGGTTCTTTTTAGTACTCAAGAAAACAGGGTCCTCTGACTCATTCTGGATCTGAGCCATTTAAATCAGTATGTCAAGCAGACAAAATGCTGGATGGTCACACTTCAGTCCATTTTGTCTCTGCTGTGGCAAGATGGATGAGCTCTGTAGATCTTAAGGATGCTTGCTACCATGTGAGGATAGAGAAGTGTTTTGAGAAGATTTCTCATTTTTTGGCTGGAATTAATTCATAATCCTGTCATTCAGTCTCACTGCAGCCCCCAGGGTGTTCACCAAGATGATGGCAGCAGTGGCAGCACATCATTACCTGCTTGGGGATCCAGGTTTTCCTGTACATCTATAATTTGCTTTCTTGACCACTACATCCAGCAACCTGCTGTCACACCATCTGGACCTTCTGCTCCAGCTGATGCAAGACCTAGGGAGCATGGTCAGTCTAATCAAAAGTCATCTTATGTCTTCTCAACAGATTTATCAGATGCCACATGTACACAAGCTTGTAGATCACCCAGCTTCCTAACTCCAGGGTGCTCTCCCTGCATCTCACTGTCACTCAAGTTCTCCACCCCTATTCACCAGCGAAACAAATTCTTCACCTACTGAGTCTGATGGCTTCCACAATCCTCATTCCTTTGGCCAAATTTTAAATGAGTGTTTCAATAGACTGTAATGGGGCAATGGTCCCAAATATATCCTCCACTTCATGCCAAAATTTGTCTCACTCAGTTTTGCAGGCAACACATATCCTGGTCAAAAGCACTAAAATAACCACAAACAAAGTAAACCACAAAAGGCAAAATGGCAGTAAGTGCAGGCAAAAATCAGGAACACAAGATAAATAGACATTTTATTGTAAGCACTTTTGTTTAGTTCAATGTCCAAACTTCACCAGACATAAACTAACATACTCTTTCCTATTTTATGTCCACATTCACAGGAAATAGAAAGTATAATCGCCCAATCAAAAAGCCTCAGTGAATTTAAAATCATACTATTTTTTTAAACTCCTCATACAAAAATACTAATAAATAATTCTATGATAATACAATAAAATTATACAATAGAAAGTAATAACAAAAACTGATATATATCAAAAGTTTTTAATTTTAAAAAGCTGGTAATAGAAATCATATCATTCAGGCCTGGTGGGGAGGTGGCATTAAAAAATCTGCTACCATGTTTCCTTCTGTTCCAAATATAATTTCTAAGACCCACCCCGGGGATCCCTATTCATTTGATACAAGACTGCAAATTTAAAAGAATGTTCAGGAAATGAGCTAAGATGTCTAAACAATGCATTAGTTACTTTTCTCTTGGAAATGTTATAAAGATGTTCATAAATTCTTTGGGATAATTTACGTTTGGTCTTTCCCACATAAAAAGCGGGGCATTGTGTACAGATAGCAATATATACTACTGCTTGTGAATAGCAACTAAATTTACCCATTATGCTAATATTTTTATTCCTAACCATGAGATTAGATCCACTATATACATATCTACATTGATGGCACATCCCGCATGGAGTCATCCTACCATTTCTTTTTTGGGCCCTGTCTTTCTAAAATAGTCTTCAAATTAGAACTTTTTTAAACAGTGTTAGGGTAAATGCCCATACTCTCTTTAATCTCCTGGTCACCCACAGTAATATCCCAATTTTTATGTAGAATGTCAGATATAGGGTAACTGTTATTATAAAAAGTAGCAACAAACGGGAAAAATATATATTTGCTCCCTGAAATATTCATCAATAAATTATTTCCCCCATTATTAGCACCATGAGATCCTCCATTATCAATTCAGTGGAGTTTCTAGTTATCACTACCACATCAGTGCCATTATTAGTACTTTGAAACTGCAATAATGGCCTATAAAAGCCATTCCTGCGCTTCATAATCACTTCATTCGGAATCTTAATTAATAAACCAAAGGAATATCTACAGTTTGCTAACATGTTAGAAATATGAGCATATTCTTATAAAATCCTCATATTCAGAAACCATGCGGGCCGCTCTCACCATCTGCCCTTTTACCACCCCACGTTTTACATGTTGCAGGTGGCTGCTAGAGTAGCGAAGATAACTGTTGGAATAGGTCGGTTTTCTATATATAATAGATTTTAACCCATTATTTTCTAAAGTCTTAGTTATTCAAACATCCAGATATGCAATTCTATACTACCCAGCAGTATATGCAAATTTAAAAAATTCAGTAGTAGTATTATAAATATACTCAATAAAAAGTGGGATCTCATCCTGGGGTCCTGTCCAAGCAACAAATAAATCATCAAGGTATCTAACATAATAGATGTATTGGAAAAGAAAGAACTGTAAAGTAAATAGCACTTTTCCCACCAGGCCATAATAATAATAGCAAAAAGGGGGCCACATGCCAACACCATTGCAACACCTTGCAATTGTTTAAAATAATGTCCTTCAGAGTATGTATAGTTATGTACTAATACCAGCTCCATCAGTTGACAGTAAGTGTTTATTTTATCCTTGGAAAAGCCCAGAACTCGAAACAAAAATTCAGAAAACCACTCAAGGCTCAATTGATGGGGTATGCAACTAAGTAGATCTTTGACATCAGTTGTAATAAAAATGCCTTCCTGAAATGAAGTCAGTTGATTACATGGATCTAAAAATCGCCAAGAATCACAACATGTATGAGTAATTTCAACACTTCATGCTTCAAATGGTTATCAAGATAACGTGCAATATAACAAGTTTTAGGCCACCTGGAGTCAACAATTGGATGCAAAAGGGAATCCTTTATGTCCTTGTATATCTTAGGCACTCCAAAAATTGCTGGAAATCTTGGACAGTCAGTAGTCGTATAATTGTATTCAATGGCAGTAATTTGCCCCTGGGTCATCATATCCAATAATTCATAGTCAATCCTTTTATATGCGATATTAACTTCATTTAACGAAACGTCACTATAGGTGTCATTATATAGCATTTGATACATTCTTGGTGGATAACTACTCATTTGGTGGTAGAAGAGTGTCCGCTCCTTATTGACCCCCATCCCAGTGGCAGTAGTGATGACGGACACTGAACTTCTATGGGTAGGGGGGGTCACTTTGAAGGGAAGGACTTCTAAGGGCACTTGCTGACATACTGATGTCAACCTTCACATCAGTATTATGGAGATGAGGGGCAGTCCTCCTAGCATTGTGAACCACTCTGGGCATCCTTGCAAGAGTGATTGCAAGGGTGATAGCAGTACAAACAGACATTGTATCAATGGTTTGGTACATCAAAAAATTGGGAGTAACATCTTATTCCTTGTGTCAAGAAGCCATCAGGGTCTGGCAATGGGCGATTTTGTCTCAACACTTTCTGATAGCAGCACACATCCCAGGATCATTCAGTTTACTGGCAGACAAGTTGACCAGCTCTATTTTTATGCCTCACAAGTGGTTCCTCAATTCAGCAGTGGTAACTTTGATTTTTAGTTGCTGGAGTCAGCCTTGCTGCAACCTTTTCACACTCCACCTAAGTAACAAGTGCAGCAAGTACTTTGCTCTGATTTCCCCCCTCAGGGATGGTTACTGAGAGATGCTGTAGTCCACAGTTGGCCCCTATGTCTTTTCTATGCTTTCCCCCATTGCCTTTAGTAAACAAAGTTTGTACAGAAAGCAAGAATATGCAAGGTCAAAGTGATTAATTACCCCTTTCTGACCTAGACAAAAATGGTTGCCTTTCCTGTGGCCTCTACTAGTACATCCTCCAGATATACTAACACACCCAGCTGGGCTGCCTCCTTTGGGCCAGAAAGCCTCAAAGTCAGCTGCTTGGTTCCTTCAGTTCTAACCTTAGAAATGCCAGGCTTTCCCCGTTGGTCATTCAGATCATACCAGCATTCGAAAAACAGACCACTACAAAAGTAAATCCTTAGCCAGTGGATGAGATTTTCCATTTGGGTTACATCCAGGGCTTTAGATCCCTTTTTCTACCCATTTTAGAATTCCTATTGTAACTTTTTCACAGTGGTTCCAGCTATCAAAGTGCAAATGGCAACTATTTCTAGCTTCTATATAGGTCAGAACAACAACTCTGTAGCCTGTTTGAAAATTTCCTAAGGCCTTCCTGAGAGGAACCTTTCTTCTATGGGTCCAGTCAGAGACCTGGTACCTGCCTGGGATATTACCATCATGTTACAAGCATTGACTAGGCCACCCTTAGAGCTGGCTGCATCAGTTGATTTGAAATTCTTGTCTTGGGAAGACAATTCTTCTGGTGGCAGTCACTTCAGCCAAATGGATTTCAGCGATGCAGGCACATCCCTGCCAGCCACCCTATTTGGTCTTCCACAAAGACAGTTCCATTAAGGACTAAAGCATCTTTCCTTTTTAAGGTGGCATCTGAAGCTAATTTGAATCAGTCGATAAACCTACCTGTTTTATTTCCAAGATTTCCAAACAATGCTAAACTGTAAAAATATATGAACTCCTGATCGCCAAAGCCTGCAGAGCTAGGGCACCACAGAGAAATGTTTATTAACTAATAAAACGGCAATAAAACAGCACAGGCATAGGCCACCACGGAGAAATGTTTATTAACTAATAAAACAATAAAGTGGCATAAAAAGAGCACAGGCATTGAGACAGGCATAAGAGCTTTCAACTCAAAGAGCCTTCGTCAGATCCTGCATTACTCCTCCCCTTTAAAGTAAAGAGCAACTAATTAAAATTCACCTAGGAAGTCTCCTCCCTTTTATCATGTAATGCATTACTGCCAGTGGTTCTCCCATTAGAAGCAAAAGGCAACCAATTAACATTTAAATTTTATCTAGGAAGTCTCCTCCCTTTTCAACAGTGGCTTTATGGAAATCATCCCATTCAATCCTGGGAGCTGATCGGCCTGCAAATAAGTAGTCCATTGGCTCTCCAAACCTCTGTTTTATTATATAATCACCACCCTAAAGATTATCATGTACTAATTCTAATTCCATAAATATAGACTTGTGTTGAACATTCTCTTGGATATGACTAAACAAAGCACTAGTGTCTTTTCCTAGTCTAATGTTACTGAGGTGACATAGAATTCTGTCTTTGAACTGCTGATTAGTCTTACCAACACAAAATCCATTACAGAGGGTGCAGGTAGCTACATAATATTTTTGGTGTCACAATCTGCATAGATTTTCAGCTGATATAACCTTTAAGAAGCAGGATATGGAGAATTCATTAAACCTGCACAATTTTTTTTGTGTGTATGCATCATGGCAGAATGCTACACGAGAGCAAATGATTTTAGATTCAGTAAGTGTCACTTTGCGGCATGCAAGCACGAGCAAACAAGGAAAGTTCCATGTAATGCAGATTACCTCATAAGCAGGTGAATTGTGTGCAAATGACCCAGGTGGAGTGATCCAACAAGGAAAGGCATCCGTATAGACTCTGTGTCTGTATCCATAGTGTACGTGGCAGTTTTCCACTTACAGGAGTGTACACGGAAAGAAGGGGATGTAAAAGTCCAAAAATATGGACATAACTCCCCTGAAGTGGTTAGATATAATACATTGATGTGTGAAAAATGTATTGCAGATGTCTGAAAATGCAAGGGAATATGTAAAAATATATATACTTTTTTAATGATTTTGGCATGTGTGCAAACATGCCGAATTGAAAAATTAAAAAAAGCAATAATAAGTATGGTATAATATTTGTTAGAAATGTATTATAGGATGTTGTGTCTGGTCCATACAATGGTGTATTGGTGCCATTGCCTAGGTCATACGGCTGTGAACCTTGTAGTTACCAGGCTGTCAACATGGATATGTTTGCAAATGAGGTGAATTTGTTGAACTGGTGAAAGGAGCAACCATGTGCGCAGATCCCTTGTTGATATTACCACTGAATGCGGATGCCAGCAGAGGGGTGTGTCCCCTTAGTTTTAAGAATTTTTGTAATTCCTGGTGCTCATGTTTGCATGGCATGCTGCATAGCTGAGCGTGTTCATGTGAAAGGATCACCCATGTCAGATCACCCAGGTCACAGTGATGACATAGGTAGCAAGTAATTAAAACCGGATATCTTCAGTTATAGATTTTGACTTTTTATGAGCTGTGCTAAGCGGCATGGTGCAGAGCACCGCATCGCTCAATAAAGTAGGGCCAGTAAATTATATTAATTAGCATCTAGGCAGGTGAAATGCATAATAATTAGCCAGTCACACATGCTGGACCTACAGCAGACCTTTATAAAGTATGCATACACCCTACATTCTGATTTTCTCCCAATACTCTGGATCACTGGAGAACAGAGTTGGGAATTTGAACCAAGATAATGCTAGGGGCTACTGCAGGTCTGCTACATCTTTATGTGGTAGATGCTGAAGTTAATGCTGCTGCTGCTAATAGGCCTGGGCTGAGAAGAATAGCATTCTGGCCCAGGTTAACCTTCCAGGAGCTACATGAGCTGGAGAGTGTAGAGCACTACAGGGTGGACAGGGACATATTACAAGAACTCTCTGAGCTGTGCTGCCGTCATCTCAGAGGCAGAGCCAGCAGAGTGGGACCCATCCCAGTGGAAACAAAGGTATGTGTAGCCCTTAAGATACTAGCTACATGTACATTTTAAAGACCAACTGGGTACATGATGGTGGTGTCACAGGCATCTGCATCCAGGATACTCCACCAGTTCTTAGATGCAATGCTGCTACATGCCAGTGAGCACATATGTTTTCCCCTCTCCCCTATGGTGAGGGCCAGCAATATGCAACAGTTTGGGTCTGTATTAGAATACCGAGCATTCAAAATTTCGAGTGTTCTAATATCGACCCATTTTGAAAATATCGAAGAAACAGAAAACCTAATTTTTTCCTAGGGAAAGAATTTGGTTGTCCGTTTCTGTTGCTTCAGTATTTTCAGCGCTGTGGTGGAAAGTTACGGGTCGGGTTCAGGTAAGTGTGCGATTGTGTGGACGTGAGGGTTAGGGTGGGGTAGGTGAGTTAGGGTTAGGACACGGGTCAGGTAAGTGTGCGATTGTGTGGAAGTGAGGATTAGGGCTGGGTAGGTGAGTTAGAGTTAGGGCTCGGCTGAGGTGACTATGCGATAGTGACGGACCTTAGGGTTAGGGTTTGGGTTAAGGTAAGTGGATAGTTAGTGATGTATGTATAGTTTAGTGTTGGGTAAGGTGTAAGAGTTTAGGTGTATGTGTGTGGATTGCTGTTTGTTTGGTGTGCTTGTGCTGTGTGTATGTGTTTTGGAACAACAACTTTTTTTCCCTAGGAAAAAAATCGGTGTTCTGTATGTTCGATGTTTTAAATTTTCAGTTGATAGGGTTCGATATTAGAACACTCGATTTTTGAAAGTTCGGTGTTCTGATATAGACCCAACAGTTCTACCAGGTAGCACACTAACCTGAGGTATTGGGTGCCATAGATTACACCCATGTACACATTAAGGCTCCACCTGGTGAGCAGAGTAGAATCTATGTTAACTGCAAGGGGTACCACTCCATCAACTGCCAGGTCCTGTACAATGCCCAGGGGATTATCCTAAATATGTATGCTGGCAGCCCTGGCAATTATCATGACATACTGGCATACATCCAAGTTATACAAGATGTTTGCTAGGGGACATCCCACGTGGCCATGTACTGAGGGATGCTGGCTACGCCATGGAACTGTGGATGATGACACCTATTAGAAATACACACACACCCACAGAAGAATGCCATAATGAGGCAAACACACAAACTAGGAACATCATAGAGTGTGTGTTTGGGCTACTGAAGTCACTGTTCCAGTGTCTAGACATATCTGGTGGAGCCTTGCAGTATTCTCCAGCCACATTGCACATATATTCACAGTATGTGCTATGCTACACAATATGATCCTATGGAAACAGCTGCAGCAGGATCAGCAAAGGGACAGGATACACAGCCCTCCACCAGTGCCTAGGTCGCCACAGTCATGGGAGGAATCTGAGGAGGAACCCCTGCTGATGTCCCTGTAGGCAGATGTAGGTATGCTCAGTACGCCCCGGGTTTGGCTGAGAGGCAATGCATAGCACATTCACTGATAACCTAGGGCCCTACGGAGTGACACCTTACTGCTACTCACGTACAGAAATTAAAAATGATGGCAGGCAACCCATACATCTTGTACCTACTTGTATATTGGCTGTGTACTGCTTGCATTAGATGGAGTCAGCCTTGAACTACGGTTATGGCAGCTGCTGCATGTGCAAGGTAAGTCCGTAACCTATACAGTACTCGTAAGGATTATTATGATATGGCATTGTTTGTGTGGATCTGGTACATTATGCAAGTAAATATAGTGGGCTACTTCAGAAATTACATCCACATGGGACTACAGATGACCACTCCACTACATTGTTTCTGTGAGTATCCACTAGGCCTCATGCATGGAATATTCATGCAGTCCTACTGCAACAGATTACTGGTACATCTGCCAAGGGTGATGTTAGACAGTGGGGTGACAGAGTCAGACTACTGTGTATCCCAGCAGAATGTATGGTGGTGTTCCACCACTCCCAACACAGCAGTGTTCCATTGTAACTGCTATAACACATGCTCCTCAATGGTATATCAGCATGCCATGAAATTGATCATACATTCTATATCTCACTTAGTAAAGGAATAAAAATGTACATATGTATGCAGTTGATTGTATGATGAATGATTGCTGTCTGTCGAGCAGCTTGTGTGGCTCAAAGGACTTGGGCAGTTAGCTTGTGTGGTAGCTTTCATGGTTGTAATCTGGACATAACCACTTGTTTTGTATGTTAGGTAGTGCTACTTTTGTTTTACTGACTGTCAGTTTGTGTGTGATGTAATATTGCTAACCTTTTGTGACATTACATCACACAACTGAAGAAAGTCAAAGCCAAGTTCATTGATGTGCAGCAGTGCAGAAACTGGGACAGACGTCATTTTGTGTAACACACAAATGTTGCACTGGAGTACAGTTAGGTATGGGCTAGAGTCAGTGTATAACTAGCAAAAGTCCCACTGTGCATGCTTATACACTTAGTTAAGCAGAGCGCAATTCCATTGCTCCCCTCTCAAAATGACTTGTTACATTTAGATACGTCTGCAGATACATATAAATATATGTATATATATAGATATATATATATGTGTGTGTGTGTGTATACATATCTGTCAGTATCTCACTTTCTATGTAGATGTATGTATATATATATATATATATATATATATATATATATATATATATATATATATATATATATATCTATAATAACCAAAACGAAAATAGCTTACGCTACTGCTATGTATTCTTGGGAACCGACACACACTTATTTGAAAATGTACCAAAAAGTACGAAATGATGGCAATTGTTGAATAAAATCCACTATTTCGAGAACACACAGTCAGTTAAGCGCTTTCACCTGCTTATACTTCAGGCTTCCTCAGAACTAACTGCCTGCCATTACCTACAAACAGGTTTAAATAACTTTCTTGGCGCCAAGTATCGTCTCATAAAATCCTATGCAAATACATCTCTCTATGTTATAATAATAAAAGCATCGTACATCTGATTAGTTATTCAATAAAAACATATGTACATACTTTTGCATATTACAATATATGTATAAAAAACTATTACCTTAAATCTATTATTTCTAACTTTAAAGATAGAGGATATGATATTAAAATGATGGAGAAAGTGAGGAAGCAGGTAGTGAAGGAATGGGGTATAAAATACACTCCATTATTGGGTTTAGCATATGGGAGTTCATATAATTATAGTATAGGGAATACATCCAGCCTGATGTCCAAAAAACTAAACAGGGCATGTATTTTGGAATATGGACCACATGTTACGAAGGTCAAGGATATAATAAGAAATAATTGGAATATTATCCAAACTGATGCTTATATTTCTAATATAGTTGGGACAGAACCAACTTTTGTATATAAAATGGGCCCCAACCTTAAAAGAATTTTAGAGAGGGTGTCTCTAGTAGAATAGTTAATATTAATACACACACATATAGATGTGGGAGTTGTAATTACTGCTATTTGATTTCTGAAAAAGATGAAGTAAGTTTGAAGAACATCACCAGAACCAATATAAAATTCCGATATGGAAATTGTAAGACAAAATTTGTGGTCTATATTGCACTATGTGGTGCATGCCCAGCATTCTATATTGGAAAGACTGAAAGGCATTTTAATAGGAGAATATATGACCACATTTATTGTATGAAAAAAGGTGATGAAAAAAATGCACTCAGTAGGCATATTAAACAGTTTGGATAGGAACATAGGTTCACTTTTGGTATTGTAGATATTATTAGACCGGACCCTAAGGGGGGAGACTGTAAAGGATTTTTATCTTTTCGTGAAATGTGGTGGCAGTTATTTACAGATGCCTCCACACCCACTGGATTGAATGATAATATCTCAAAATTAATGACCATTATGGATTAGTCATTACGTAGCAATGAATTTAGATTTAACAGTCTATTTTATTATTATTAGTTGTAATGATATATATATAACATAGAATTTATCCACCTTGCTTGTTTTTATTAGTAACTAGCATTAGTTATTTATAATAAGTATTAGTTTTATAAGCAATAAAAAGTAGTTTGCACATGAATTGTTAGAAATAATAGTTTTAAGGTAATAGTTTTTTATACATATATTGTAATATGCAAAAGTATGTACATATGTTTTTATTGAATAACTAATCAGATGTACGATGCTTTTATTATTATAACATAGAGAGATCTATTTGCACAGGATTTTATGAGACGATACACCTTTAAAAATTTATGAATGTATTTTGGCGCCAAGAAAGTTATTTAAACCTGTTTGTAGGTAATGGCAGTTAGTTCTGAGGAAGCCTGAAGTATAAGCAGGTGAAAGTGCTTAACTGACTGTGTGTTCTCGAAATAAAATAGTGGATTTTATTCAACAATTGCCATCATTTCGTACTTTTTGGTATATTTTCAAATAAGTGTGTGCCGGTTCCCAAGAATACATAGCAGTAGCGTAAGCTATTTTCGTTTTGGTTATCCTGTTGTGGCGAACGCTAGTTTCAGTTTATATATATAATTGACATACACACACATCTGTGTGTATCTATCTATATATATATATGTATATATATATATATGTATATATATATATATGTATGTATATATGTATATATATATATGTGTATATATATATATATATATATATATATATATACATATACATATATGTATGTATGTGTGTATATATATATACATATATATATATATATATATATATATATATATATATGTGTGTATATATATATATATATATAAAACATATATATATATATATATATATATATATATATAGACACGCTTCTGTCTGAGCCCGTGCATCTATGTAGCACATATACATATATCACACACACACATCTCCATGTATATTTACATCCCTGTTATCCACAGATGTGTTTACATGTCTGTATTGTTGTACATAATCTTATAATGGTGATTAAAGCTGCAGTATGACACATATAATGTTTCTCAAAAGACAACATGTAAGGGCTGAACAGTAGGTAATGCACTTCCCTACAGCCCCCTGTCCCTGCTGGTAGTCACAACACATATACCAACAGGTGGTATGTATCATGTTGTCTACACACACATTGTCAGTCCACATTGTTTTGGCACACAGGCTTGCCCATCTAAATGCAAACAAGCATATACAGCCAGAATAGCTACTCTGGGCACATAGCTAAGATAAAAAAAGTTATTTGCCTGCAAGGCTACTAAATGCAGAGAACAGTTGAGAAGCAATGTCACTGTGCAGCCCACACACACTGTTCAACACAAGTTTACTGTATGTACTCCACTAGTGTTTACCTGTAGTCCTGTATAAAACAGACATCAGCTGTGGTGCATGCTGTAAATACTGTGAGCTGTAGTATGTAAGACTAGATAAGTAGGGGTTCTAATCTCACTCCAGCGCACTTGTGTGTGTGTGTGTGTGTGTGTGTGTGTGTGTGTGTGAGCATCTCCTTATCACCACACTGACTTAGAAAGAGGTGAGTTTTGCATTATTTTGTTTGTAGCAGTGACGTGCGCCTCCAAGGTCCTAACCAGAACAAAAACCTACTGATGTCGTCTACCATAACATTACAAAAAAGAGATGTTAATAGCACACCTGAGGTGTGTCATGTGTATTATAGGTGGGAGTCTGTTTCAACAGTTTGTGAAAGTGTGGTAGACATATCTCCCCCACCACTATGTATTAGTAATGTCATACCAGGTAATGTCCTTACAGCAGGTAATACATGTGTACCATTCTACCTACTGCAGCATTTCCAATACAGCAGGGTGAGACATTATCCTGTATGCAAGGTAGAGATCACTTTTGTGTAGTCTATATAACACAAGCTACAATGGCAGTTATTGCACATGATCCTCCTAGGATAGATACTGGGGATTTCAGGTTCCCTTGTGAGGAAACTTTGTGTCTTGTGCAAATGCTACTGTTGGTTGCAAAGGTACATGAGAAAATGACCATTGCAGTGAAATATTGGCATGCTGTGGGAAGAGTACACTGAGGCTATAGCTACATGATTATTGAGTGACAGTGCTCTCACTAATGAGATGAGCATGATGTACTACCCTTCTTACTTCTGGGGAGACATGGTGATCTATGTTAAAGTAGATGTAAACCTGTGTGACCAGGTCTATCACCCTCAGTATGTAAATCAGGTGTTACAAATGATGTGCTACATACCAGTAACATTGCTGTTACTGATGGAAATGATACTACGTACACATTTGCATGGGATTACGGCCATGAGTGTGTGAACAAGCAGATGTTCATGAAGACGCTCTTAGGAGAGTGACATAACTGGGAGATTGTATAACTGCTGCCAGTTTGCTATGCCATGAGGTGCTTCTTGTCCTCCTGTCAGCTACAGCTGAGTCTATGCAGTTGCACAGGTGGTTGCATAAAGCATTATTGGAGAGGTCGCCACACTTGCCTGTCTCATCTGAGGGTGGAGGTGCAGTCACGCTATTTATGCCATCCCATTTGAAGTTTACTACTGTGTTTGCTGAAGGGGGGGGGGTTTCAGGTGCGAGTCTTACATGTAAAAAGACCGATTTGTGGTCAGATCTTACCATGGAGGACCTCACAGTGCAGTGTTAAAGTGGTCTCCCATATTGGTAAGTACATGATGCAGTACATTGGCTCCCTTTGTGGGGATGTTACCCTACTTGTTCAGGGCATTGTAGTTAAGGACGTGAAATAACCTTTGGGCAAGTGAATTTGAGCAGGAGTAAACAGCACAATTGGTGGTTAGTGAAAGTCACCCCACACCATGGTGTTGTGATGTAGCTTGATAGACACAGGAAAATTCAAGTAAGCACAGCAGGTGTCCTGATTCATGGAGTTGCCCCAGTAGCTGGCAATGGCTTTATTAGGTGGCCTACTAGCACTGAGTAGCACCTGCAATGTCTCCAGGGAAGCACACTGTTTAACCAGTCTGGATGTGTATCTCTCTTTAATGACTATGAATACACCACCTGCATTAACTAGCACACTTTTAGTTTGAGTTCTGAACATGCGGAAGGACATGTAGCCTGGAATGGCTGTGGTGCTGTCCACAACCTTGAGCCAGGTATGTGTGACTGTGCAAATTTCTGCATCTTCCAAGGTGGGGATACCTTCCAGCGAGTGGTGTTTAATATTGGAATTCCTAGCATGTACCAGCATAACTATGATGTTGTTTGAGGATGGCGTTTCCTGTATGGAACATTTTTCCATGGGACACCGTCTGTAAGACTCACTGTGGTGATGTCAGCAGCCTTGGCCACTACACAAACTCCCAGGAGTGACAGATGAACACCATCTGTGGCAAAGCATCGAGGTCTATTGAGCAAGTCATCCCAGGTTGACATTTACTGGGTCCCCATAAAATGACACCACACAATAAGCCAGTTATTGACTTCAGTCATTTTCCATGTGTATTGAGCCATCATCCAAGGTGAAGGAGTAATTCAGCTGAAGGCTATGAGTATACCTGCCAGAAACAGACTCTGTAAGCTCAGTCGTGTGAATGCGTACAGTCCATTGAGGTATGTCTCAAGTTGTGCACACCAGCAGGAACTATGACATCATCATAACGCCACTTGATGTTGACAGACCTGCGTGCATGTGTAGTATGGCATATCCTGGCACCTCACACAGTTAGCGGTGACCTTTCCAATGTTTAGCCTGGTGCGAGGGACATCGACGTGTCATATGATGTAATCACCAGTGAGTATTAGGGTTGAGTTTGTTTTGCCTGAAACGTTTGACCCGTGAGACAGTGGTGCATGTGGTATTATGTGTACTGTGTTTTGCAGAGGTATGAGTATGTGTACTGAGCTTGCAATTGGGTTTCTGAAGTGTCTGTTCTTTGTGTATGTGTCTGGTAAGGAGCTCCACATGCAGCTGTGTGTGATGTGGGTGGAGTACGTGGTGAGTTGTGCATGTTGTCAAACTGTACTGACTGGTGTGTGAGGTAACATGGAATCAAGGTTTGTTATAATCACATCTCTCACACATTTTATGTGGCATAGCAGTATAGGGGTAGGGACACTCAACAGCGGTCAGTGATAATGCCATTAGCAATACAGTCTTGCTTGTGTGTACATCCACAGCAGGCCTTCATTAGGCAGTGGCCTGACAAATTCTGAAATGTAACATATTCTCATCTTTATATATTTCTCCTAATGTAACACAGCACCTGACAGTGTGCCATAACATCGTTGATTGAGTACAATGCTTTGCCAGGCATGTGGCCCTTGGATTATCCATAGTCTCGTGATTAGGCATGGTTGCAATAGCATACCTACAAATGTGACAGTGTGCAACTCCAACAAAGTTAGGGTCATGCTGGTACACTCTCAGGATCGACAGCCTCAAACACACTGTCTGTAGGCACTCCTTGCAGTGAAGATGTGGATGTGCATGCACAGAGAACTTGTTCAACTCTGCCATCATTACTGTGGCCTTGCTAGTCTGCACTACCTGGCAAGCAACCAGACAGCTCACTGGATGTTGTGTGACTTGATGTAGGAACAAAGACATGCATTCCGGTTACATGAATGTACAGTATGACATATATAGGACATGTGTGGGTACACACACATTGCCCAAAGGGGGCCACTCCTTTGCAGTACATCTCAGATCCATGGCATGCAGACATGCACCATGAAACTGTTTGAAGGTTAGCCTGCATGAATTGCTGTGAAATTGTCACCCAATAGGGATCACTGCCACTCTGGTGCTTGCTCGAGCACCCTTGGACGTCTTTGTCACCGGACGTTGAACATCATATTGTGACACTGCAGCTGTGCTCTGACTCATCATCCGTTCATTACCCTACTGAAATCCTAAGAACCCTGGAATACAAGGCATAACACATGCCAAATTATAATGATTGCTCTGATTGCTACTCAAGGCATCTGCCTGGAAAAGGGTATGTCAAGCCTAAACAACCTTGTATGACATGGGACAACTATGTGGATGTACAAACAGGCTGTGGCCTGCTCCTCATGTGGGGTTTGGTATTAATGTTTTGCTTTTGGTGAGAGACAAAGTGTAGGAGCATGGTATCCCAGGAGAGAATTGTGGTGAAACCAGCAATTGTAGTAGGCAGGCACCAGCAATTTACTCGCCTCTTGTTAGCATTCTTCACAAGTTAATTGTGTCATCACAGTAAACACTGCTTGAGTGGTGTGCAGCAAACACACCGTTCTTGCCTTTCCCAGAGTGTATGTATGACTCCACCACTACCACCACCACTGCTTGCCTATGCTCTGTACAGACACAGACATGTTGGATGACTACCTTCTTGAAAACCATGATGGAATTAACTTCAGTACTTAGTTGCACACAGGGCCAGTAGCATGCAGTGACAAGCAGTGTTCCCAGATGCCTCAGTAGCATTAGATTTAAAGCCATAAAAAGACTTGTTATGGAAATGATCAGTACCAGTGAGGTGCACCTGCAGACACTGTCCCAAAACCTAGTGCGTTTTGTTCAAGGTCAGATCATGCCTATCCTAAGCACTGCGCCTCATTGATTGTTACAATATGCGATGGATAAGGGGAAAATGACTCACCCCACCTACCATGGCCTGAGAAGACATTTTACAGGATTATGCTATCAGGCATTGTGGACGCACTGTAGAGGTTATTTACAAACTTGTATGTCCGCTGTTGGATAGCCAAATATCTGACACTCCTTGTCTGGGAAGATAGGATTGTGTAGGCCAGTGCTACAATGAGGCCAGTCACCAGTGGACTACCCACACAAATCATTCCTGGGACTACCCCTTCTAGCCATTCCCGTCTCTGCAGTCATGGCCACTGTCATTGACCTAAGCCTGATTACATTTGCAGATGTTTGCAAATAAGGAGCTGTCACTGAATCCCACACACAACCGGAAGTTATCTAGGATGGGCTGACACACACATTCAGGTGTTGTCAGAGCCATTGACGGATACATGCCAAGGAATGCACAATACTATACTTTTGGCAGTGATCCACTCCCTGGAAGATATTGTATTGTCCACACACCTCCAACAGTTGAAACACTAGTTAATGACTTATGGACACAGAGTGAGCTAGCCTTTCACTTTCACTGGCCGGTAAAGTTTTGGTCATCATGCAGTGTTGCACAATCTATAGACACAGGTATGGCATGTAATTGCCAGAATGTCATTGTTATACTACATGTGGCTGTCATCACACTTATCAGTCAGTGCAATGCCACCTTTGATATGTAAGTAAATAGGCATATCTGACACCTGTAACAGCAAGAGAGGTACCACAGTAACCCAAGACAGTGTACATAACATGTCCAATGCAGAGAGTGTCAAAGCCGTAACTGTTTATTCTGTCTCCTGCATGCTTTGGAGGGGAGGTGGATGCCTGCCATACAGTGAGGTGTCAGATCCCATTGTGTACCACCTGCACATCCAAGACAGAACTAGCACAAGAAGTTACCTGTTCTACACACCTGCACCTTGACTGTGGTATAAATAGGACATGCTAGAGAGACAGGTATGTAACCCTGACACTACACACTAAATAAATATATATGTGTACATGTGTGTGTGTGTGTGTATATATATATATATATATGTATATATATATATATATATATATTAAACAGGCTCCTCATTTATGTGAAACACACATCTGCTGGTAACGCACATGAAGTGCAAGTTGCACAATGGTATGCAGAACAAGGCAATTATAACTGGTTTAGGACAAATGTCTGTAATGGACACAGGGAAATTGTAGATGGTTCATCTCCTACACCACAGTTTGTAGATGTGTCCGCTCCGAGAACCCTCCTTACACTTAATCAAGGGTACCACACCATGTCAGAGATTACAGATGCAGGAGTAGGCTGCCTGAATTGTCCCTGTTAGCCTGTGATACACATATGAAACTATGGGGCCATGCACCTATACTGCTTTACCTTTGTGAAGACATTTTGTTTCTCTGCTGACATTCCATTCTGTGCTCTGACGTTTATGAGTTTATTGTAGGTATGTACCCATAGGTGTGTTGCACACAATCCTGAAGACAAAACATAAACAGTTTTATGAGACACCGTTCATTGTGTAAGTACACAGCCATTGCAACATCATCTAACTTAATGTGCACAAAATAATGCAGTTTACTCATTACAGCCGGCAGCACACAGCATCTGTCAGTGACCAGTGCAACTGGCATGTCAAAGGCAACAAATGATTAAGCAAATGCATAGTAATTTAGGTAGTCATCCTGTGAATCAGACACACAGCTTCATTTCCCAGCATCAATGACAATGATGACAGGGATGTGGTGCAGGTATCATTACTTGCATAGGGTATTGTGTGGTGCAGGAGGCCTAGGCTGACCCAATAGGTTGGCAAATGTGTGTGAATCAGGAAGGGAAGCAGGCAAAATGGACCATGGAATGTGCTGTGTGTGTGTCTGCAGGTGACCTGACTGTGACCGTGGTATTTGAGTGTCTATGTGAACACAATCAAGCTGGGTGCTAGCCCTACATGACTGTATGTTGGACAGTTTTGAACCGTGCATGGCAGAACCGACAGTTCACTGTCACTGCCCCCAAACATGGGAACTGGCACTGCCAAGAGTTGCACTGGCACCTCCATGCCCTTGGCCATAAACAGCACTACTACCTGAGGGTGACTACTGTCTGCTGGGACTGTGCCCTCCACAGGATTGGCCAGGACCATGAGCCCATGGCCTGCCACGTTTGGTTTGGACAGCACACTCACCTTTGGGGTGCTGGATGTACTGCTGCTAAAGGAGCATGCTTGAGCATGGCCATGTGGATTCTCAGTAGATGTAGTTGCTGATTTACTTCCATGAGTCCAGTGCTCAACTCCAGCTAGATGTTCCATCACAGACAATGACCGTTCCAAGACAGGTATTCTGCGATCTTTGTCAGTCCGATGTCTTTCCACTGCATCAGGTAACCACTCCAGGGTATCAGCAAAGCGGTGGAGGCAGTCATGGATGTCAGACTATGCTGCATCCATAACCCTGAGCATTCATCTGGAGTTCCTTCTGGAATGTGCCTGTGCTTCCATGATGGCCCTAACCATACACCGAGTGACATGTGATGAGACACCTGCAACAGGTGCTGGAAGGATAGTAGGCTTCCTCCTACGAGTATTCCTATCAATCCACCTGTGTGAAACCTCACCATCTCTTTGGCCAGTATCAGCACTCACTGCAGCCATAGTAGCCATACTTTCCTGTTCAATGTCCCCACCCTCTGACTGTCCCAGTATCTGTGGCCTCAGGTGACTGGGTATGCATAGACATACTGACTGTGTATGGTGATAATGAGGATGAAAGGGGGATGTCAATCTCTGTTACAGATTCAGCCCCTGCAACCCCCACCTGTGCCTCACTTTGGCCACCATCATCAGAAGAGACATTAACATCAGGTTGTGAAGGGGACAGAGACCAATCCCTCTGGTCACCTGTAATAAAAAGGGAAAAGGAGTACATTTTACATGCACTTCTATGTTCTGCAATACTGTCTTGCAGTATATGTTAATCTGTATACAGTGCTGTCAGTATTACAGACTTGTTTAACTCCCAACCTCATATACTAGGACCTGAGAACATTATTTTCTAAAACTTCTGTAGTTACTTGTAAAGAATAAGCTTCTTAATCAAGAATCTCATGAGCAGCAGTGATGTAAACTGTTGACATTTGTCAAAACTCTGCACAGTTGACACATTTGGCAATCTGTAATGTCCTGCAAATCTATCAGTGTGATCATAACTACAAGGCATAGGTATGACTCTCTAAACAATGTTGCATTGGAAATAGCAGAGTTTTGCAATAATGCAGACAGTACATCAATCCAGTCGGCAGGCCTGGGATAACACTTCAGTGAATACAATGCACTAAATTTACATCTGTAACACAACAGTGTTGTGCTTACCAGGAGCAGGGCCACATCTGATTCCCGATGGTCCTGTGAAAATTTGAGGGAGAAGTAATGTAAACATCAACCCATGTTGCACAATAATATGCAAATATGTTCAAATGTCTCACATTTACAGTACATACTATGTTAATTGGTGTGTTGGTCACATTCTGAGCGTGACATTCAAACTGCAACTAACCTCCACCCCTCCCCCATAAAAATATCTGACACTCACATAAAGCTGTGTACACCCTGATACACTGAATGCTACAGTATTACAATCCTGATCCAACTAAGCATACTTGGATGCTCTTCTTGTGTGGAAATGGTGGCACTCACATCCATGACATACTGTGTGTTGGATGCCTAGGAGCTGTCCTGTGTTCCTAGGTTCACCAGGAATTCCTCAGTGTCTCACCATGGTTGTTCTGCTACAGGCCCTCCACCGGTGACACCACAATCCTTGGCCACGTCTGCTGCTGTTCTGCATGCGGTGTTGATCATATCGATGCCACTGTGTCTCACCTGCTCATATGTCCTGCTCTGACTGTAGCATTAACATTGCGAATCAGGTCAGCCCACAATGCTGCCTGCTCTTCCCTGTTTGTCCTCCCCGGACAGCAGGACTTGGTGCTGTTGATGCATAGTGTCCAGGATACTGTTGCTCTCTGCCTCTGTAAAAGGATCCTGGCATCAGGGATACATATTTCCTGAAAGACAACAAAATGGTAACACATGTCAGGATCACATACGTGGGAGTATAGCATGTAGAGCTACAGCAGTAACAGATGGCTACCAGTAGTCACTGCTTGGTTACGCATGTCATATTCAACACCCTGCCGACATAATAAGGGTGTGGATGTGAGTAGGATAGTAGCAGAAGGCATCTATTCCTGCTTGTGCCATGATGGATACTGTTGTATGATTACACAACCAACATAGCAGTCCATTAAGTTGTGGCCCATAGGTGTAAACCCCCCCTTTTAATTAAAACAAGCAGTGCCACACAAATAGCAGTGTAGTATTACCATCGCTATCAACGGAAAATTTCCCGGAGAGTGGTATACTTAACAAACAACATTCTACCCATACTGTATTGTAATTCCTCTGTAGGTGTAACACATAGGCAGATCAATGATATGTCAGTACAGTTCTAAGAAAGACTTACTGCTGTAATCCCAATTCCCCCTAAGTATATTGAAACATATGCATCATGTTGGAAACAGAATGGTTACATACCTGATGGAATACAGTTGAATGGTACAGATACATATAAATGTGCCAACGAGTTCATCCAGCAAAATAAACTGTCATACACAGTGTTTCCCCTAGCTAGCTGTTTGCCTTTTTATCATGATTCTCTATTAGCAGGTGAGCTGTATTTTTGAAATGCTGATTGCAGTCAACACAGATTATGCAGTATAATCAGCTAATCCTATGCAAAAACTGAACGAGATGTAAGGCCTCAATGTAGATTACAACCCCTTTCTCATATGTTAGGTTGGAAAATAGTGGGAGACCGATACTACGTCATGGTAGATAGAATGTTTGCAGCAGCTACTCTTTTACATGCAAATGTGTGTGCAATAGGCTGAAGGTGATGCCGCAGGAAATATGCATAGGCAGAAAGGGTAGACACTTTGCAGGACAACAAGCTTTAAGAGTAAGTGTGGGACCTGTGGCAGCATTGTTGTATAGGCAGAGCCAGAGTGAGAATACCCACCCCACTGGGATGTAAGGTATGTGTGTCTGGTAAGTCTGTCAGCTAACTTTATCAGTAATAGAGTGCAAGGCAAGATGTTTGGTGTGTCCTAGAAAAAAGGTAGATTTACATTAACCATGATGTCACGCAGTTGGACAACTGCCAAGACATGTGTTATGTCATAGTAGTCCCCTGTTGAGTGTGTGCTGGCACCTCTCGTGTCTAGCTCAACCTCCATATATGTATGTTACTTGTGCAGCTGTGGTTGTCTGTGATATCACCAGCAAAACATTGTTGCTGCAGTGGGGTATTACTGGGCCACAATTTCAGTGCACATTTCAACTTCTGGAAATTCAGACTACTGCATTACCTGACATTTTCTGCACTTTATAGTGTTGTACTAGGAGTAGTTGAGAGTGGTCCTATTTGTAGGCCTTTATCCTCTATTATATAAATGCATACATTCCAACTGTACTGCTTTGGATGGATAAATAGATGATGAGACAGACATACATATCACACTTTATAATATTGATGGCCACATACATGTATTTTCATTGGTAGATGCAGTTGTACTTGAACCCAGGGCCATGTGTACCAAAAAGTAATGTTGTAAGTGCATTTTACAGACAGAGTTAGAGTCACTGTTACAGCAGGTGAATTTTTATATATTGTAGCTATCATTCCACAGTTATCTATTGTTAAATACTGCACTTACATCTATTATTATGTGTATGGCTTTACAGTGCTGTATTTGTATACTAGAGTCCCAGTTAAAATCCTATTTTGCATTAATGTTTTATCAAGTGTGTTCTTACATGTTGTAGACATAATTGCAGGGTTACCTGCTGCCAGATACCTCATTTACATCTGAGCTTATGTTTGTGCCTTTACAGTAATGTGTTTGTGTACTAGAGTATCAATTACCGTACTATTATTCTAGTAATGTCTTAGCTGATTTGCGTGGTGCATTGTGATGCACAGCACCATTTCAACACACTCAATGGTGTTTTGCTTAAAACACCTGTTTTCATTAACAGCTGTGTGGTTTGGCGGGATGATCCACTGTTCTGCAGGCGTGTTGGTTGTGGGTTCCTAATAGGGTACAGGTGTACTTTTTGAATGTAATTAATATTCCAAAAGCATATATCAATATAATGCTATTTAGCATTGCTAAGCAATGCAGAGTGCCATGCAGTGTTGCCCAAAATATCTTGAAAGCAAAATGGGGAGTTAGGACAGTGGTGAAAGGGGTGCTAGCAGGGGGAAGATCATGACAGGAAGGTAGGGAAGGTAGGGATGTGCAGGACAGGTGTAGGAAAGAAAAGGGGTGCTAGCAGGGAGAAGATCATGACATGCAGGTAGGGATGTGCAGGACAGGTGTAGGAAAGAACCATAGCTATCAATTTCTTCAACAGCTATGCACTTTCACAGATTTTTTAGCTGAATTCGGACTGTCACCCCCAGCAAGGGGTGACGACAACATAACTACATTGTCAAGCCATTTGGACCAAATTAAGTGTGTCTAGTGGACACGTATGTGAAATGGAGAGCTGTGTATGAGATGATTTTGTGGGCCAGGTGCCCATTTTTTTTTTTTTTTAAGGTGAGAGTGGAATATTGGGAAAGGGACATAGGTATGTGTGGGGGAGGTAAGTTGGGAAGGTGAGGAAGGTTTTGCAGACAGACAAGACAGCAGACAAGGTCGGTGTGTGAGACACAAAAGAGGGATGAGCACCTTGGATGGGGAGGGTGTTCTGGAATCCCAGTCCCATGAGCATCCACATGTTAGAAGTTCATCTCAAGTCCTCACCCATGGGACTGTCAGCACTGCTTCTTCACTGCCCCTGTGGTGGAGGCTGGCATCCGGGGTGAGGCTGCCCCACCAGGATGGCAAGCATACTCTCCATCCAGAGCAGGTGTGCACCTACAGTTCAGAGCACCCTGCGCACAATACCTGGCAATTCTTGATGGGTGACAAAATTATCCCCTCCACTTCCGCTCCTACAGGGGGGCCCAGTCCCAGCCTGTGCGGTGGAACTACCAGATGACGCAGGTAGTGCAGGGGAACAGAGAGTGCAATACCAGGCTGCGGCTCAAATGTGCTGGGCCCCGGTGTCATGGCTAGGGGAGCCAAGGTAGGTGGCTCACTTGGAACCGGCCTACCTTGTCCCACTGTAGTAAATTAAATATAAACATAAAGTAAGATAAGTAATAACAAAACAAATGTCAGTATTAAGATAATGGAAGATAATATTGAAGAATTAAAATACATCATAAGGTATGTTATGAGGAGCATAACAGTAACATAACACCAAGTATGTTAATAAATCAGTATGAAATAACCCATAAGGCCTACATAACAGTTAATTTAAAGTACTATATTAATATCAAGTCATAATAAAAATATAACAAGGGAGGGTAGATTTTTAAATAAATTAATGAGAATGTTTGGTATGGAAGATGTGAATTCAGTACTAGGAGTTCCGTATGAATTTACTTATTACTCACCCAAGATACAAAAACTGGGCTAGGCTAGATAGATTTTATATCTCATAGGAACATGTGCATTTAATTGAAGATCTTGAAATGCACCCAATAACTATTTCAGATCATGCATCAGTAATACAGTAACTAAAATAAAAATGCAAGGAAATGAAATGAAAATGAGACACTGGTGCTTTCTCACCTACAGGTTGAAAAGAGAGGAATATAAGGAATGGGTTGTGGAATTAATTCAGGAGCTACTAGAGAAGATAGAAGTATCTTCTGAAAACATAGCTAAGGAGTGGGATAAAATTAAAGTGGAGTTTAAAACTAGATCAGAAATAAAAGAAAGGGAGATATGGTTAAATAGTAACAATAATTATTTAAAGGGATTGACAAATGTTAAAGTATTGCAAAATAAGGGGACTCTCGCAGAACAAGAAAAGGAGCAACTGCAGAATGGTAAACAGAATATAAGGGATTACCTCGATAATATGCACGGGTTTAGAAAGATTGCTGTTAAGCAACTGTTTTTTGATAATAATTCTAGAGCACAAAATCTAGCACAGCATCTCTGGCAACAAAAAGTGGAAAGGGCAGTCACCAATCTTAGGGAGCCTATAAGAAGGAATATAACAAGAGATCCTGTAGAAGCATTAGAAATATTTCAGAAATTTTATGAAAATTTGTATAAAGCAGAGAAATATGGAAGTCAAGAAAAGATAGAAATGGAAATGTTTATGGAAGAATTAAATATGCTAATGTTAGAGGTAGATGAGGCTCAATTGCTAACAGGATAGGAAGGGATGGGATAAAAATGGCTGTGTATAACAAGTCTACAGGAAAGTCCCCAGGAATAGATGGTATTCCTGTGGAAGTTTGGAAGTTAGGAGGAAAAAACTGATAAAGATTTGGAAGGTTTTGTTTAACAGTATTTTAAGAGGAGGAGAATTACCAGCATCCTGGAAGAAGGTGGTGGTAACGGTAATACCTAAAAAGGGAAAAGATCCATCGGATCCAGCTTCATACAGGCCCATTTCAATGCTAAACCATGATTATAAAGTGTTTGTCTATAATGGCTAAAAGAATAGCAAAAGTGGTACCAAAATTGATAGATATGTATCCGTGTGGTTTTGTGGAGAGGAGGCAAACATTTGACAATATTAAAAGAACATTGACGATCCAGAGGGAAGCAGAATGTAATAAAGTACCACTTTTATTGGTATGCAGAGAAAGCATTTGACAGAGTAGACTGGGACTTCATGAGCAGGGCAGTGGAGGCATTTGCTTTCCCTGATACAATTATAAGGCTGATTAGAAGACTATAAGAGGGATCCCAGGCATGAATTAAAGTGGGTGGGGTCCTCTCGGATAATGTCTGCTTGAGTAGAGCAATCAGGCAGGGTTGTTTGCTTTCCTCTTTGTTGTATGCGTTATATTTTGGAACCATTGGCAAAGAAAATAAGGGAAATTCAAGGATTTGGTTTGGTAGTCAAGAAAAGCTGACTGTATTTGCAGATATTATATACATGACAACACCAGAAAGGGACATTACAGTGTTGTGAAACATTTTAAGACCGTTTCAGATCTTCTTGGGATGCAAAATTAATTGAAACTAAAACAAAGGCAATAGCGGTAAATTATGTACCCATACATTAAGTGGTCCAACAATATCCATATTTATGGGGGCATGATAAAATGAAGTACTTAGGAGTATGGATTAAGGATATGTGGGAAGAGACTAAACAGAAGATAATACAAAAATTAAAAAACTGGAAGTTTTGTTATATGGATATGGATACTAAGATACAAGCCACAATGTTTTTAGTCCCTTTAGTCTTATACACAGGTCAGGCGTAATTTTATCAACCAGAGAAGTTGTGGGTAGCAATTAAAAAAGCATTGAAGGATGGATTTTATCTGGGAATGGAAGATAGGGTCAATTGGGATAAGATGATTCTACCAATAAATCAAGGCCGACTAGGATTACCTAATTTGAGGGGTACTTTAGAGCAACACAGTTAAGGCTCTTATACGTATCACAAGCAGAAAACTGTGATTCAAAGTGGAAAGGAATTATGCTGACACAGGGAGGAAGCTCAAGAAATAAGGAGAGATTGAGATTTTGGATGCAGACTCTTAAGGAGAACCAAAATCATAGAGAGTATTGTATTCATGAAATAGCAGGAAGTATTCTAAGAGCCAAACCATCACGAGAGTGGAGAAAAAGAGATTTTACCAATAGGGTTGACTATGGTCAGGGATACAGATAATAGGCAAGAGGGGGCTGGAATTTATTGGAGAAAACTGGCATAGGAACCAAGGTATTTGGAGCAAATAACTAGAAAGGGAAAGGTAATGGAATGGGAAGAGGCCAAGAATTTATTTGGACTGCAGGTTAGAGAGTGCCTTTTCTATCAAGGATTGGTATCAGAGTATAGGCAAAAATAGGGGGCGCCTGAATGAAAGACCAGCACTGGTAGAGTTTTTAATAGAATCTAGAACAGTAGCTGCCATTAAAAAAGGAATAATTAGTAAAGCATATAAAATATTGCATGATAATTATAAGACTCAATCAGAGGAGCTTAGGAAGGATTGGAAGAGAGAGGGTATCAGCAATTCAAAAAGAGACTATGGGGGGATACAGGTATAACTCCAAAATATGCAACAAAGTCTAGAAGATTTAGGATCTTTGCCTGGCAGTGTTTACATAGGTATTTTTATACCCCAAGCAGACTCCAAATTTTTCCTCAGGTGGGATAGCAAATGTTGGAGGTGTGACAGGTAAGAAAAAGGTAGCTGGGAACATATTTTTTGGGAGTGTAATGAGCTGGCAGACTTTTGTGATTCCCTACAGGCCGCTCTGTTGGAGATGCTGGGTGAGCAGATTGGAGTGACTGGGGAGAAGATTTTTTTTGAGTTATGCTGCAGAATCGGAATTGCCACGACATAGTAAAGCCTTGCTTAGTCTAATTTTGGTGGCCGCCAAAAAAGGAATCACTAGAAAATTGAAATCAAACTCTAGACCAACTTTACTAGAAGTAGTGAATATAGTAACAGAAATAAAACAACTGGAATTTGGATCTTTATAAAAGGGAAAGAGCAAACAACATAGGAAAAAAATAGGAATTGTGGGAACAATATATACAGAGCAGGAATGAGGTCTAAGAAGCAGGATTTGAATGAGCCATATAATGTTTAACAGTGACTGGATGGTTTATAAATGATGTATAATGTTTACAACTACAGTTGATTTATTGATGTCTGTGATGTAAACTGTTTGCAGCTAAAGTAATATCATTAGTATGTTTTTCATTTATATAAATGCAAGATTGCCTTTGTCATATGTGTAAATTTAATAAAGATGTTTGGAAAACATATCAAATCATAATAATAAATAACATTAATTTGGGATGGGGGAGAGGGAGAAAAACATACCATTTGTGACCTCACAGGTGTTATCACTACACAGACCAATAATATATACATCTGAAGTAGTTAATCTTCTTCCTATTCATCACTGATTGAGTTCGGTTCTGAGCCCTCGAAACCAAGTCGGCCTTATATCAAGCTTGCGTGCACCAAAAACTCTCGAGCTAAGCTACTACCCACAATGCCCTTCACTCAGTTACCTCAGATCTCGTTTGCCGCGCAGCCATATAGCAGTGTTTCACGGAGCTCTCCAGCTGATACATTTTTCAAATTTTTGTAAGTATTTCTGAATTGTTTCTTGTCAAATTATTATTTTCTTCTAATTACTCACTCAGCTCTACCCATAGGTATCTCTTTTCTCGTACCATTGTTGGTATTTGCCCTCTTTACCCATGTGGTATTTCCAATACCATTGTTGGTATTTCCCTCTCTCTCTCTAACTTTCCTTTCTAGTTTAGCATTGTGTGTATTTTTCTTTTGTTATGTCTGAAAAAAAAGGGACTACAGGTTTTAAGCACTGCTGTTCTTGCAGTGGTAAACTACCTAATAGTAATCTGCATGAGGAATGTGTGTATTGTTTGGGGGTTCTGCACTTATTAGCAAAACCTCCCTGTGACATTTGCGCCAGTTTCAGTCAGCGGACGCTGAATGAAAGACGAAATAAGCTAATCCTCAAGGGCCTGCTTCCTTCTGCTTTTTTGGAGGCCATTTCTGCATCGGAGGTCTCAACCCCTCCTCCTGTGGACAAAAAACGTCCTTGTTCTGACCCCTCTTCACCGGCAGGTGATAGGGGCAAGCCTCCTAAGCACAAGAGCCCATAAGACTTCTTCTGAGCATCGAATCGCCTTCTCTGTTCTGACCACCTCGGCTCCGAGTTTGGCTCCAGTGGAACATACAGAAGTTACTATGATCACCTCATTGGCACCGGTCCCAGCACAGGCAGCTACGGCTCTTGCTGCAACTTCGGTTCCGACTAGTTTGTCTGTCTCTACCTTGGCACCAACGTCCCCCATCTCCGCTCCGATATTGGTTCCGACAACATCTTCAGAGCCGCTATTTACCTCAACTCCAGCTGTGACTTCGGCTCCGAGCCCGTTCCCGGCTCCAATTATTCCCTTGCTGCCGGTTTCTAAATTGGCATCCTCTGTGCCATTTTTCAATACATCACGGACCCAGTTCTCTCCGTATGTGGACCCATTTGCCAGACAAGCTTTCAGCCCCTTTTTGGACTGGCCTGATTCCCCCTCGGGGGTAAGGGTAAAGTCCACCAGGAGCCTATCTGAAGTGGATGTGGTGTTCCTCTTTGATCAGCTGCTGACCGCCAGGGGACTTACAAATTTTCCTAGACCCCATCCCACTCCGGGTTTTGGGTCCATTGCCCAAGTGACCCCTACGTATTCTCCTCCCCTGGATCAGTCTGTTCCGAAGCTCATATTTCCGATATCTGTAAGAGGACCCCTTGTCTCCGTGCCAACAATGACTGTGTCTGAGGCTCCGAGGCCCCTTTGGGTGTCTGTTCTGTCGGAACCCACCCTTCCTTATGCTTGGTGAATGGAACCCACAGTTCCGGCCATGGTTCCGGTTGTGTCACCCGTTCCGTCTTCGGGTCCAAGGGTGACTCCAGCCCCGGTTTTGCTTGAGGATCCATCCCCAGGAGCGGACCGCGTGGAGCTGGGTGTGACCTCTGTTCTGAAATTGTCTTCTTCGGTTCTGGGCTCCCATTCCTCTTCAGGCAGGCCTGCTTTCTGGGTGATGGAGAGTGTGCTTGCTTTGAGCAATCCTACTATGTCGGACATACCACCTGTTCCCTCTGAACTGCAGCTATCAAAGGCCACCCCCCCTCCAGGACTTTGAGAGCGCAAGACCCAGGAGACCCCTGTACAGGGTATTTCCCTTTGAGTCTTCTTTGGATGCTCCCACCAAAGAACCCCCTCGGAAACGGGCATGTAAGAGTAAACACATGGACTCCCCAGAGGAGTCCCTCATGGAAGATACGGACTACGGTGATGGGGAAGGGTCCCCACGGTCACCCCCTGACAATGTCTCATTTGGAGACATCCTGGAAATTTTGAAGCAGAGGTGTAACTGGAAGCCCGCCAACCCTTCCTCGGAGGAATCCGTATTCCTGCAGGCCTTCCGCTCTCGGCTCTCTAGTTCTTGGGTGACCCCCCCGCCGATGAGTTAGTCAGGCTCATTGTGCAGCGGGCATGGAAGAATCCAGACACCATTGAGGCTATTCCCAGGAGATCAGACAAGATACTCTCCCCTCCAGAGGATCAACCCCATTGGTCTAGAGGTTTGCCAGTAGACACTATGGTGGTGGCGGTGGCCACGAAAAAGGACCTTGCGGAGGAAAGTCCTGCTGTCCATCTGCCCATCAGAGAGTCCCGGGCGGTGGACAGGTTAGGGAAGCGAGTGTTTGCTTCACCGACCTTTGCTGTCAGGTCTCTGAACTTTTTGGCACATTTTACGAGGCTCCACAGAGATCTCATCACCGAGCCCTCTAGAACCCTCGCAGGTCAAGTTTCGGATGGGGCATATGATAAAGTTGCTTCCCCACTTGCCACCCTAGAGTCGATTTCCAACTCATCCATGAGGTTGCTGTCCCATGCAACCAAGGCGATATCTAGAGCTGCGGGTGCAGGCGTAGTTATGAGACACGCCTGGATGTGCATTTGTGACCTCGCAAACTCCTTCAAGTCTTCATTTTTAAACTCCCCTATCAAACCATCAGCTCTGTTCAGTTCTAAGGTCAAGGACACATTAGCCAGGTGTGAGCAGGATGGGAAGACCTTGTCTACGTTTTTCCAAACCTCAGCGCTCCTTCTCGAGGAACCAGAGGAGTGGAAAGACACGGCACAAAAATTCTCAAGGTCCTTTTCGTGAGGCACATGGTGAGGGCTCTCCCAGAGGCAGAGGGGGTTCCAATAATGGAAGATGCCCCTTTCGGGCAGAGGGGGTCCCCAAAATCAGGACTTCAGAGATTCTTTTTCGGGAAGACTGTATCAGCGCTCCTGAAGCACTGCCTGATTGCTTTCCTCTGGAAGCAGTTGGGGTTTGTTTCTCTCTGCACCAAGCTGCCTGGCTCTCTATTACAAACGATCAGTGGGTGCAGAGAATAATTTCCAGAAGCAATCACATTCCCCAAATCTCTTACCCAAGACCTCCAAAATCCCTTCCCGATGTTCCACCCAGTCAAAGGGCGGAGGCAGCTTCTGAAATAAGAAAGCTATGTCAGAAACTAGTCATCCAACAGGTCCCCCCCAGACCAGTGTGGGGCTGGGTTTTACTCAAGATTCTTTTTAGTGCCAGCTAAACAAATTAGTGGTTCAAACCAAGTTCCACATGGTCATGATTCAATCCATCCTCCCTTTTCTTCGGGAGGGTGTGTGGATGTGCTCGATAGACCTCTGGGATGGGTATTACCACATCAAAATGGACAAACGCTCCAGGAGTCTCCTTCACTTCCGGCTGGGAGCCAATCATTATCAATTCAGAGCCCTGCCATTCGGTCTCTTTATGGCCCCCAGAGTGTTCACGAAATGCCTAGCAGTGGTCACAGCTCATCTGAGACTTCAGGGATTCCAGGTTTTTCTGTATTTAGAAGATTGGCTTCTCTGTACCCCCACCAAGCGCCTCCTGGTCAGGGCCCTCCTCTACACTCTCTAGTACTAGCAGAGTCCCTGGGCATCACCATTCACTGTGAAAAATCCAACCTTCAGCCCTCACAACAATTGGAATTTATAGGGGCAGTATTCAACACTCAAAACAAGTCTGGTCTCTCTTCCCCCTCACAGGCTTCATAGATTGGGGACACAAGTTCAAGTGATACTCTGTCAAAGGAAGGTGTCTGCAGGGGAAATTCTTCAGGCTCTGGCTTCTATGGCGGCAGCCATCCCAATTGTTCTCCTAGCCAGATTACATACGAGATTGCTACAATGGCTCCTTCTGTCCCAGTGGATATTGAGTCTTCATCCCCTGAGCTCACAGATTCTCATCACCAACTCTTGCAAACAAGATCTCCTCTGTTGGATGAGTACAGATGACAATCTTTGGTGTCGCCCCTTTCAGGCTCCCCAACTCAGCACCATGGTGACCATGGACACTTCCCTGATAGGGTGAGGGGGGGCATTTCCAGGGAAAGTCAGTCCAAGGCACTTGGTCCAGCGTAGGGGTCAACTTGCCTATCAATGTCTTGGAGTTAAGAGCGGTGCTATTGGCGTTGCAAGCATTCCATCTGCTTCTTCAATCAGGAACGATTGCTATCCAGTCGGACAACATGTCCATCGTCTGGTACATAAACAAACAAGGAGGGACCAAATCCTACCCCCTATGTCCCGACACCATGAGAATCTGGCATTGGGTGATAGCTTCCAACCGCTTTCTGATCGCAAAGCTTATCCCGGGGAGCTCCACCATGATTGCGGACAAGCTGATCAGATGCATCCTCCATCCTCATGAGTGGTCTCTCAATCAGAGTGTGACGGTAGAAATCTTCTGCCGTTGGGGCCAGCCATGCTGCAAACTTTTCACCTCTCCCTCAAACACAGAATGCAGCAGCTCCTTTGCCCTCTTTACCCCTCACGGGGAGTCACCGAGAGATGATTTGATTCATGATTGGCCTGCGGGTCTCCTTTATGGTTATGCTCTGATACTTCTGTTCCCTCTTTTTTTAAGGAAAGCTATTCAGTTGAGAAGCAAAATGATCCTCATTCTCCCGTTCTGGCCTCATCAAGTGTGGTTTTCCTTCCTCCGACCTCACCTGTTACAACCTCCTTGGATCCTGGACACTTGTCAAGGGCTGATTCCACCAAATCTATCCACTCTCAAGCTGACAGCTTGTCTTCTCCACTTCCATTAGTTGCCAGGCAGTAAATCCTCTCCTCATTTGTCCATAATGTTATCCTGGCCTCCCATAAACCATCCACCAGAAATCTTTACAGGGACAAATGGAAAAGATTCTCTCTCTGGTCACATAATCGGATGCTAAGTCCATTTTCAACTTCTGTAGCTACAATTCTTCATTACCTCTCTGAGTTGTTTGACAGTGATGCATCAGCTTCCACCATTCAAGTCCATTTAGCAGGTATTTCCAATTTCTATAATGGTTCAGATGGAGTCCCGCTTATTTCCACCTGACTTTGCAAGACCTGCCTCAAGGGAATTTTCCATAGCAGACCTCCTATCAGGCAACCGGTGGAGGCATGGAATCCCTCCCTGGTTCTCCAGGCTCTCTCTACCCCCTTTTGAACCTGCTGTGACATGTGATCTAAAATTCCTGTCATGGAACTCTTTGTTTTTGGTGGCAGTCACTTCAGCCAGACGAATATATGAATTGCAAGCCTTATGCATAGAGTGTCTCTATCTGACCTTCCATAAGGACAGAGTATCACTTCGTACTAATCCATCCTTGCTTCCCAAGGTGGTGTCCGACTTTTCTATTAACCAGTCCATTGAGTTCCCTGTATTCTTTCCAAATTATTCAAACAAGGGGGAATACTGTCTGCATTCATTGGATGTTCATATACAACTGTGTTTCTACCTGGACAGAACTAAGTCCTTTTGCAAGTTGGACCAACTTTTCATTTCCTTTTCTGGTCCTAGAATGGGGTGTGCAGTATCTAAAGTTACTTTGTCAAAATGGCTCCGGGATTGCATTACCTTCTCATATTCGCTTACGAATGAATCTAAGCCTGCTCAAATCAAAGCTCACTCAACTAGGGCTATTGCAGTGTCTGTTGCCTTCCACTCTAGAGCCTCCATGGATGACATCTGTGCAGCAGCCATTTGGGCTAAACCCCATACCTTCATCAAGCATTACGAATTGGATCTGATCTCCAGGGGAAGAGCGGCCTTCGGCTCAATGGTTCTCAGGAATGTTCTTCCATAAGGGCCACCCAGGTTCTCCAAGTAGCTTGGGATTCTGTCCCATCAGTGATGAATAGGAAGAAGATTAACAACTTCAGATAAAGAAGTTATGTCTTACCATAACGTTCCATCTGAGTTGTTTTAGTCATGACACCCTCCCACTGGCCTCCACCAAAGGCTCCTGGCGGATCTTCTGGGTCTTGTGGTGTTCAGGGTTTCTGCACAGAGATGGCCTCTGACTTTCTGTTTCTTCTTTATGTTGCATGCAAACTCGGTCTGAGGTAACTGAATGAAGTGCATTGTGGGTAGCAGCTTAGCACAAGAGTTTTTTGGTGCACGCAAGCTTGGTATAGTGCTGACTTGGTTCCGAGGGCTCAGAATTCAACCCATCAGTGATGACTAGAAGAAGACCAACAACTCAGATGGAACGTTATGGTAAGATATAACTTCTTTTTCTACAGGTGTGCAGTGTCTCCAATTTTTGTGTAGATGATATTGAATGTACTTACGTCTCAATCTGTTAGCATGGGACAGTATGGGCCAACCACTAACAAATGTAGGTACACAACTACAAGGAACTGTTTTATATACTGTTCTCATACATTACTACCAAGGTGTTCTGTAAAAGGATTTGCCAACAAATTGTATTCCAAGTAATGTCATTTACCTGCTAATCAAGGACCAGACATATGGGGCATTAGTCATTACATTCCAAAAAATCATGACATTTGAGAGGTATGTTCTATGTACATTAAGTAGACTGGACTGCTGGTGATTTCTTAGCTGGCTGCCATGGGATTAGAACCCACAAGCTGTGACTCCAAGGGAAAATATGGACTTAATTTAACAGTTGACCATTGTCAAATTAGAAAAGACATGCAGTGCATACAGGACGACCACACACTTATTGGAAAAGATTATTTATCAAGGCACAATCCTGTTTTACACTTTGATATTGTTCCTTTAAAATCTGGCTCTTATACACATGGATATCTGCCCAGAATGTGAGCTACCTTACCCATATTCCTTGTTCCTGGAGTGGGAGGGAATATACAGCATTATTTGATACAAAATGGCCATAACTCAGTCTTGAGCCTTATTGTGGGTATTGCACTACATTTATCAGATAGTTTTATCTGCACCCTTTATTCATTTCCTTTTTACAATGTTTGAAAACAGTACATATGACAGCACCATCACCGTTTTAAAATCTGTTGATTACTGTTGCCTCAAGTCTGGCATGTACAGCATGGATAGCTGTGTCAGACCTCTAAGAAATAACCTGTATACCCTCATTACTTGATTGCAACCTACAGCATAGTTCACACAATGAGCAGAGCAGAACAGTTAATTTGGGTAGACCACAAGATCAACTGGTGTTTGGAAGCAGTACTACACAGTAATGCAGGTTTACTTGATTTAACTTGCTTTACCATTTCAGGTAGGCAGTGACACATTACTAAACGTATTACATTTCCCAGGTATGTCATACCTGACTGTTACGACACCAAACTCTGTAAATTAGTTTATTTTGACAGTATGTTATGCATTAGGTTAATACTTCAATGATTCCCTACTTAGCACACTCCCACCTTATCCTGGCCAGGCACTCTGCATGGGACATTGCAAGCCCTCTCGTCTACAGCTGTTAAAAGAGAAGCAAACCATTAAGCATACCAGTTTCGCACAGATTCAGCTTGTATATTTCTAAAGGACTGGCAGACATACTTGCATATCTGTGGTGTATGCCCAGCCCAAGCGTCTTAAACCCAAGTGTCCCAAGGTTCCCCCCTTCCTTTGCTTCAGGTCATCATAATGGTGGCAACACTGCTCACCAGTGCGGGGGATACCATTAGCACAGGTAATATCCCTAGCCAACCAATCCCAGGTCTCAGACTTGCATTTTGAGTCCTGGTAATCACCCTGCAGCAGCTGGGGTTCGTAGTTTTTCACCAGGAGTCCAGCAAACACTCTGGACTCCTGCACACCCCACCTCTGTGCCCAAAAGTGTGCTCCCTCTCCAACACCACCAGTCATACCACTGCCAAGTGAGACTTCAATGAATGGTGTGAAATTCCTGGCGATTGACCTTAATATAGGCTGCATTTCCACCCTTACACGTCATACTGTAACTTTCAAAAAGCACCATGTTACTTGGCATCATGCAAACCAGTTTAGCAGACCTGAGCATCGCACAAACTTGCACAACCCATGTTTAAGCGAAGATTAGCAACATGCAAACATTGTAGGCCATTGACCATGTTTAAGCGGTGCTTAGTATCGCGCAGCTTTTCTGAATGTAAAAATTTTTTATTTTTAACTAAACTGCCATTTCAGTCAACTCACACATTTTCACAGCAATAAATGTAAAAGGTATGACTAGCCAGGACTCTAACCCAGGACCTGCTACACTGTAGGTTGTGACTCAACCTATCTAGCCACTTAGATAGTAGAGACATACAGTCTATCTTTATGTATGCTACTAAGGTGCCTATTAGCATTGCTAAGCACCACGCCATGCAAACACGCATTAAAAAAAATATTGCACAATTTATTACATCTGGTTTCTATTTTTATATATATGGCAGGTGTCTGCTATGTATGTATTAGTGCAACTCGGCATCTCTAAGAATAGCACTGCGCAAACAGGCAGATAAAAAAAAAACAAAGAAAATTAAGTATTTATACAGTAGCACAGTATATTACAAAGATTATCATCCTGTGCTTACCATCTGTCCAGGATTTTCCTGGACAGACCACAAGTACGAGACAGCGTCTACACTGCTGCTTGCACAGCTTCAGTATCCATGTTACTGTGATCTTCCTCAGCAGCGCACTATTAATATGCATGGCACGCTGCTGAGGGGGAGCCATGGCCATTTACATGGGTACATTCCTTATAGGCTGTACACAGAGCCTACATGGATTTTATTGAATCCTGAGGAATGTCTAAAAGAGTTACCATTGTTAATTGAAGCACATGCTCTGCATTTCCTGCAGGGAAAAGTCTCATTCTTCAAGGTTGTTTTCTTTGATGTAACCCCATCCTTATAACAGAGAAGTCTCTTCAAATTTATCTTATTTTTAAAGCAAAACCACAGAACTTCAACCACTGTGTCCTTTATTTTATCATCCATTGTTAGTTTGCACCAGTTCTTCTTAATAATCTTACAAACCTGTGAGACATCACTGCTATATCTAAGCAGGCATCTTAGGCCACTTTTATTACTGTTATCTTGAAGTGGTATGGGACAGGTTGGTTCTGATGTAGTATTTTCTGAAAAGTAAGGAATCTTTCTTGTTGTTCTCCTATTCCTGGTGGTCGTGAGTCCCTGTTGAACCCCTTGTTGTCTATAATCACGAACAAGAAGACATTTCACTAACTATTCAGTTTCTTTCATATATATTTATTCGTCAGTGTATAATCTAGAAGTAACTGTCTCTTAATAATATGCGGGTATGCAGGCGTAGAATGCGTACTTGTCTTATGCAGATGGTGGTTCTTCCAACAGTTCTTTTTATGTATCCATGTCTTCCTTGATCATCCAATACTAATGTTACATCTAAAAACTCAGTCACTCGAGAGGATCTGTGGACATCAGATTGCAGAAAAGTATACTCAACAAAGCAAGTAGGTTCATTGTCACTGCCATGCCACAGGATAACGATATCAGCAAATCGTCCATAATAAACAATATTGTCCATCCATAAGTTTTTGGCATTGAAAGTATAGTCAGATTGCCATTGGGCCATCACTGTATTGGAGTAGCTATTAGCACATGATTGCCACTCCCCATTTCTGCCAATAGTGCTCACAGCCATACAAGAAGATGTTATTATCAAATATAATATCCAAACGTAGACACCCCTATAGAGCAATGTTACCATTAAGAACATCACTGTGTCTTAAAAATTCCTACGTAGCTTCAGTGCCATGGTCATTAGGGATTACTGTAAATAGATTTTTAACGTCCATGGTAACCATTATAAGATCCACGGTGGTGTTCAGTGTTTGTACACAACAATACAGAGCATCTAAAAACTGTGAGGTGTCCCTTAATACAGCAACGGTTCTGGGTAAAACTTTCTTTAGTTGATGCTCCCCATAAATTGAAGCTGGTTCTGTGAGCCATCAACCCCCAGAGACAGTCGGACTTGGGAGTGGATTTTGTTTATCCTTGTGTATCTTGGGAAGGTCATTAATTGTAGCTGTTACAGGATGTTCAGCCATAAGATATTCATAGAGAACCTGACTGATAATTTTTGTCATAAGCAAATCATGGTAAGTGTCTTTTTACCTTCTAGATGATTTTTTTGACCTCCCAATTTGGTATTTTCAGATAGGTACTCGTGTCACTGAGCATTTCTGCCATTCTGATAGTCGTCTGCATCAAGAGCAACAGTGGCCTATCTCTTATCAGCTGGCTTAATAATAGTGGCATCATTGTGCATCAACTCATCCAGTGCTCTTTTTCTTCTGTATTCATATTGTAGAAGCCTTTATGGGTGTTCCCATGTCTCATATTGGCTACATCAGTCTCATACACAAGTGCAAACATCTCAAAGTGCCAAAGCACAGTCTTGTGTCAGAAGTCCAACCTCACAAAAGATTGAAGAATTCTTTTGCTAAACATGATTCTGACTCTGCTGATTCTTCCTATTTATTTTATAACCCAGACAGTAAAAACATAATTGCTTCTGATTCACCAACAGAAGACTTAACCTGTGGAGACAGTACATCACTTATGAAAGAGCACTTTCAGTGGCAATCACATGAGGCCTCTGGTTTCTAGAAAAGGGGTTTGGAACTTTTGGGACTTGGGCCTCCTAAGCTGGTAACTATTCCTGTAGACTAGAAAGTCCTCCTGAGTATACCTGATGCTGCCTCACTGGAGCCACACTCCCAACCCAGTACCAGAATTTTAACTTTGCAGATACTTATTCCTTTGCTGGACCCTCAGAGTCTCCTTATTGTGCTAGAGCTTCAAAGATGCTTACCATATTCCCATTTTCAAGGGGCATAGAAGGTTCTTGAGGTTTACAGTGAGGGGATCCAGCTTTCCATTTGGTTTATCTACTCCACCTAGGGTATTTACAAAATTTACAGTTTCAGTGATAACATACTGCAGAACCAAGAGTATGCACATTTACCCTAACCTAGATGATGGCTTGATCTGTTCTCTAACTGTACAGGAGATGCCAAGGACACTTATATCCTTTAGTGCCTCAGTAGCCTGAGGTTCAGTCTCATCCTGCAAAAATCAAATCTGTATCCTCCCTAAAGAGCAGTCTTCCTTTGGGTTATTCTGAATGCTAACCTTTGTAGAACCTTCCTTCCAATGGAGAAGTTACAGTTTCTAATCATCCTCTTTCCTCTGTGACAGTATTTGCTCTGAGTCTCATGACTGTCAGTTTCTCTAATATTTGCAGCAGCATAGCTATTTTTGTGCATTTGCCTTTGTCTAACCATTGAGTCATTTTGGCTTCTGATTTGTAAGGAGGATGAAGTTTCCTTCGTCGAAGAGAAGAGAAATGAAACTTAACAGTGAAAAGAAGTACTTTGTGTGAAGGTATTACTAGCCTGCAGTTATATTCCCAGTAGTCATCACAGAGAATTACGCGACTGCGCTGTTGTTTAGGGCACTTTGCAGCAAGTCATGTCAGATTAACATAATATTGTAGTCATCCTCTTGTATGTCAATAGGCAACAACTGTTAATTATATTGCCTGTTTCATTCCCATTTTACTGACTGAATTAGTCCAGAAATCCTTATAACACTTCTGCCGTCTAAATTGTCACATTTCTAAGCTCCTTTATTCTCTTTATCAAGCTGTATGAGATCTTGGTTCACTACACCGTGAATGTTTCCGTCACCTCACTGCTCATTTCATTCCTTTACATATTGGAAACTCCACTGACCTTTCTAGATACCAGCCCATGGCTATCCTATTTCATCTGCCTAAAGTACTTGATGCATACAGTCTCATATTCTTACCTACATTACTGAAAAGTCACTACTTTTCCCCTATGCAACATGGTTTTCATCCATATCACAGCACCACTACTGTACTACTAGCTTTGTTACAGCAGTAAATCAAAGCAGAAACAACAATCTTTCCTCTTCCATATTCCTTGATCTGTCCAAAGTCTTTGGCACAGTGTCACACCAAAAACTACTCTTGACTAAGCTTTGATGAATACTCGCCATCCTGGTTTAAAAGTTGCCTGGCATATAAACAACAAGCTGTAAATTGTTAAAACAAAATCACTTCCTTTCTCCCAAGAACTGTAAGCTTCTCAAGCCTCTATATTAGGTCCAGTATTTTTTAATATAATTGTTAATGATCTGTTTATAGTGACCAAACAAGCAACCATTATCCAGTATGCAGAGGATTCCACAATCATCTGCTCTGGCAAAAACATGGTTAAACTACAGCAGTACACCAATGAAGCTGTCTCACAGATTGAGAATTGAATGGCTCATAGCTGCTCCCAAATCCCCAAAAATCGAAACTTATCGTATTTAGCCCTAAGCAACTATCCAACCAAAAAATTCCTTCTCAATTCTGTCATCAGTCAATGCCAAGATGGAAGTGGTAATGCATGCCAAACTACTAGGGGTTACTATTGATGAAAATCCAAAGTTTGATTACTACACAATACACGTTGCAAAATTTGCTGCCAACGGTCATTATAAGATGCATCATTACTTCTCAGTAAAACGACTTCTGTGACTGGAATTAAAACACTATGTAACCTGCTCATGGCCCAAGTCTAAGCAATATTCTGCAATTCTGCCCTTCTGACAAGATGTTGTTAGCTGTAACTGAATCAAACAATACTGCAGTGGACGCCCTATACTCCTCCTCTCTGTCTTAAAATTAGGAATTCCATACCTCACTCTCTGTCTCTGTCTTTGAATCTTAGAAACAGTAAATCTTTCAAACTACACTTGAAGGATCACCTAAGAAGTACTTTGCTACACTTTTGCACATTTCCTGGAGTAACCTAAATGCTTTCTGTGTCTCCGTCTTTATTTCCGAGCCTCTCTAATATATATATATATATATATATATATATATATATATATATATATATATATATATATAGCCTCTCAACTCACTGAATGGCTCCCGTACACCTCCTGGTATAACTTTTTTAATAAATTTGTCTACTGTTCTTTGAAGTTTAGTACCTCCTACTTTTATTGTAAACCTCACAATTTACATTAACATTTTCTGCCATAAAAACAAAGCTTTGGAACGAATTGCATTGTATGTCAAATCATAAATCTGTTTTATTTTTTGTCCTCAGATGTAACGCTGTAGGACATTTTTATTTTGCTGTGCACAATATCCATATCTGCCTAAAATGTATTATCTATCGTTATACTGTTTACATGTTTTGTTGTGGAGGTTTTCTCCCTAGGCATCTGCTGAAAAAGGGGCAGCTTGTCTACCCAGTTGGACTATCCCAGTAAACAAATGCAGTAAGTAAATAACTCCAGCTCTATGCATCATGATGGGACTCCATTATCCAGGAAGCACATTGTCATAAGTGTCAGTTGTGCGAAAACAATATAAAATACATACACACATATGCAGATATTTATAACTGTAACGTTCTGCAAAACTTGCAAAACAAGATGCAGATGAAAAGTATATTCAGAAATGGACAGCAGAAGAAGTGAATTTTAAGTAACATAACGGTGACCTACTTCATTAAACTTTTCTTGACGTGAAATACAAGAATAAAAGTAACCCAAAGCAGTTACCTTCAAGACACAGACTGGGCAAACTTTCTGAAAGATGAAAATCTATTCAAAATATGCGCAGGCATTTCAAAATGCTTAACGTTGTGGGGCACGTGTAAATTAAACACAGTAATGACATTCTCAGCTCCGAAGGCTAGTATTGCTTTGCAACTCCAAGGCATTTCAGTCAGAATCCAAATCAAGAGCTTTATTTTCGCTCTCTTCAGGCACTCATCAGCATGTATAGCTGAAAATAACTTTGAGAAATGGAGTGATCAATTTCTTGCAACAGAGTGGTTTGCTTTGTGTCATTGAAGACTTGCCTGCTTTCTTTCTCTTGTGATGCAGCTACACATTTGCCAGTAATTATAATGTTCAGTTTCCATCTTGTGGCAAGATGGGCTTTCTCTGTATACCTGAGGGAACATTGGTGGACTGATACATGCATGATTCTAGACATGTTGGTTACTTAGGTCTTCCATACTGTGAATAATCTTTGCTAGCCCTGGTAACTGTGATATCTGGCAGTTAATTATAGAGCTGACTGACCTACCAGCAGATGAGGCATTGATGCATATTGTGCCCTTTCCATTTTAAAATGACCATGCTTTTGTGTTGGTGAATAAGAGGACATGAGGAAACAAGCACAGAATCATTTGCGTCTGTACTATACTCCTCTGCTGTAACACCTTTGATGCATTCTTTTCATGTAATAGTTTCCATGATAGTTCAATGATTTGTACAGCTGTACATTACTTGTTCCATGTGTTGGAGATGCCAGCACAGCTGCCTGTATCTGTCACTTTGGAGGTGAACTGTTCCAGTCTTTAACTGATATGTGCATGCTGCCTGTAACTCAACACTGTATTCACTGTTTTTAGATGTGTCCCAGTCTTAATTTCTGGGCTGCTAACATCCGTTGTATGATATCTCAATAGAGACAGCTTGGTGACTGAGATATACAAGTTGTTTTCTCCTTTTCTACTGTCATTTAATTTTTTTCCCCTTCATGCCTGTTACCCTCTTTTCTTGAATTTGCTAATGCATATATATTTTCCAGAAAAATGAAACCACTATACAAAGAATTTCAGTAGTGCTAGAGGAACTGCATTTCACCTTGAATCTTTTGTCAGGACAATAAAACATGGAAAGTATTTATGATATCTGTCTCACCGCTCCAGGTCCAGGGCTCAATCCTGGTTTCTAGTAATTGTCTTTGTAGAGTTTACATGTTCTTTCCATAGAGTTGTAGATATTTAAATGTTAATAAGTCCCATCCCATGCTATTACCTTCCTCAGGCTACACCTTCCTTCTCTAGGAGGGCCATACCAGTCAGTCTTGGAGTCAGATTGTACATACCCATCTAGTTAGCTAATTTATGTTTAAACAAAGATAGTGAGTCACACTACTTAACATGTAGGGGAAGTTTATTCCAGAAGATGTGTGAGATACTGGGAAAGAAATCTGTCCCTCCAACTTATTTTATTCATTCATTAGCAAAGATTCCTTGTTCTGGTATCAATGGAGATATTAATCTTGTGTAGAAACAGGGGGGTCCAGGGTAATCTGATTTCTAATGGCACAGTAAGTCAGACGTAGATCTCCCCTCAAATATTTATAAGAATCCACGTTTGTGCACTTTTCCTTGAGTACTATGGATGTAATGGGATCCTATCTCGCCTACATTCATGACAGATGGGACAGATGGGTTCGGAGCCGATCCATCGGCTCCGACTCGGCAACTTATATACTAGCATGAAGTCTCTCATTGGCTGGGCTATACCCTATCCCAGGATGCACTACACCTGCTTCCCCAGATCTCGTTTGCCGCTTTACTAGCTGGACGTGGTCTTGACTTGGCTGGAGCTAAGTGATTTATCTTTACCTTTATTGGTCTTTGACCTTGGGGTTTCTTGTCAGATATTAACCAAACAGCTGTTTTAACAGCTTCTTTATCCTATTTTGAAAGTTTGAGTGCTAAGTGTTGTCTGGTACTTGTTCTTTGTTGTCGGGCAAGGCCCGTTTAGTTAGAGGGCCCTTGCCCTATCCTAGTGTAGTTTTAGTTAAAGTTTTTTTCTGCTATTAACTTAATTCCTTTGTGTTTTTGTGACCCCACGGGCCAAGCCCGTTTAAATTAGAGGGCTTTGGCCTTGGTTTTGTCAGTTGTTTGTGAGGTAAATTCTACTGTGTCTCGCTTTTCAGTTGGCTATTTTTCTTATTTTGTGGTGAACTCTATTTCTTTAGGTACCTGTACTATGTCTAAGAACAGAAGTCAGGGTTTAAAAATGCACTCGGTGCAGTTATAAAATGTCCATAACAGACAGCCATTCTATTTGTGTATATTGTTTGGGGTCAAACATTTACAAGAAACTTGTAGCGATGTCATGCCTTTTCTGCTAGAGTTCTTCAAGAGCAAGAACAAGCTCATTTTAAAAGGGCTTATTAAACCCTCCTTTGAGGAAGCTTTAAATCCTCCTGTTGCTTCCAAAGAAAAGATCGCCGGCTCCGACAAGTCCGTCGGAGCCGACTTCTAAAAGAAAAAGTTGACCTCTTCTTCCTCGGCTCCACTGACTTCGGGCCGAGTGTCGAAGAGTCTGCCTCGATACCTCCTACCGGTTCCATTGTCTTCGGAGCCGCAAGTTGGAGTATCGAGGTGAATCACCTCCATCGGCTCCAATGGCTTCGAGCCGGTGGAAGTGTGCAGCTCAGACTCTTCCCCTCGGCTCAAGAAAAGGCTTCTTCGGCGCCGATAGTGATCCATGACTTGGTGGAGTCGGCGCCGACAGTATTGGAGCCGTTTCGGAGCCAGTCCCCTTCTCCATCGGAGCCGAGAGGAAAGTCTTCTCGAGTGTCTACCTCCTCTAAATCCTCGAGACTATCGGATTCGGACCTGGATAGGGTTTTACAGAGGCTCTTCCAGTCTCCAGTATTTGCTAAAATGGTCTCGGCTCCAGCACAGTTTGCTTCGGAGCCGATCCCCCCTCCTACACTCTTGATTTCTCCTCCAACCTCTTCTGAGTTGTTGGAGCCGGTGGTGGTGGAGCAAGGTGGAGCCATACGGTCGGAGCAGAGACCCCTATCAGGCCTTTCGGCTCCGACCATGCTTCCTACCCTGTCCTCCGGTTCAAGGTTTGGCACTGCGACTTCTACAGCCGGGCCCGAGGGGAATACTTTGGGATTAGGTGCTTCGGTGCCTAGTCTTCCCCTCGGAGCATCGGCTGCTGGAATTCCCAGTGCCATCGTGGCCTCTAGACCAGTGACTTCCTTGGATTCTGGAGGTCCGGCCTTTGAGGCCATGAGGAGCGCGCTGGCCATGCCCTTGCCGGTCCAACTAGACTCTACCTCACCGTCCCTAGATTTGGAGACTGGTGCCTCTGTTGCGTTGCAGCCCCCCGGCAGCGGGGCTCCAGGGCCTGAGGATACCCCAATCAGGGTTCCTTCTTCCGGGTGGTCCGTCCGAAACCGCTTCGGACGAACCTCCATGGAAGAAATTGTGCAAGAGGAAGCACGTAGACTCCCAAGATGAGTCTATTACATCGGATACTGACCTCGATGACGCTGAAGGGTCCCCAAATCATCTTCGGATGATATCTCCTTCTCAGATATCTTGGAGATTCTGAGACAGAGAGGTGACTGGCAAGCCAAAAACCCTTCAACTGAGGAGTCAGTCTTCCTCAAGGCCTTTGGAGCCCAGCCTCCGCCTCCTGGGTGTCTCCGCCTTTGATGAACTCCTTGATGTGGTTTCTCGAAGGTGTGGGAACACCCTGATTCCGTGGAACCGTGCCTGCGAGGCCTAACAAATTCTTGTCAGCTCCCCCAGAAAGAATTTCTCACTAAGGGAGTACCGTAGATGCTTTGGTGGTGGCTTCTGCCACACAGCAGGGCGGCAGAGGCTTCGACGCCTATTCATCCTCTAATAAGGATTCTAGGAGTATGGATAGGCGGGAAGCGTACCCTGTCCTCAGCGGCCTTTACCTTGCGGTCGCTGAATTATTTATGTCATTTCACGAGGCTCCAAAGGGATCTTCTCAAAGAGCTAAATGACTCCCTTGTAGGTAATCTACCTGAAGCGCTGGCCTCTACTGTTGGCGCACAGATGACTACTCTTTTCTATTGTTAACTCGTCCATGAGGCTCATCTCATTATGCGGCCTAGGGGCTAGTAGAGAAGGAACAGGCGTTGCCCTTAGGAGACAAGCCTGGTTACGCTTGTGTTCGCTTACGGAGGCCTTCAAGTCTTCCTTCACGCCCCTTTGATGGGTCATCTTTGTTTGGACCCAAGGTGAAGGACACGCTAACTCGGTGCGAGCAGGAGGGCAAGACTTTGACTGCCGCTAGCCCGTTATTCGCTCCTTCCAGGCCTTATCCCAAGGCTGGGAGAGGAGGGAAAATGTGGTTCAAAAATTCTTTCTCTACTCCACCCAGTGATTCCCTCCAGAGGCAGGGGAATTTTGGAAGACGCCACCCAGAGGTGGCAGAGGCCCCATGAACTCTGGAGACCGCGATTCCTTTCGTGGTTCTTAATACAACCAGCATTCCTGAGTGGTTGGCCGACTGTGCAACTCGGAGCCAGTCGGGGTCGCTATGGCGCATCCACAAGCTTGGGAATCCATTACAAGCGATCAGTGGGTGCTTCGTGATTATTACCGGAGGATATGTCATCCCTTTCAGCAAACCCCCTTTCTTTAAGGGAAATCCCGGACGCCACCCAGTCAGCGGGATCAGGCAGCATTAGAAATTTCAAAGCTGCTAGAAAAAGAGCCATCCAGCCTGTCCCCACCGACCAGATCGGATCAGGAACTTACTCAAAATTATTTTGGTGCCAAAAGACAGGGGACTTCAGGCCCATTTTGGACCTCAGTGCATTGAATCGTTTCGTCAAGAAGTCCAAATTCAATGGTCACTCTCCAATCTATTCTTCCTTTGCTGGAAAAAGATGCATGGATGTGCTCAGTAGATCTCCAGGACGCTTACTATCATATTCCCATAGCCTCGAGAGTCCAGGAGACATTTACGCCTCCGCCCGGAGCCAGTCATTTCCAATTCGAGCACTGCCCTTTGGTCTCACCACAGCCCCCAGGGTGTTCACCAAGTGTCTGGCAGTGGTAACTGCTCACCTGAGAAGTCTGGGATTCCAGGTGTTTCCTTATCTAGACGACTGGCTCCTCACAGCCACCTCCGAGCATCTGCTTCTTCAAGCCAGAGCCACATTCACCTTGGGCCGCTTTTTTGCAGCTAATCATCCTCTTTCCTCTGTGACAATGTTGCTCTGAGTCTCATGACTGTCAGTTCCTCTAATATTTACATGTATAAGCTGTTGCTGTTGTTGCCTTTGTCTATCTATTGAGTCATTTTGGCTTCTTGATTTTGTAAGGAGGATGGAAGTTTCCTTCGTCGAAGTAGTTATAGGAAAATGAAACTTTGCAACAGTGAAAAGAAGTACTTTTGTGTGAAGGGTATATTACTAGCCTGCAGTTATATTCTGCAGTCAGTCATCACAGAGAATTCGTAGCGACTGCGCTGTTGTTTAGGGCACTTCTGCAGCAGAGTCATGTCAGATTAACATAATATTGTAGTCATCCTGCCTTGTATGTCAATGAGCAACAACTGTGAATTATATTGCCTGTTTCATATCCATTTTACTACTTACTGAATTAGTCCAAGAAATCCTTATAATACTTCTACCGTTACTAAATTGTATCACATTTCTAAGCTCCTTTTATTCTCTCTTTATCAAGCTGTGTGTATGAGATCTTGGTTCACCTACACACGTGAATGTTTCCGTCACCTCACTGCTCATTTCATCTCCTTTACGCATGGCTGGAAACTCCACACGACCTTTTCTAGATACCAGCCCCACGGCTATCCTATTTCATCTTTTTTCCTAAAGTACTTGATGCGCCACAGTCTCATATTCTTACCTACATTACTGAAAAGTCACTACTTTTCCCTTCTATGCAACATGGTTTTTCATCCATATCACAGCACCACTACTGTACTACTAAAAACTTTGTTACAACAGTAAATCAAAACGAAACAAATAATGCTTTCCTCTTCCATATTCCTTTGATCTGTCCAAAAGTCTTTTGGCACAGTGTCACACCAAAAAACTACTTGACTAAGCTTTGATGAATACTCGCCGCCATCCTGGTTTAAAAGTTACCTGTTGCAGTATAAACAACAAGCTGTAAATTGTTAAAACAAAATCACTTCCTTTCTCCCAAGAACTGTAAGCTTCTCAAGCCTCTATATTAGGTCCAGTATTTTTTAATATAATCGATTATTGATCTGTTTATAGTGACCAAACAACAACTTGTTATCCAGTAATGCAGAGGTTTCTCACAATCATCTGCTCTAGCAAAACACATGGTTGAAACTACAGCAGTACACTCAATGAAGCTGTCTCTGAGATTGGTAAATTGAATGGATCATAAGCTGCTCCCAAATCTCCCCAAAAATCGAAACTTATCGTATTTAGCCTAAGCAACTATTCAACCAAAAAATTCCTTCTCAATTCTGGTCATCAGTCAATGCCAAGATAGAAGCTAGTAATGCATGCTTAAACTACTAGGGGTTACAGCTTATTGATGAAAATCCAAAGTTTGATTACTACACAATCACTGCGTTTACAAAAATTTGCCCTTGTGGTCATTATAAGATGCATCATTACTTCTCAGTAAGCTTGACTTCTGTGAACTGCCGAATTAAACACTTACTATGTAAATCCCTGCCTTCATGGCCCAAGTCTAAGCAATATTCTGCTAATTCTGCCCCTTCTGACAAAGATGTTGTTAGGCTGTAACTGAATCAAAACAATGTCTGCAGTGGACGCCTTATTACTCCTCCCTTCTCTATTCTTAAAATTAGAATTCGGCTTACCTCACTCTCTGTCTCTGTCTTTTGAATCTTGGAAAACGAGAAATCTTTCAAACATACCTTGAAGAGTTCACCCTAAGAAGTGCTTTTGCTACGACTTTTGCACATTTCGAGTAACCTAAATACTTTCTGTGTTCTGTCTTTATTTCCGGTGTGCCTGTCCATATCTCTCTCTATATATATATATATATATATATATATATATATATATATATATATATATATATATATAGCCTCTCGACTCACTGAATGGCTCCCGTACTCCTCCTGGTATAACTTTTTAATAAATTTGTCTACTGTTCTTTACAGACCTCTTAAAATTCTCCACCTAACTTTTATTGTAAACCTCACAATTTACATTTAACATTTTCTGCCATAAAAGCAAACTTTGGAACAGGAATTGCATTGTAGCGTGTCAGAATCATAAATCTGTTTTTATTTTTGTTTTGGTCCTCAGGATGTAGCAGCTGTGGACATTTTTATTTTGCTGTGCACAATATCCATATCTGCCTAAAAATGTAATATCTATCGTTATACTGTTTACATGTTTTTGTTGTGGAGGTTTTCTCCCTAGGCATCTGCTGAAAAAGGGGCAGCTTGTCTACCCAGTTGGACTATCCCAGTAAAACAAAATGCAGTAAGTAAATAACTCCAGCTCTATGCATCATGTGATGGGACCTTCCATTATCCAGGAAGCACATTACATGTCATAAGTGTCAGTTGTCGCGAAAACAATATAAAATACATACACACATATGTAGATATTTATAATCTGTAACGTTCTGCAAAAATTGCAAAACAAGATGCAGATGAAAGTATATTCAGAAATGGACAGCTTGGAAGAAGTGAATTTTAAGTAACATAACGGTGACCTTTTCTTCATTAAACTTTTCTTAACGTGAAATACAAAGAATAAAAGTAACCCAAAGCAGTTACCTTCAAGACACAGGACTGGAGCAAACTTTTCTGAAAGATGAAAATCCTATTCAAAATACTTGAGCATTTCAAAATAAGCAACGTTGCCAGGGGCACGTATTGGCAAATTAAACACAGTAATGACATTCTCAGCTCAACGAAGGCTAGTATTGTTTGCACAGCTCCAAGGCATTTCAGTCAGAATCCAAATCAAGAGCTTTATTTTTGGCTCTCTTCTTTCAGGGTGCACTCATCAGCATGTATAGCTGAAAATAACTTTGAGAAATGGGTGATCAATTTCTTGCAACAGGTGGTTTTGCTTTTGTGTCATTGAAGACTTGCCTGCTTTCTTTCTCTTGTGATGCAGCTGCACATTTGCCGAGTAATTATAATGTTCAGTTTCCATCTTGTGGCAAGATGGGCTTTCTCTGTATACCTGAGGGAACATTGGTGGACTGATACGCTGCATGATTCTAGACATGTGTGGTTACTTAGGTGTCTCTCTTCCATACTGTGGCAGATAATCTTTGCTAGCCCTTGGTGAATCTGTGATATCTGGCAGTTAATTATAGAGCTGACTGACCTACCAGCAGATGAGGCATTGATGCATTATTGTGCCCTTTCCATTTTAAAATGACCATGCTTTTGTGTTGGTGAATAAGAGAACATGAGGAAACAAGCACAGAATCATTATAACGTCTGTACTATACTCCTCTTGCTGCCAACACCTTTGATGCATTCTTTTCATGCCAATAGTTTCCATGATAGTTCAATGATTTGTACAGCTGTACATTACTTGTTCCATGTGTTGGAGATGCCAGCACAGCTGCCTGTATCTGTCACTTTGGAGGTGAACTGTTCCAGTCTTTAACTGATATGTGCATGCTGCCTGTAACTCAACACTGTATTCACTGTTTTTAGATGTGTCCCAGTCTTAATTTCTGGGCTGCTAACATCCGTTGTATGATATCTCAATAGAGACAGCTTGGTGACTGAGATATACAAGTTGTTTTCTCCTTTTCTACTGTCATTTCATTGTTTTCCCCTTCATGCCTGTTGCCCTCTTTTCTTGAATTTGCTAATGCATATATATTTTCCAGAAAAATGAAACCACTATACAAAGAATTTCAGTAAGTGCTAGAGGAACTACATTTCACTCCTTGAATCTTTTGTCAGGACAATAAAAGCATGGAAAGTATTTATGATATCTGTCTCAGCCTCCAGGTCCAGGGCTCAATCCTGGTTTCTAGTAATTGTCTTTGTAGAGTTTACATGTTCTTTTCCAGAGTTGTGTGATATTTAAATGTTAATAAGTCCCATCCCATGCTATTACCTTCCTCAGGCTACCTTCCTTCTCATAGGAGGAGGCCATACCAGTCAGTCTTGAGTCAGATTGTACATACCCATCTAGTTAGCTAATTTATGTTTAAACAAAGATAGTGAGTCACACTACTTAACATGTAGGGGAAGTTTATTCCAGAAGATGTGTGAGATATTTAGGGAAGAAGAAATCTGTCCCTCCAACTTATTTTATTCATTCATTGGCAAGATTCCTTGTTCACCAGTATCAGCTGGAGATATTAATCTTGTGTAGAAACAGGGGAGTTCCAGGGGTAATCTGATTTCTAATGGCACAGATGAAGTCAGGCGATAGATCTCCCCTCAAATATTTATAAGAATCCACGTTTGTGCACTTTTCCTTGAGTACTATGGTTTCTTTCCACTTTCCAAAAAACGTTGCTGATTGGCAGCTCTAAACTGGCTATGTATGTTGCATTTCCTTTGCCTTAGTAACCTGGGACTTGGATGAAAAGGTTCCAAGATAGAGTAGGTCACTTATAAGGTTAACAAAGGAATAACTAAAGAAGCTTGTAGCTGCCAAGGAGCAGTATTTACTGTTTTATTTCTTTTTTTTTATTTTTAGGGAAAAACAAACTTGCATAATGTGTTATTTACTACTGCTTTTTTAGCATTTGATATTCTTATGCAGATCAGGAATTTAAAATTAACAACTGTACATTGAACAGGTTTAAGAAAGCAGTTGCACATATGTTTTGTTGTGAAGCAACTCTCCTGCAGGTTGAATAATTAAGATTCATCACTTGGATTTCTTTATTTCCTGTGGAAAATTCACTTTGTGTTTCGCTTCAGAAGTTTTCAGATGCAACAGCTGTGTTTTTAGGTGGAAGGCAAGTGAAGAAGGAATGCATGTTTACACAAGTATGCTACTTTATAGTAACATCTTGATAAAGTTTGATTTTTTTGCTTGTTGTTTTATAGAATTTATTTGGAATGTAGAGCAGGATTTCAAAACTGTCCCAGATTCCTGGATTCCTGCAGCAAAGATGTTACAGTTAAATGGAAATGTACAACCTGATGAAAATGGCCACATTCCAGGTATGTTAGTTTTTAAATACCTTTGTCTGTGTGAACTGTCACAAGTGGCATGTTTTGAATTTTCGTGAATTTTGTTGGTTAGCACAGTAGCTGCTGAGCAGTGTTTTGCTATCCCTTGAGTCCTTTTAAGGATTTGGGAAATGATTGGAAGTGAAGTTCACTTTTTATTTTTGTCCCTGAAGTCCTTTTAAAGGCTGGGATTTCTGTGAACTAAGTGGTAGTATGGGGAGTGGGTGGGTGTAGAAGCTGCAGTCCTGTCATAGGACTCTGTAAGGTGTAAATAGCTAACTTTACATGAGCAGACAAATCTTCACATCTAGCATTGATGCAGAGACACATTTTTGCTTCTTTACATGTTAAGCATGTTAGAAATGTTTGAGTATTGTTCATACTTATTTTAATTCCTGTGGGGATAGATGAGGTGGATACATTTTGTTTTGATGATTTATTGGAGAGGACTTCTACATAAATGTTCAAACTGTAAAATGTTGGACTGTAAAAGAGAGGGGTGGAATGAAGAGGCTGTTATTTGCGTTGTGTTAAAACCTTTGTATAGAGGCACGACTTTCTGTAAAAAATGTTATTCAGGCATAGTATAGGTGCATTTATGGTTGCTTATTTCCTTCTGTTGTGATTAATTAAAACGAAAAGATAGGAAGTTCAACAATTGATGAAGTTAATTTCTACCCTAATGTGGGCACTCGGGAGGAGGATTCATGTGCCAACAGACTTATTTTTAGCCAACAAAATTTTCAAAGATAAGGAAGTTCAGACAACTTATTTTGTAAGTAGTCCTAGTACAGTCATTTCTCAGGGTAGCAACCCACAAGTAGTTTTTGTATAATATCAAGTGTTTTATCTAGTGAAGTTACTGGTAGTCTATCATTAGACTTGGCTCTTGCTATTGTCCATCAGCTACATTATGATGTGTAAATCCCCAGAGTAATAACATTGTTGCTAGAGGATTAAAAAGGTGGTTTGATAGTGGTGAGGATGAAGCAGTTTGTTTTGAAGGATTACACTGAAGTAAGTAGAAAAGAGGTAAGCATTAGGTGGTTTAGTAGTTTATCCGTTGGTGGTTTAAGGAAAGATGATAATTAGAAAATGATCAGTGTATTTGCAGTAAACAGATCTTTGTGATAGGGGATTCTCTGCTTAGAGGTATTTGTAATATTCTCCCTTGCAAGAATAGCAATGCTATCACAATATCTTGACATAGGGTGTATACAGTATATGGTATTTTGACAGCATTAAAAATATTTTCTTTTTTCTTCAGAAAGATGTATGATAGGGTGGTTGTGGCAGTCTGAGTTAATGGTATGGGTAAAACGATGTTCACTTTTTTGTAGTTATATTGAAGAGCTGATAGATTTGAGCAAGGAGAAAGGGTTTGAGCTGGTTTTATGTGATGGTTTTCCAACGTTCGATAATTTATTACTTTGGTTAAAGTAGCAAGACGTTTTCCAGTAGTATTAAATGAAATTGCTTTTTGGAGAGAACAGTAAGTGTATTTCTCTGTGGGAATAGACGCATTTGAAGAGAGTAGACATCTTAGTTATTTCAGATATTAAATGTTTACTGAAGAAGACTAATACTGTTTTAGATTGTCTTTATTTTTTTGAATTAACCTCTTATAGGGTACTAACTGGAGGGTGTAATGAGTACCAAAATAAACTTTCTGTTGCATAATGCTACACGTTTCAGCAATAAATTGTAGTACATCAAGTTGTTGTTATTACTGAAAATTGGTTTTCAGACCGTAATCTGGCAGTGAGCTTATAAGGCTATATAGACTGCAATAAAGTGAGACAATTGGAGAAAGGTGGTGGAGTTTCTATCTGTGTACTAGATAGCATAGTGTCTAGTTTTATGATAATGTACAGTACATAATTCCAAAGTTATATATGTGAATTTGGATTGGATAGATTAGGTGTTCAAAACGGGTCTTTTTTTTATAGGCCATCTCATCAGAATTGTCAGGAACTATTACCTGATATTTTAAGGATAACCTTGCTGTGATGGCAGGTAATTTAAAGTGATCCCCATGTTAACTGGCAGGATTATGAATTTAATAAGGTACCGATTTGATGATTTGGTTAAAATCAGTAAAGAATATGTATGTTTGTATTGTCCCTTAAAAGGGGTGATCATATATTGGGTTTAGTGTGGGTGAGTAGCTAAGACCATATTAATGATAGTAACATTTGTCCTCCGTTTCCTAGATCTGATCATTTTTGTATCTCTTGGACATATGTGGTTTATCAGCCCATTAAGGATGTTTATGATAAAATTATAAAGCAGATAACAGAATAGGATTGGTGTGCTGAAGTTTTTTTGGATGATGAAATTGCAAGTTGGAAGTCTTTGTATTTTTTTAATTGTTTGATTGAGGAGTGTTTGTCCCTGGTTCCTAGTAAACGGACTTTGTTTAGATTGCCTTGGTGGAATAGTTCTCTGAATAAATTATGCAAACCAGCTACAAATTTATAAGAAGAAAAAAAAGGATCATGTGAGTTGTGACAATGTGAGGTGTTGCCAGCTTATGCCAGGAGAAGGACAGTGGATGTGTAACATATACCAGCATAGTTGGCTGGAGTTTTGTAAAGAATTCTATGCCATTTGTATATCAAACTCATTTGTACAGGTGCTTCTGTTGAAAATGTATTTCTAAAGCTGTTTGAGTTAAAATAAATATACCAGTAATGAGTCCTGCTGGACAGAAAAAAGAAATACACCTGTATGTCAGACTGTATTATAACTGTTGAAATTAATATTGTAACCGAGAATACTGGAAGAGAAGAGGTTAATTTCAGCCCCAGCCAACTTTTAGAAAAATATCCTGAATTTAAATTACAAAATTTAGGCCTTAAAGATTGTGTCTCACATGTCTTAATGTAGCCAGATACAAAAAGTCTGTACTAGGAAGCTTTCTGTACTGTCCTTGGGGGTGAACTAATTGCTGCACTGGAAGAGTGGAAGTTTGAAATTGTTTTATGACTTCCAGAAGCTGCAACACATCTTAGCAAAGCCCTATAGCAAAGTGGGTAGTATGGGAACCAGGAGTTGGATGACCAGATGTATGTGATGTCATTCTGTAATCCAGCACAAAAATGATGTTTTAATACTAGATGAAGCTAAAGTCTAGGGCAGTCTGTTGTTGAAACCTTGCAAAGAACGATCTGTCACCCACTTCGTCTTGCCTTGCTTTAGTAAGTAACCAGGGAATAGTAATTATTTAGATCAGTCTGGAAAATATAGTGAAATTAGCTAAGTACTGTTTTTCATTAACTGTGAATCTATCCATTTGTATTATTTTTAATATTTCCTTGTGATTGAAACTCTGGTGTTTATTGTTAATAAATATTTAGTATTTCACTTTTTTATTATATATTATTAAATCTTCTTCTTCTTTCGGCTGATCCCATTAGGGTCGCCACAGCGGATCATCTGTTTCCATTTCTTCCTGTCCTCTGCATCTAGCTCTGTCACACCAACCACCTGCATGTCCTGTCTCACTACATCCATAACCTTATCTTAGGCCTTCCTCTTTTCCTGTTACCTGGCAGCTTCATCCTTAGCATCTTTTCCCCAATATACTCTGCATCCCTCCTCAGCACATGTCCAAACCAACGTAATCTTGCCTCTCTGGCTTTGTTTCCAAACCTTCCAACCTGGGCTGACCCTCTGATATACTTATTCCTAATCATGTCCACCCTTGTCATACACAGTGTAAATCTTAATATTAACAATAATTATAAATAAAATTAAGTAATTTAATAATTATTATTTATTATTAAATATATTTAAATTTCTCATTGTGGCTGGTCCATTAGAGAATATTTTAACCTTTGAGAGTACTACTTATTTGGTGACACTGTGGCCACTCCTGAGAGCCTTGCCACATTGGTCAAACACTACCATTTGTGTTAGTATTAATTTCACTCAGTATAATCTGGTACCATTTTAAGAGCATTGGAGTAGTTGGCTTTGGAGTGTCTGGTGGCAGTAACTACCTTATAGTATGGGAAACGGGTAGAAGTGCGAGTAAATCTGTGCCAGCCTTTCCTAGATGTGAGTGAGAGAGTGTGTGTAAGAGGGAGAGAGAGTGTGTGTAAGAGGGAGAGAGAGTGTGTGTAAGAGGGATAGAGAGTGTGTGTAAGAGGGAGAGAGAGTGTGTAAGAGGGAGAGAGAGTGTGTGTAAGAGGGAGAGAGAGTGTGTGTAAGAGGGAGAGAGAGTGTGTGTAAGAGGGAGAGAGAGTGTGTGTAAGAGGGAGAGAGAGTGTGTAAGAGGAGAGAGAGTGTGAGAGGGAGAGAGTGTGTGTGAGAGGGAGAGAGTGTGTGTGAGAGGGAGAGAGTGTGTGTGAGAGGGAGAGAGAGTGCGTGTGAGAGGGAGAGAGAGTGCGTGTGAGAGGGAGAGAGAGTATGTGTGTGTGTGTGTGTGTGTGTGTGAGAGAGAGGAGTGTATGTGTGTGTGAGAGAGAAAGGGAGTGTGTTTGCATGTGCGAGTGTGCATGGGAGAGTGTGCGTGCCTGAGCGTGCGTGTGAGTGTGCATGCGAGAGTGTGCGTGCACGCGAGAGAGTGTGCGTGAGAGAGAGTGTGCATGTGAGAGAGTGCGCGCGCGCGAGAGAGAGAGCATGTGCGAGAGAGTGTGCATGAGAGAGAGTGTGCACGTGTGTGTGTGTGTGTGTGTGTGCGTGTGTGTTAACTGCTTCGAGCAGGGACACACAGCACTGGTTTCACATAGAGAGTGGTGGAGGACTTGTCTTGGAAACTCAGCTGAGGACTCAACTCTACAGCTGTGCTAGTGGGGAGTCTTATTGAGGGCTGAAGGAGAGAGAGAGAGAGAGAGAGAGAGAACCAGACCCCAGACTAAGTGTATTCTGTGTTCCGTCTGTGCTCTTAAGGGAAATTGTGCTTAATACAGAGAGCTGCACATGGAAATGCTGTGTATGCCTGTTTTTGTTAAGCAAACGTCCCTCACCGGTGTCAGTGGTGAGGATTCAGGCTCCTTGATTACTGGCCCAGAGTGGGGCTGTCATATGAGGAAAACCTTGCTTAGTTATAGGAATGTTAAAATTAATGTAGGAAGCTAGTGAGGGCAGTGAAACAAAATTATGAGCAGAATTTGGATAATAGGACTATGCTAAATAAGAACGTTTTTTAACGTAATTTGAAACAGTACAAAATAAATATTAATTTTAGCATTACTATTAGAACTGGGGATAAATTGATTACTGATTCAAGCACATTAGTAAATATGTTTTTGATGCATTTTGTATGCGAAGATAAGACACTGGTAAATGATAATCGTTTAGTTGTAACTACAGGTATTTGTCCAGCTCTTTTTTCATTAAATGCTGATAAATTAAGTATGATTAAGTCAGATTCAGATGCGAGTCCAGCTGGAGTTAATGGTACTTTTTTGTCACCTATAATTAAGGATATTGTCCTGTGTCTATTATCTTCTCCAAAATTCTTTGGAGATGCACACCTGTGAGAGATGCACTTATCTAGCCAAACTAGAGGTAAAGCTCTCTCCAACCAAGACTGAACTTGACAGTCATGAGGACAAAGTAAACATTTGCACCACACCACACTTATCACATAGTCTCACTAAATCTACACCACCAAAATCCACACATAGTAACACAAAAACATTTGCAGAGGCTCTCAATAATAATCTAAGCAACAGAGACCTCCAAAGCAGAAGCGCAAGCAACCTCTATCCCGCAACACAACCCAAATGACACATAGCCTACAGACTTGGTGTGCCACTCATCCACAGCCAATAAGGCAAAACAATGTACCCAACACACTAGTCATAGGTGACTCTATAGTCAGGCACACTGATGTCCCACTCACAAGGCTAAACAAGGAGAAGGTTACTGTCAGCTGCCTGTCGAGTGCCAGGATCCGCCACATAACCCACGCACTCATGTCACTCCACAACAAGTACAAATATGACTCTGTCATTGTCCATGTTGGTGTGATTGACCTGAGATGTACCTCCCTGGACTACATGAAAAGAGACATGGAAGAGCTTTCGATCTTGTAGCCCAGGCAGGTATGACCCTAGCCCTGAGTAGCATTCTGCCATCACCCAGAATGATACCGCAGTACAAGGACAAAATGATTGACTTCAACAATTGGCTAAGCTTCTGGTGTCATTCTAAGGGGTTCCAGTATCTGAACGCTTGGGATGACATAGTCGACAGACCACGATGCTTTGCCACAGATGGCCTGCACCTGTCACCCCTGGGATTCCGGATACTAGCTAAGGCTCTTGCTGCCCCTATAGTGCCTTTTTTAGGCAAGGTTCAGATAACAAATTCGCCACCATATCAAGAACAGGCAAGCAAAAACTGAGGGTAATGCTACTCAGTGATAGAAGTCTAAATCTCAAAATGCACTCACTTGAGGCACTCCTTAAAATGGAGAACATCGATGTCTTTGCAGTGACTTGAGACCTGGTTCAAAGCTCCAGAGAGCACCCCTGCACTACCAGGCTAAACTCATATCACACTTTTCGGTCATGTAACCTGGACCGAAACACCAAAGGCGGAGGTGTGTCCATATTCATTAATGATATCCACACCTCCAGGCTAGATGCTCAGCATAATGCAGCCGAGGTTATCCAAGTGCAACTAACTCTGGGCAAAACTGCAATCCAAATTGTAGCTTGCTACAGATCCCCCACCATGCCCCAGGATTCCCACTCCTCTTTTCTTCATGTACTGGAAAATATTAGGGTTCAGCCAAACATCCTAATAATGGGTGACTTCAACTACCCCACCATTAACTGGGAAAACTACTCGTGTACCAACTCCTTAGCTCAAAGCTTTCTGGAATTCATAAACTCCAGTGCCCTGGATCAACTTATCCACACCCCCACCAGGGGCAACAGTATCCTAGACCTAGTCATTACCAACATGAGAGACCGGTGTTCCACACCTGAAGTCAACTCCTCATTGGTCCGATCCGACCATAAGCTAATCACCCTTGATATCCACATCCCGCCTCCACCCCATTAAGGAAACCACGGTAAAAAATTTCTCCAAAGCCAACTTCATGCTTCTTAAGACAGAAGTGGTGAACTTCATGACACCCATGCAGATGGACAATAGTTACAACTGCTGAATCCTACACAAATGCACTCTATAAGCGCTTACACAAGTGCATGGATCGTGCTGACCCAAACAGAACCAGGATGCTATCCTCCAAAAAAAGGAAGCCAATCTGGTGGTCCCCTGCCATAAAAAAAACTGTACAACAGAAGGAAGAAACTGTTGCAAAAGAGAGTAAAATCCCATGAGTGGAGGAGCTCCCTGGTCAGCCTCAGTAAGAAGCTGAGATCCCTTATAAGATCCTCCAAAGCTAGCTCCTAAAACAAAATCGCCACTAATTCTAAGGACAACCACAAAGCATTCTGTAGCTATGTCAAGAATCTTGATGGCAACACGTAGATCTGCTCTGAGTTACAGCATAACGGCACGAAAATTACAGAATCAACTGATATTGCCAACATCCTGGCAGATAGGTTCAGTGCTATCTTTACCACTCCCTCTCACCCCCTAAAGGGCCCATATCTATACAGGAAGAATGCAGAGTTCCTGTAATCACAACTACGCAGGTAAAAGCTGCACTCTCTAAAGCCAAAAACGCAGCATCCATGGGACCGGACAACATCCCAGGCTGCGTTTTCAGAACAAACTGGCTCCCCACTTAAGCACCATGTTCAATAATGGCCTCGCATCAGGCTTTGTGCCCACTGAATGGCGCACAGCAACAGTTATCCCACTCCACAAAGGAGGAGCCACCACTGATCCCAGGAACTATCGACCTATTAGCCTGACGAGCCTGGTCTGCAAGGCCATGGAACGTATCATCATGGAACTCATAAACAAAGACATTGGTAACCTCCAAACTCTGGAGCCCACCCAGTTTGGGTTTGTGAAAGGCCGATCATGCCTCCTGAACCTGATAGACTTCTTTGAGGCAGTCACCAAAGCCGTAGATGAGGGTAAGGTGGTTCACACAGCCTATCTTGACCTCTCCAAGCCTTTCGACACCATCCCCCATTCTGGAATTATAGCTAAACTCACTAAACTAGGTATAAATCCCTACGTCACAAGATGGGTTGCCAACTGGCTCATTGACAGAACCCACACTGTAAAAGTTGCAGACTCCAAATCTGACCTCAAAGCAGTGACAAGTGGAGTACCACAGGGTTCTGTCCTAGGACCTCTCCTGTTTGTATCTACGTCTCTGAAGTACAGGCTAACACAGAAGGCCTCTGGTTAACAAAGGTGCAGATGACTGCATACTAGGAGCCATAATGAAGTTCCCAAATAATGTGGACATCCTACAGAAGGGCCTCACTGAGACAGATGCTTGGTGTCAGAGCCATGGCCTCAAGTTCAATGCCAAAAAGTGCAGTGTCATCCCTTTTGGTATAAACTCTGTACCCATGAACTACCACGTAGGCAGCATTCTGCTTAACACCGAATGTGTGATGAGACCTTGGGACCCAGGTGGACAGTAGTCTCTCCTTTGATAGTCACATCGCCACAGTAGTCAGGAAGTCCATCTATGTGGCACACCTCATCATAAAAGGGTTCTCATCCAGGAAAAAAAGAGGTCATTGTTCCCCTCTACTCGACACTCATTAGACCCATTATAGAGTACAACGCCCCTTTTGGAATGTACCTCACAAGACATCTGCAGCAGCTGGAAAGAGCACAGAAGTACCTCACAAAGAGGATTACTGGCCTCAAACACATGCCCTAGACTGACTGCCTCAAAAAACTCCAGCTTTACTCCGTAGCATATCACCTACTCCGAGGTAATCTCTACCTAACATATAAAGCTATGTTAAACCCAGAGCTGTTGGACATGCTACACCTCAAGAAATCCCAATCCCTCTGAGCTACACGCTCTATGGACCTAAACTTTGACACCACAATAAACAGGACATGCTGGAGGGATAGATTCCTGTCCCAGAGACTTCCCATATTCTGGAACAGGCTACCCATCTATGTCAAGCAAAATATCTTGATGAGTGGATGGGAAATTGGAAATACACCCCGGGGATCACTTCTGTGTCTCTGCTCAACAGTGGCACAGGAAAATAACTTTCTTGGGTGGCATAATCCAGGGAACCTTGTTGGCTAGGCTTATGTAGGCTCTTGGGCCGAAAGCCTAGTACCTACCTATGAACCTATATGCAATTTCCTAGACAACAAGCACACAGCCTGTTTGGTGCCTAAGGGAGGTTATCTCTGTACGGTAGAGAATTGCATGCCTATTAATTTCATGTGTTGTGGGAATGTGCTGTGAAAGGGTAATTTCCAAGTATATCCCATGAAAGGGTAATTTCTGAGTATATTACTAGTACAGTAAATGATAGGCTAGACACCACACAGCAGAAGATAATGTAGTACAAATGTACTTCCCTTTTATGGTTCTGTGTGGAAAGAATTGGATGAAGCTCTAGCTATTGATGTTCTATACCTGGATTTGTCGAAAGCTTTTGATACAAAGCCACATCACGTTTTTTTTCATTATTACAGAATTATTGTATGTGATTAGATGAATAGAAAACTGACTGGTAGGGAGGAAATATAGGGTTAAAATTGGAAGTATCCTTTCAGCAGAGAAAGAGATTAAAGTTAGTGTCCCACAGGGTTTTGTCTTGGGATCTGTTCTTTCTGAAATTTTTATGGAGAGTTTTCCCAGTGACAGTAAATTTTGGTTGGGTGAGTATACTGATGATGCCAAGATTGTAATCACAGTTATTGGTATAGCTGATCAGTTTTCATTCCAAATTCATCTGGATACTTTATATGCATGGTTAATATCAAGTTTAATTTTAACAAAAGTTGTGTTCTGCATTTTGTGATAGGAAATCCCAATTGTCCTTTTTCCCCTGGATAATTTAAGTATTAAAGAGATGAGGCTTATTAGAGATTTTGGGATAAAATAGATAATATTCTTGGTTTTGATAGTCAATTGTTAAGAGGATGTTAGAAAGTATTACTGTGAAAAGAGTAGCATTTTCAGGTCCATTGTTACCAGGGATAGGATCATTTCACTTCCTATTTATAAAACTGTAGTAAGACCAGTAATTGAATATTGTGGCTCCATTTTTGTGTGCAATAGCAGTCATTTATATAGATTGGAAAGAATGCAAAAGCATTTTACCAGGAAGATGTATGGCGTGAGGGATTTGAGTTATAAAAGTAGGTAAATAGCATTATCGTTATATATCGTCAAATACAAATTGGTTAGAGGTGATTTGATAAATATTGTCAAAATGTCAGTGATGGCAGTTTTATTGATGGTGTGGCAGTTTTCTAGAAACATTCATTAAACACAAGAAATGTTGTAAAAGCCGGTAGAACTGTGTGGAATAGTTTGTTTCATGGGAGAGCATTTATGTAGTGGAATAATATTCCTCTAAGTATTAGGAAGTGAGAGTTGATCATCACTTTCTTGTATCATTTTCATTGTTGATTTTGGTACAAGAGTTTTTTATCCTGTATTTTTTGATGGTAAGTTCTTTGACGTCTTCTCCAGGTATTTAGTTCATATTGTGAGCATTGAACATTGAAGTGAGTATTTCAGTGTCACAGAATGTCATAGTATTAAGGAAGTAGATGAAGAGTTTGGAATTATCAAAACACACAGTAATATAGCTTGAACAGTAACGTTAATAAATGAAATATACCTTATTTAGTTGATTTATTTATACTTTGTTAACCAGGTTGGTGGACTGGTCCAAGCACCCTTTTCAGCTGCAGTTGGATGTATTGCATTGTGAGTTTACAATAAGTTACAAACATCAGTGCTGATATAGTTTACTATAAGGCATTGCCATACTGATCTAGTAAGCAAGTGTGTAGATATCATAACACTGTAAGCATTCAATCTACACAAATACAAATTCATGTGACTCATCCAACAATTTTTAATATATTATTTACATATATATGCGTTTTTCACTTATCATAGAGAAACTTCCTCATATTCGGGCTGTTGGATCTACAGTAAGGAGGGAGTAGATTGAGATAGGAAGATTTATGGAAAGGCAGAGATTATCTCTTATATGTATAGCTTTTGCATTTGTGAGTGTTTTTAAGGTTTTCTACTGTTGTGTTCCTGAATATAGGGTATTCATTGATTTGCTGGAGTTTAGGAAGGAGATGGTTCCAGTTTGCTAGGGCTATTTTACTAATACTTTTTTTCACCTCTTGGGTTTCCATATGGCACTGGAATTAGAGCTAGGGTACTGTTCTGTTAGATTATGAGGTTGCAGTCTGAGGTCTATGTTTTCAACTTTTATTTTTAGTGAATGGCAGAATCCATTTTCTGTTTTGCATGTAAGGGAGGATAAGAGAAGGATGAAGAAAGCTGTGACAGGAAGCCAGTTGGCTTTTTGTAGGGAAGTACAATGATGCTGTAGTTGGAGGAGTTAAGTTGATGAATCTGCATATGGCATTTATGGTTGTCTGCATTATGCTGGTGTTTTGTGTGGAACAGAGTGAGATTACAGGAAGGACATATTTTAATCTAGGAGTAAAGCATTTTATTAAGCACATGTTAGGATGTAAGAAGTCAATTAATGCCCCTTGTAGGGGTCATAGGTTCATAGGTTGGTACTAGGCTATCGGCCCTAGGGCCTGTACAAGCCTAGACCTAACAATTCCCTGGATATATCTTCCCACAATATTTACTTTCCTGGATCCCTGTCTAGCAGGGCGATAGGAAATCCACCCTGGGGATCATGTCAATCTCCCATCCAATCATCAAGGTTCCTTTTGAAGATGGCCAAGGAGGCACTCTGCTTGACACGTATGGGCAGTCTATTCCAGAGTATGGGGAGTCCCTGGGTCAGGAACCTATCCCTCCAGCATGTTTTGTTCATTGTGATGACAAGGTTTAGATCCCTGGAGTGTGTGGCTCTGAGGGGTTGGGATTTCTTTAAGTGGAGCATGTCCAACAGCTCAGGGTTTGACATGGCCTTGTATGTTAAGCAGAGCTCACCTCCGAGTAGATGATATGCCACAGAGTATAGCTGGAGTTTTTTTAGACTGTCAGCATAGGGCATCTGCTTTAGGCCTGTGATTATTTTAGTGAGGTATTTCTGCGGCCTTTCCAGCTGTTGCAGATGTCTTGTGAGGTACGTACCAAATGGGACGTTATACTATATAATGGGTCTAACGAGGAATGAGTACAGTGGGACAATAACCTTCTTTTTTTCTGGATGAAAAGTCCTTAGTGATGAGGTGTGCCACATAGAAGGATTTCTTGACTGTTGTGGCAATGTGGTTATAGAAGGTGCGACCACTGTCCACCAGTGTCCCTAAGTCTCTCATCACACTTTTGGTGCTTAGTGTACTGCCACCTATGTGGTAATTCGTGGGTACATGTTTTTTTCCAACGGGGATAACTATACATTTATTGGCAGGTTTTGCTTTAGGTCAAACAGTGTCAACTTAGTTATGCCGCTCCTCTCTGCACTACTCTCTTTTTTTCTCAACATAATTCATAACATTTCTCCTGAATGCCATAAGTTACCTGTCACATCTTGAACTTTCTCATCCACTTTTCATTCATTGTTTAATTCTTTGTACCCTCTCCAACATTGCAACGTTTTTGGTCAGATATTGCTCTGGAACAAGAAAGAACTGCCCCAAATACAATTTTAAAATTACTAACACAGTCCTGTCTGCCAAGCTTCAACTGTGTTTTGTTGTATGCAGGACTTCCAAGTTTTTTTGCTTATTCATACTTGCATGTGCATACTGAGGAACTTAGAAAGAAAAATTTGGTAGTATTTCTCAGCTCCTGTCTCATTCTAGCATTGGCGTTTGTACTTTGCAGTTTCTTGATAAATATTATTTATGGAGTGTATGCGTGTGTGTGTGTGTGTGTGTGTGTGTGTGTGTGTGTGCGTGTGCGTGTGTGCGTGTGTGTGTGCGTGCGCCTGTCGGTGTGTGTGCGTGCACGTGTCTGTGTGTGTGTGTGTGTGTGTGTGTGTGTGTGTGTGTATACTTCTCAACTATCCCTGATTTTGCTGAGTATTTTCTGTAATATTTCACTTTAGTGCATAGGTTGACTTTTTGCTGCTTGGTCAAGCCACAACTAAAAGCAAACATTACTGCCACCATTTCATTGCAGTCATGTGGTGTATGCTGGTCCATTCAGAAAATTAACTTTGTAATTATTGATACTGTTAGAAGTATTTTTCCTCACTGCAACTTTTTTATTCACATGTTTATTCATGTGTCTGTGTATTATAATATGTGTGTGGGTGTGTGCTTGTGATTAGCATTTGAGTTTCAAACTTAAGTCCTTCTGAAAACGCATGTTTTGTAGCTGCTATTTTATCAGCTTATATAAGAGTATATTTTGTTTGCTCATCATGAAGTCTGGTTTTCTGACATATTGTGCAGTCAGTGAACAATGGCAAAAAATTTGAGTTTGAGACTTCCTGTCTTTCCTAACATGTCTCCTAATAAGACACCTGTTCTTGCAACAACTTTCTAATTATGTATGAACAGCACTGGCCTGTTCATTGTAAAACCTCTGTTTTTCTGGCATATTGTTGAGGACTGAAGTCACTGAATAATGACAGTCATTGTAGATTCAGACTTCATATCTGTAGCATGCATGCAACTGCAGAACTTAGGATTGTAATAATATTTTAATTATATAAGAGCAGTAATGGTCAATCATAACATTTGTGGTATTCTGGCATATTGTTGACAAATTCAGTAAATGAATAATGACAGATGTTTGTTTCAGATTTCATAGTATAAATCTACTTTTCTTACAACTTTGTAAGCATAAAAATGCCAATGCCAGAACAGATATTCATATTTCTGTTTTTTTTTTTATTTAGTTGTCAGGCCCTTTGGCTTGGTGAATTACTGCTCATCCTACCCATGAGCCATTTTAGTTTGAGACCACTGGTTCAGAACTTCGATAAGAATAACGCCAACATTGCTGTCTTGTCAGCTTCTAAGGTGACTGCAGACTTAAGTACAGTGATGAAATTCAGTTAGCAACTAGAAGAAATATTGAGAATGTAAGAGAAAACAATATGGAAAAACAAGTCATATTTACTAGCGGTTATATTTCCATCAGCAGCTGCTTTTAATTGAAGGCAAGCAGCATGTAGGCACAAGCATTTAAGAGACGTCTGAACAGTGTGCTCTAAGGGAAATCTAGAAGGTGTAATGGCAAGCAGTTCAGTGAAAAAAAAAAAACAAATGGAGTTTAAAACTGTAGGAAACAGGCTTATTGCCCAAGCCTTAATGCTTTAAATGTAAGACTGCACAGTTTAGTTTGAGTATTTAAGAGTAGCCAGTGACTGTTTTCTTAACGCTGAAAAGTTAATGTACTGAAAGTGTGCAAGCTTTTGTCACATGTGTAATGGGTAAATAGATAAGAAAAGATAATAATTAGTGTAGGTTTGAACTCAGGCTCTAATCTGCACTTTTGCATGGTTAACTGTAACTTAATGATAAGTAATGCCTGTGGATGCAGCCATCAGTTTTGAAAAGTGTATTTAGTTTGTATGTGTGGTGTGAGTTAAAAAGAGATGGATGTTTGAAAAATGTATTTACCTTTTTGTTTCTTGAGTGTTTGTATTGAAGCAAAAGTTGTGTCATGGGTTCAAATATAGATGAAAGGAAGCTACATACAAGAACAGCCTATCAAACAGTAGTGTGTGTTTGCAAACTGCAAGTTGGAAATTTTTATATATATATATATATATATATATATATATATATATATATTACTGTTTTGTGTATATACTGCGGTGGTGGTGCTGCGGTAGCGTTGTCGCCTCACAGTTAGACATTGCCCATTCGATTCTCAGTTACAGCGTCTTCTGTGTGGCGACATGTGTGAACGGGCATTCCTTCATTGAAGGTTGTGTGTTAGGCCAAGCAAGCCAGCACGTAAAACTCTACTGCCAATCATTAGTGGACCGGAGTTCCGCTGTGGTGACCCCTAATCAGGAAAAGCTGAAAGACAAAGACGTTTACTGTTTTGTGTGTAATAGGGGGAATGATAGTTTTTTTATCAGGATGACTGCTATGTCAATATTAACATGGACTATAAATGGCCTTACAAGTATAGACAAACTGCACAGAGGATAGAATTAATTTAAGAAGTGTAAGTTAGAAATAATATTACAGGAGAGGCAGTAAAGTGAGCTTTTGAACTTGACAAGGAAAGGAATTCAGGGTGGACACAGTAGAATATCCGGGACAAAAGAAAAAGGGAATAATAAAAATACAGGCTACAGAGGGGCTCCACTAGTGATAGAAGAGGAGGAAAAAGATAATGGTAGATTTGTGGTAGTAAGGGGGTTTTGTGACAGGAGGATTATGCTGGCATGCATTGGTTTCACCTAAAACTACTGATATGGAGTGTAGGAGAATTTTGGAAGAAATAATAAGCTTTCAGAAGGGAATATTTTTATGGGTGGGGACTGGAACCTGATTTGCAACTGTGAAGGTATATCAGCGGACTTAGATGAAAAAATGTAACAAAGAGGGTAGATTTCAGAATTAAAATATTTGGTATGCATTATGTATATTTATATTGTTTCTCAAGATAAAAATCACTGGCCTAGATTTGATGGAAATTATATTTCACAGGAGGATGTGTATTTATTTAAATGAAAGCTTTGAGATCCATCTAGTAACTGCATGTTAAGATAAAGATGTAGGTGTATGATGTTAGAATGAGACGCTGGCACTGTCCTGCTTATCTGTTCAAAAGAAAGGAATTTAAGATATGGGTAGTGGATATCACTTGAGCATTATTAGGGAAATTAAAATTTGCTTCAGAAGGGATAGCTATTGAGTGAAAAAAAAAAACTGAAGATGGACTTTAAAATATAGTAGACATAAAAAATATCACTGCCGTCAAATCCCAGGTGTTCATGTTCTTCCCATTCAGATAAAAACTTCACTTCAAACTGATACTCAAAATAACTGTTTTTATTAAGAATAAAAACAGTGATTAAACCCCTTTCATTCTTTCCAGCACTAGGACTTCATTAGAATCAGAATCATGGAAAAACTATGAGAATGAGGGTACTGTATACTATAAAACATCAATTAAATAATTATTTAATCAATTGAAAGACAGTATTATTTAAAAAAGTACCATAAAATTTTGTTGTGAAGTACCAGATAAAAACAATAAAAACACTAGCAATAGCTTAAAAATGAATAATGCTTCTACCCTTGGTGGTGGTGCTGCAGTAGCGTTGTCGCCTCACAATAAGATGCTGTCCGGTTCGATTCTCAGCTAGAGCGTCTTCTGCGTGGAGACATGCGTGAATGGGCGTACCTTTGTTGAAGGTTGTGCATCAGGGCTGGTAACTCTGCACATAAAAATCCACTACCAATCATTAGCGGACCAGAGTTCCGATGTGGCGACCCCTAACCGGGAAAAGCCGAAAGACACAACAACAACTTTAAAGTAGACTGGACCTTAAATTCAGGATGGGCTGAAGAGAAATATTCTCATTGATCCCAGGGGGGGTAGCATGCTTGTTATCTCAATTGCCATTTAATCTCTCTTTCTTCCAACTTGGACTTCTAGTCACCACCCCTAGGATTAATTAAAACCTGTTCTAAAATAACAAATTTAAAACCAGTGCATTTAGAGCTAATAAAAATATGTCTGTAAAGGGCATTTTTTCATATTACATTTTTTAATATAATAAATACGTTCATATATTCTTTTTTCTCAGACATCTTTCAGTTTTGCCCACACATAAAGCAGGGGAGCCCAAACATAAAGCTAAACAACCCCCATAGAATAACGGATGTTCTTCATGTTTCACTGCTGCAGTCCTAACCATTGGGGTTATCCATGATGTGGTAGAACTCAGTCGGTCTGAATACCAGAGTCAAGGTTTTGTGCGTCAGCTGCTGTCGCTTGCTGGTGATGTCAGGTCATCCGAGCTATAAAAGAGAGCAGATGACGCCATTATCTCAGTCTTTCTTGCTGTGGCGTGCGTAGCAGAAGCAATTCGCAACAGTGCCGATTGGCTGTTTCCAGATTTTGAACTTCAGCTGAAAACGTCTAAAGCTAAGTACCTCATTGGGGATCCTTCCTTTTTCTTGCACTAACCGATGTCCGAAAAAGTCGATAACTGTCTCGCCTCTGGAAAGCAAATATCACACCAATACTTCCGTTCTTACTGCATCACTTGCTTATGCCCAGATCTTGACTTATCCCACTGTCGGTTCTGTGCCTTCTTTAACACAAGAACTATTTGTCTTAGAGCTCTGTTTGTAGCCAGTTATTTTCATCTTCCATCTCCGATTACCGATATGGCATCCATCAGTCAGCAAACCTCAGATCTTCCAAAAAAACATAAATATAAGGATAGAGACAGACTGCATAAGGCCAAGCCTTCGGACAACACCACTGCTAAATGGGTCGTCAGTTCTTTGGAATTCAGTAAGGCTCTTTCGCAGCCCCTGATACCCAACTCAGTTACTTCGCAGGCCTCTACTGAGACCCTTTAGGAGTCCTGTATGCCACAGATGTCTGCGTCATTTAACTTGTCTTGGCTGTCTCTGCCTCAGTTGGGTCCGGAGCCACTAAGCAGGCACCGGCTTCCGAGGATACTGCTTACACTTCGGACTTCACTTCAAGGTCTTCACCCACTCTTCCGACTAACACACTGACAGCACCGAAGGATATTCTTCAGGCCAGACTTAGAACTACTCCAAAGAAACCAGCAAAAAGTCTCCATTCCACTACTCCTCCCCCTCCTCAAACCAGAATGCTTAAAATGGCAGAGGATCTCATCACTTTCATCCGGGGTAATCAGGCCACTCCAGCCAAAATAAGAAGGGAACCTTCTCCAGACATTGAATCAGATTTAGACTCAGAGGGATCTGACTCTTCTGTTTTTGAAGAGGAAGACCCTCTTACTACCTATGAAGACTCAGATGCAGAAGAATCTATTCCTTCTGCATCACCTCCGGAGGACTCTTCCTTTGGGTAAACCCTCTACACCCTCAGGGAACACTTCCAGTGAGAATCAACGGATTTCCCTCGATCCAAGAAAAGACTAAGAGAGTTTCTGGACCTACCCCAGCATAGACCTCTGGCCATCCCACCCATCTTTTGAGGTGGTAGATGATGTTTATCAAGAATCCAGCCTTACCCCTGACACCTTTCCACCTGCCCCCAGAAAACCTGACCGGTACTACAGGGTACCTGACTCACATAAATTCCTCTACAGAAATCTATAGCAGATCCAGAGTTGATTACTCGGGGACCTAAGGGAGTTAAGGCTACCTCTGCAAAGAATCCTACTCCCTCAGACAAAGAATCCAGGGCCCCAGACAGATGGGGTAAAAAAGTATATACTTCTGCAACTGTAACTATAAGGGCTGTCAGCTGTCAGTTCCATATGCTAAAATATCAACAGCACACTTTGGAACTTTTGAAACAGAAAATTTCTGCTTTACCAGATTTTGCCAACAATAAAGAGATAGCAGAATTACTGCACTCTTCATCTCAGGTGGCAAAGCACTCCTTGCACTGTGGATTTGACGCCCTAGGGATCTGTTATCAGAAGACATGCATGGTTGAAGGAACAACCTCTCCCTGATCATGTCAAAGCTAAAATCATGGATGCAGCTCTTGACAAAGACCACTTGTTCGGACAGAAAACTGAAGAGGTATTTAAAAAGATGGAAGACAAAGCAAAATCGATGCATACTGTTAAAGATTTTCTTCAAGTACAACCTCCTAGGTTCAGCAGAAATTTTTCCTCTAAACACTGGTCCTTTCCTGCACCAAACAGGCAGGCACAAGGCAAAACCCGTAGGGACAGACCCACCAGGACTCAAACTCAGGACCAGCAAAGAACTAAACAGTGGCCCCCCTCAAACACTAGAACAGGGAGTTCAAAAGCAACCCTGTATGGAAAAAACTCTTTCCCATCTCTGCCTGCCTCCACCACACCAAAAGCTAGGAGGAAGGCTATCTCTCTGCAGAGAAAATTGGAACTCTATAATGAAAGATCAATGGGTCTTAAAAATCATTGCTCAGGGGTACAAATTCAATTTCCGAGAACTACCACCTTCAAGAGGGTACCGAGACCTACCTGAAACCAGTGGGCAGAAGCACTAAAACAAGTGCAAAATCTAATATCCCTAGGGGCAGTAGAACCTGTACCTCCAGAACAAGTTGCAAAAGGATTCTATTCCAGACTATTCTTTGTTCCCAGAAAAGAGGGGACTTGGCATCCCATCTTGGACCTATCCTTTCTCAATACCTTCCTGGTAATCCCAATATTCAAAATGCTTACCTTACAACAGCTTCTACCAATGCTGCCAAACAAAGCTTGGATGGTCACCTTAGCCCTAAAGGATGCTTACCTGCACATCCCAATAAGGGAATCATGCAGAAAATTCCTGCGCTTCAGAGCAGGATCATTGCACTTTAAATTCTCTGCTTTATCCTTTGGCTTATCTACTGCACCCAAGGTATTCAAATGTCTAGCTCCTGCCATTGCCTTTTGCAGGTAAAACAATGTACAGATTTACCTCCAGCCAGACTGCAAGGAACTGCTCCTGCAGCATCTTTCACTTGTAAAAACCCTACTCACCTCTCTGGGGTTCACTGTCAATGAAAAGAAATCAAAACAGACACCTACCAGGAAAGTCATATTTCTGGGAACCTTACTGGACACAAAACAGCAAATGGCCTTTCTGTCCCCAGAAAAACAGTTTCCTACCAAAATACTTCACTACTCTGGCCTTCCAAACCCAGCTTTCTGCCAGGAAATTCCTGCAAGCTATAGGGTACATGGCCTCATGTATCCTTGTGGTACCCCTGGCCAGATTGCACATGAGGAAAATTCAGTGGTACCTAAAGAACCTATGGTATCAGCACTCACAACCTCTGGACACCTCCCTGCCTGTGATCCCTTGCATAAGATCCAAGTTCCTCTGGTGGGCCCAGGCCTGTGCTCTGAACAAGGGACTTCCATTCACCCTCCCTCCATCAGACCAGACATCAGTAAAACCTGCTGGAGAGACAATTTTGTCTCCCAGAGGCTGCCCTGTCTCTGGAATAGACTTCCCATATATGTCAGAGTACCTCGCAGACCCTCTTCAAGCGCAACCTTGATGAGTGGATGGGAAACCACAGATTTGTCCCAGGGGTTCCACCTTTATCCCTCATTGACAGGGGAGACTGGTCTGGTTATCTTTTTGGGGATAAACTCTTGGCTAGGCTTTTAAGGTCCCCAGGGCCATTAGCCTAGTAACCTATGATCCTATGAAAAAGAGGGCTAGGCCCTAAAATCTGAGGAATTTCAGAGCTGCCCCTCAAAATATTCTGATTTTTCCTAATAACATTTTTAATTTTGCTAGCTTGTGAACCGTACTCAAACACTAGAGGTCTTTCAAATTTATTCCTGTCTTCGGACTTAGTGTTGATTTAGTCCTACATGTAAAAGGGGTACCCCAGTTAGATAAAACAAATGACCTAATGCCTTCAACAAGGGATATAGGATAACCCCATGCTAAAAGCATATCAGCAATAGTACGCAGTTATTTCTTTACATCATCAAGTTGGTGGCCTTTAACAATACTAATTTTTTGAAACAAAGAGTGGCAGTTGAAAATTCCAAATAGGAATTACTAAACGTTGTCTTTCTATAAATACAAGATTTAAAGCCCTCTCCTGTATTGTAGCTCATTGTGTCCAGGTAGTGGATACCATTACTGTTGAAATTGTATGTGAATTTTAAAAAAGATGAATTATTAGTAAAAGTCAAAATTATATATTTCCTGCACTGGTGCATTCCATGAAATAAATATATTATCCAGGTATATAGCTTACAGTTTAATGTACCTATAAAAATCACTATCAAAAATAAATTTAACTTCCCATTCTAAAAGCACTAAATTGCATAAATGCACAAGAGGCCCCCATGACAACGCCTTTAATCTGTTTAAAATACTCTCCATCAAAGAAAATATAGTTATTGTCTAAAACCAGCGCCATCAATTTTGTAATCAAATTAATCTTGCCATTATCAGAAGAAGAATATCTTACTAAGCTGTTTATACAGCAACTGCCGTGGTTGACTGGTTGGATATACTTCAGTTTGTAAATAAGTTGACCACATCTGTAGTCAGAAAAATAATCACCTTGGACCAAAGCGCATAATTAATTCTTCCTAAAAAGTCCCAGCAATCTACAATTAAGTCATAGACCCACACCCAGAAACTGTGGGACTAAATGGCAGGATCTCCACATATTTGTGGATCTTAGGAATCACAAAAATAGTGGCCACTACTGGATTCTTAACTTTCAAAATAGGTTAAACTTCTGGGGATATCCTTTGCTCCAATAGATATTCCTCAATATATAAATCCTATTCTCTGATAGGTAATATTGATCTCATTAATAGAAACTGGAGAGTGTCACTATCGTTCAGTAGTCATACATGACTTCCATATAGTTCAAAGAATCAAATAAACCTACCCCCCCCCCCCCCCCGGTCAGGTTTCATAATTCTACTAGATTTGTCATTCCTAAGCTTATCAAATAAAATGTTCTCATCTTGTTTAAATTGTAAAAATGATGTCTCTGACTGTGACCAGCTTCCACATTCTCCTTTAAATAACTTGAGAATTTGTTTAGACCAAACGCTTAATTTCAAGTGCACATTAAAAAATAAGAAACATAATCATCTTTCTTCTCTTATGGGCCAACTAAATCTCTTCTGTCTCAGTACATTAGCTGAGATAGCTGTATGGAAAGGCTTCCTTTCATTGTAGCCACTTTCAAAAAGAACATAAGACATTCTGCATACCACCACGTTACCAGCTTTCTCTGGAAAGAACATCACTGCCTCACTCTCTACAAAGCCAGATGGCTACCCACAAAACAAAGGGCTAACCTCCTACTTGGTTCACACTGTTTAAACTAGTATGCTTAGAAACAGATTCTTCCCTGGCATCAAAACTGGTAGGGGGAAAAAAAAAACTCTTGTTGCTGTCTCAGAAATAGCAAGTTTGGCTACTCCGAATCTCCAATACTAGTCTGCAACAAATCATACACTTGTTCTCCACTCTTCTCTATCCCCCCAACACACACACACACACACACACACACACACACACACACACACACACACACACACACACACACACACACACACACTGGAAGCTTTCTAGCATACTCTTCCCAACCATACCATCTAAAAGAGTTCTTATCCTACCCAACTTCCTCCAGTATTTAAAAAAAACTACCTCATCAAAGAAGCAAAATGCACCTGCCTCAGAAATGGTTATATTACCTATTTATCTCTCCATTTACTTTCTCCAACTACACCTAACTTGCTTAAAAATGAAACTTTATTGTTTTACATACAAGCTCAGTATTGTTTAATATTGTTTTATGTAAATTATTTTACTTGGGCTGTACCTGGAAATTGTCAGTTTTGATCAGTGGAATATCCCGGTAAACAAACACAAATAAAATTTAAAAAGCAAACTGTGCAACAGGAAATAAAGGCGATATTGGATCTGTAATCCAGGAATTCAGTACTTATGGATCTTGTGTTAATGTAGTTTCCAAAACAACAAAAAGGGCACCAGGTTCTGTGCAGACTAAGTAAACTTAAACAGCCACACACAATTGAATGCATGCTGCATGCATAGGGCAGTAAAGCCATAGAAGCTTGCATGCTCCATGCATAGGGCAGTGAAGCCTTAGAACCTTGCATGCTGGATGCATAGGGCAGTAAAGCCTTAGAACCTTTATGTGAAACTAAATATCTGAGTACTAGTGTTCTGATGAAGGGTTAATGTCTGGTACCTCTGACACCTGCAGTAAGGGAGAGGCCAGTTTTGTTACCCCTTTTAGGTTTTACACATTCACCAAAATACTGTCTGGGATGAAAAATACCCTAGGGCCTGGTGAATCACATTCTAGCAGGCGCTGAAGAAATTGCATCTTCTTATATAGACAATATTGCAGTCTTCTGTCTGTAGTCAGTCCTTTCAGTAACAAGTTCAGCATGCTAGGGAGGTGCTGAGCAGACTAAAAAGGGCAGGGTTAACTGTTAAGATGCACTTAGGCTAGATGAGAATGTTTTTGTCAGACATGGTGTATTCCTGTTAACAAAAAGCATATATTGGCATTCCTAGGTATAGCAGGGTATTATAGAACGTTTGCAGAAAAGCCACCTGCATACATACCTTACCCCAAAAAATATCCACATTAGATAATGTTATTTGAGTGCCCACTATGGGTAAGTGCTTCAAAGTATGGTCTGGGTGCTGTACTTAGCCGTGTTCCCCTCTAGTGTATCTCAATCATGTATTTCAGCATAGGAGGGAATCCTGTGCAGCAGTTAAGAAGGAATATTTGGGGTTTCCAGAAGCTTTAGCCCCATCTATTATGGCCGAACATTTCCAGTATTTATATATCACAGTCCCTTAAAATGCTTACAGAAGACCAGCAAGCAGTACTCGTATGAGGTTTTGGATTACTCTTAAAGCATGACAATCCAGCATGAGATTGGTACTGCAAATGCAGATGGCCTGTTCACACCAAGGGACCTGGCTAAAGCATCTTTCCTTCTAGCCAAGCTTTATTTTTGGGGAGCATCTCACAAAAGCTTGCTTTTATGTTGAAATGGGAAGTGAAATGTGGAATGCTGTATAAAAATTGCATTTTTGAACAAACTTGCAGCATCTTTGAGATGCATAAAAGCTGTAATTGTTTTTCCGTCTGTGGAAGTACAGTAAAATTCTGAAAGTGAATTGTTTCTCTGACATATACAAACACACACAGAGGAGCTTACGAGCACACACAGTCCAGCAGACTAATGCTTTCTGCCACAAGCTATGTTACCTTATTTAGAGAAGTACTTCTAATTTGCTTTAAGAAGTCTTTTTGGATTTAAAACTTCTGGCCCAACACAGGCAGTAGGTTCAGGACTTTATGTTGTGGCAAAAGGAGCATACCTCTCATCTTAGCACAAGAAATCTAGACAAAGCCAGAAGTAATGGCGGGATATAGGTCCAAAATCAGGGACATGTATTAGTTATTGCTGTCATAAACTTAGAATTTGCTAGAATTAAAGACTTTGCATTAACATGCATTTTTTCTAAAGGGTTTGAATTCTGAAACTCAAATGTCTGTCATTATTAACCGACATCAATCCCAATGACTTGCCAGAAAACCATACATTTTATTAGGAATAGACTAAACATACGAAGTGAAAAATCTGGATAGTTGTGAGGTATGGGAAGTGTATGTGTAAAAGATTGTACTAACTAAATAACTTCTTCGAACCTATAGAAACTAAACTTGTGGAGGAAATAGAAACTCTGGAGAATGAATTAGTCACTATGTCATGTTTTAAAGATTTGTCAATTATGTATCAAACAGTCCTGGATCGTTTGTATGCTCTAGATAAGAGATTGCAACAAACGAAAAAGAATAAAATTCAAAGGGACATTAATGATTTTAAAAATAGTCATATTTTTTCTTGGCCGAGAAATAACAATATTTTTGTGAATCAGAAAGAAAAGAAAATAGATCCAATCAGTAAAAAAACTGGTCTATTGGACCAGCTTGACACTTTTGATGAACATTTGGTACTAGTGGAAAATTCAACCAATGTTAACTCTCACAATAAAGACAAACCCCACCCTTTTATGCAAGTATTCAATCAAGGGCAAGGTTTGTCTAATAAAAGAGGAGATAATGAGGCGGCAGGTTCTCTACTTCCTGGTGGTGACATCATGATAGATAACGCTGTGTGGCCGAAAGTAAAGGAAGTGATGGCAATTAATGCTTCAACTCGTACGAAGGAAACTCTAAAAGAAAGAACGCCACAGAGAGAAATAACCTCCTACTCTCCTTTTCAGTTAAAACAACCCGAAAAAGTCTCCTTACAAGTAACAACGAGGAACACCTCATTACAACGACAGTCGCAACAGTTGAATACTGGGCACAAAAGGAAGAATGGCAGTCCGCTGATTCAGAGCAAGGTGGTGAAGTGTGTGAACAATTAATCACTAATACAAAAATGTTAAACCATGGAACTGGATATAGCCCTAGGGACAAGAGAACTGGAACTATTATACAACGGCATGACACTGAGGGTTATGCACTGTTGAATGAAGGTACTGTAAATCTTTCAAATTTTCTGCTGGATAAATTTCACCTGAATGCTTTAAAGAAAGGTTTGAAATTTATTCCAAATATGTCCAATGATATTGTACAAGCTGTAACGGACTTAAAGTTATTTGTTAGAAAAGTTAGCTTAAAACTAATTTTCAAAGGTAATGATAAACAAATGTCTAAATGTAGGAAATTGAGTTTGTTTTCACCAATACTATGTCTCATTTTGGCAGCTTTTTCAAGTATTATTGAAAATGAGATCAGAATATTGTATAATAAAAGATATAGGAAAGCGATATATAATCTAACCTATTCTGAGTATATGGCAATGAAAGATCTACAAGAGAATGAAACTATAATTATTAAACAGGCAGATAAAGGGGGAGCAGTTGTTCTGATGGATAGAGATTGGTATATGATGCAATTTAAAGATTCCTTAAGTGATACATCTACTTTTAAAAAAAATACTTATAACGAAGTCAATAAGCATATAACAAACATTAATATGGCAATTTATGAGTTGCAGCTTAGCAACGATATAGATATTGACTTGTTTAATTTTTTGACAGTACCTTGTCCAAGAATCCCATAAATTTACGGTATCCCCAAAATTCATAAGGAGCTGCTAAATCCCCCATTACGACCAATTGTCTCAGGTGGAGGTTGGATTACACAACCCACTTCGAAGTACCTCCAGACAGTCCTAGGGCAGTATTTAAGTAAATGTGTTACAGTATTAAAGGACACCAATAGTTTTTTGCAAGAATTGTATAGTTGGTCAATGGGTAATAAAGAACGAAATTATATTTTTGTATCGTTGGATATAACTTCATTATTTACAGTTATTCCAAATGAATATGGAATAAATGCGATTAGGAATTTTTTACTGAATGAAATTAAAATGCATGCTAGAGAAACAGAGAATATTTGCTCTTTGCTTGATATAGTTCTGATGAACAATATTTTTTTATTTGATGGTGACCCTTATTTACAGTTAACAGGTGTAGCAATGGGCACACCCATAGCTAACACTTATGCCAATATAGTTTTATATGAATGGGAGAAAAAGGCAATTCTTAATGGAAATAGTGGATTAAATTCGAATGATTCTACAAACGGTTCGTGGATGATTGTTTTTTATTGTGGGGAGGTAATAGAATGGAATTAAATGATTTTATAAAGTACCTTGATGGAACTACGAATTTTTTAAAATTTAAGATGACTGAGCCTGAACTGGGTATAAACTTTTTAGATGTATATGTGTATAAGAATGGTAACACACTAGAATCCACCATATATAAAAAGGAAGTAGATGCCTGCAGGTATCTTAATAAGAAAAGCATGCATGCACCGCATACCTTTAAAGGCATAGTGAAAGCCCAATTAATAAGAGCTAGTAAATTGAACACCCTAGATATTAAATTCGAGGAACAAGTAAAGGAAATGAAGCAGGATTTTTACAATAGTGGCTACTCAGAACACATGATAAATAAGGAATATGAAGATGTTAAAAAAGAGAGATCTAATAAGTATAAACCTATACTTAGTGGGGGATTACAGGGTGACGATAAACAAAAAAATGGGGAAGAGAAAGTGAGATATCTCACTACTTACAATCTGAATACAAGAGCTATATGTAATATAGTTGAGAAAAATTGGCCCATTTTGTTAGCAATGCCAGAAATTAAATCAATAGTGGGAGATAGACCCCTATATGCATATAGGAATTCTGAGACACTTAAACAGAAGCTCTGTTATAAAGGTTTTAAACAAATGAATAAATTAAAGCAAAAAAGAATAGGCACAGTTAAGTGCTATAATTGTACATGCTGCGAAGACCTATTTGAAGGTGAACATAGATTTATACACCCCACTAGTAAAAAGGTTTATAACATTAATGCCTTAACTTACTGTAATATAATGCAAGTCGTCTATTTAGCCACCTGTAATAACTGCACATCATTCTATGTAGGAAAAACTACACGGAGGCTAAAGGATAGAATTATAGAGCATAAGTCAGAAATAAGAAGGAAGTTGCTGACAAATGCTTTAAGTAAACATATTATAGAAGAGGGTGAAAATCATAAATTTAGTTTTAGAGTTATGTCAAATGTAGAAATGGGAGTGAGAAAGGGAGATATGAATAATATGTTGGAACTAAAAGAATATGAGTGGATAATTAGGTTACAAGCAGATGTGAAACCAGGCCTAAATAATGCTGTTAGCCTTAAACCAGTTCTATTAAAAAAACAAAGAGAAAGACTCCGACAAAATACTTTTATAACCAATAATATCTACATTTTGATAGGATGGATTTACTCTAGATAATGGTTTTTAAATTAAGATATGAGAGTAATGTAATTTAAGTTAATGTATTGATTTTTAGAAGTGTTTGATGTTTTGAAATTTATTATTGTACTATATCTTTTTAAGTAATTAGGCTGGCTATATCACGTGATTAATTGATTCCTCTATTTAAAGTTTTATAAATTAATTGTTTAATATGTACTGATGAAGGGTGTATTCCCGAAAGCTTTGCTACATTAAATCTTTGGTGTGCTTAGTTGCTGTTTCTAACTAAATAACTGCCAGTGTTGCTGTTTTCGGGCCACCCATTTAGACACACTTTTTTTTTAAGTAATGGGATTCTTTTTTAAATTTAGAATGTAGCTGTTCAGTTCAAAAGTTCAAGTCAGTCAGCTGGACTGTGCTTTCCATTAGAAGTATTCTGTGGACTTTATACATTTCTGCATGGACTGCACTGAGAAGAGTGACTGCCTTTCAGCATTGCTGGGTTCATGTCTCTGGACTTGGCCTTTAAGTTAACTGCAGCTGCTAGCTATATGTGTGGCTACCTCTGCCTCAAATATAGCTGCTAGCTGTATGTGAGGCAGAGGTAGCCATCTTTCAGTATAATGTTAAAATTAGTTGCATGATAGTTTATTGTAATACCTGCATCTTTTTAATTGCTTTGTTCTGGTTGTAATCTGATTGCTCTCGGTTATTAATTGACCTGAGATTGAGAAGCCCACTATGCGCAACCTCACTAAGCTTACCTTTGCTTCATACACACATTTCACTTGTGACTCTTATTCCAAAACCCTCCCAAAATAACTGTACTATTTCTATACATTCGTCTGTTTCTTATTTCCTATTTCCCTATCTTTATTTAATTTTTAACTCCATTCCCAATTATCTTTCTCCCTCCCATACTGCTTTGCACTATATGCATTCATAATCACAACCATCCCTAATAGTACCTATCTATTCTACATTGTATCTTTTTTTTCCCTAAATAAACCCTCATTTCCTCTCTTGACTAAATCATTATACTCTAGCCTTTGATATCAATCTATTCTTTGCATTCCAGGGAAGATACCAGGACAGCCTAACTCTCTCCTTTAATAAAAAGTACTTTTCTCCTTACCTATCCTCTTCTAGCTTTCAGAATACGCCATCACTGACTCTCCTGCTGTCCTGCAACAATTTGTTTCCTTCTTCGTTGGTACTTGCCCACTACTTGACATCTGTAAAATACAGATTCTTGTACTTAATTGTGCTACTGTTCAGCTTATCCTGTATTCTTCTCCTCCTATTGTGTCAATTTTTCATCCTGTTAAAAAAACAAAAAGGAGAGACAAAGTCGGCAAATCCACAACAACTGATTTAATGAGGTTAGCGCTTTCGTCCACTTATAATAAGTGAAGTTTACTTATTATAAGTGGACGAAAGCGCTAACCTCATTACATCAGGTGTTGTGGATTTGCCGACATTCTCTCCTTTTTGTTTTTTAACAGTTCGTGTTTGTGCGTTGGGGTTTACTCACCTTTCATCCTACCATGACTCAATAATATCTCAACTTCTCTCCATCTCTGTCTCAACCACCTAGCCATACTTCCTCTTTATGCTCTCCACACATTGCACCAAACCTATTTAATTATTGACCCTCACCTTTATTGCAAATAAGGACTGGACTGATTAACTGCACTTCAGCTCAAACCAAAACAAAATTAAGTGCAAGAATCTTCTCCAAAAAGAAAGTATGCCTTATTCCTCAGTATCCTAAAATCCTTCTAGGAGGAGATACAAACCCAAATCCTGGCCCCACCTATCATAATGAACACAAAGATAATTCTCTGTCACACGCTTCTGTAAACCAACAACAGCCAGTAGCCAACCCTGGTGATCTAATTTTGCTGAAATAAATGTTAGAAGTATAAGAAGTAAAAGTGCTGAATTACATGCCTGGATTACCCAACGTAAGCCTCATGTTCTCACTGTAACTGAAACTTGGCATAAACGACTCCGAAATTGTACCTTCTGTCTATAATATCATCTGTAATGACCATATAAAGAGGAAAGGCGGTGGTATTGCTTTAATATTTCCCAGTACCTACCAGATTTTCCCTTACAGCAGACCAAAAACAAAATTCAGTTCAGCAGAGCTTTCTATTGCTTTCCTCAAAGTAAACCATAATAAACAAATATCTATTACTGTCCTTTATATCCCTCCTGGTGACAGTGCAGCTATACTGGAAGATCTCCTTCATTGAATATCCATAACATTTCCGCAAGAAAAAATATTATTAGGGGATGTGAATGTCAATTGGTTGGACATAAACTCCTTAACTCCACTACATCTCTCACAAACTTATATGGTTTCACACAACTAATTAATAGCCTGACACATTATAGCAAGACATCAAAGTCTCTATTAGACTGGATCCTAGTATCAGATCCTAGCAAATACTCCACCACAGGTACAATGTCGGACTTTCTCAGTGATCATCTCCCAGTCTATTTGACCAGACATCTCACACATCCAGTTAAACAGCATATTTATAAAACAACATGCAACCATTCCAAGTTTAACCCAGAAATGTTCATTACTGCACTGTCATCAATTAAGTGGAACTTCCTAAAAATCATCCCCTTAGACGATGCTGTAATGTAATTCAGTACAACTTTTCTTAATATCGTAAATAGTCTTACATTTCCTAGAAGGAAGAGACTGAAAACAAATAATGGAATTTTTTGGGTATCCCAAGAGTAGATTGCCATTGCAGGATAGAGAAAAAGCATGGAAAGAATGGCAAAAGTATAAAACATCTCTGTCTTGAAAACTTCAGCATGCTTCACAGTAGTACTAAAAAGCAAATAAATGAAGACAAAAAACTATACTATAATAACTTTCATTATAATACTGAACACAGACTGAAAAATCTTTGGGCATCCATTAAAGAAATCTTACATCCTGGCCAAAAATTAAACCCAAACCCCTCTTCCAATAACTCGCCACTTGAAACTGCAATACAGTTCAATTCTTATTTTATAGATAGTATAAAATCTCTAACAAAGGATTCCTCAACATGTAATCCCAACCCTGCCCAACAGCCACATATCACCACATTCCTTTTCACCTTCAAACCTGTGCCCACATCCTATATAAAACTACCCTTAAACTTAAACCATGTTCTTCTTCCGCTGATGACCTTCCAAGTGAGTACCTAAAAACAGCAGCCAATAGCATTGCCTGTCCTTTCTCAATCACTATAAATAGGTCAATGCAGTAATCCACATTTCTTCTATCTGGAAGCATTCACACATTATCCCTCTACGCAAAGGGGGAAATTCTAGAGACATTAATAAGTTTAAACCTATAGCAGTATTGTTTCCCCTCAGTAAAATACATGAAAAACGTATTCAAAAACAATTGCTAGAATATGTCTTGCAGGAAGAAGTCCTATCCCTTACACAACATGGCTTCCATCCTTCCCATAGTACTAGCACTGCCCTTCTAACCTATATAGATACTGTCAGTAAAGCTAGAGATAGTGGCAGACTAGTCTCTTCCTTATATCTAGATTTGTCTAAAGCCTCTGACAGTTTGCCACAGCAAAGTTTTGTTTCAAATATCCTCACTAGGTCTGTCTTGGCCCACCGTTCTGTGGCTCAAAAGCTACCTGTCCAGTAAAGTGGTACTTCATGCTTCTTTCTTACCTCCTAGTCACCACCGGTGTACCATAAGACTGTCCTTGGTCTCCTCCTCTTTTTTCACCAACACCCTCTATACATACACACAACAGGCTTTTCTAATGCAGTACACACGTGATCCCACTCTCATTTGCACATCTGACAACATGGAACACCTCCAAAAATTACTTGGAAAATTAACAGCCACTGCAACATGGCTTCTTAGCTCACCCCCCCACCCAAAATAAAAAAACAAAACAAAAAAACAAACTACTACTTTTTTTTCCACATTTCTCCCTCTCATGATAAAACAAAATGTAAAATTCTCTCTCGGGAATACAACCACTGAAGTCACTTCTCATAGCAAAGTGTTAAGGGTGGTAATGGATGATGTTTGTGTATGCAGGTTGATTGTAAGATTTACATAAGATAAACTCATCAAAAATTAGGGATGCTTTACAAAGCCAAAAACTTTCTCACCACTGCAACTAAAGCTACCACTAATCTCCTCCCCACTCTTCTTTATGGTGCTCCCATCCTTACTAACCTTCCCGGCTTCACTAAAACTTGAACAATGCTATAACAAAGTTAAATTTGCAGCACATACCCCTTTCAGAACCCACCACTATTTGTTTCTTTCGGCTTAAGAGTTGCCACAATGGAACTCCGGTCCGCTAATGATTGGCAGTAGATTTTGATGTGCTGGCTTGCCGGGCCTAACCCACAACCTTCAACGAAGCCTAAATTGGTTAGAACTGCTACATCAACTAAACTATACATAGCTTTCTACCACCTATAAAATTATCCAGCATCGATCTGCTTGTCCAGCACTAAAAAAACATTCTACACAACTATTTTCCCGTTTGTTAACATTGTAATCCATTGACCAAAAACTCTTGTCTACAAACCTAGCAAATCTGATGGGCATTGTCTATACTCGCTCATGTTTGCTAAGGTCTGGAACTCCTTACCTGTATCCACCAGGTCTGTACCCTCCCTCTCAAATTTCAAAACCACTTTTGAAGACTTCTTAAAATCTGGCTCTGTTCTTGTTCAAAACCAGGATAAGCTATATCCTTAAATGTGAACAAGTACCTTTTCATTCCTTATACCTCGTTACTCTCCCTTCTTCACTTAATTCCTTACTTCTATCAAATTATCTTCCCTGACTTTCTCTCTAAATATACCGTAAGCTTGTTCCCCCCTCTCTTCATTTTGCAATTCCTATTTCTATTAGACTAACTTACCTTTAATTTTTCTACAAACTGTCTAAAATTTCTCTGAATATTAAATTATTGTCATATACGTTGTGTAGATTGTTAACCAGTGTTTTTTATATTATGTCTAATTTGTTATAATTATTTAAACTGTGGATGTTTTTGTTTTATTTTTGAAGATTGTAAAATGATTGTTCTTAAAATGTTTTGTAATAATGCAGTTTTCTCCCCAGGCCTCTGCTGAAATGGGTGTCTAGCCAGTCCGACTTTCCCAACATTTAAATGTCAATAAGTAACTTCATAAATAATACCAGTGGTCTGTTCAAACCTTTTTTGTAACATTTATTTGTGCAAGTTGTTAGGAAATACAAGGCAATTGAATGTTATACCTTGCCAGTACCCACTGTCAGACTGAACCTCTCTCCTGAGGAAGGCTGATCAGTAGTGAATTTGTGATTATCCAGTTTCCATATTAAGGAAGATAGTTTAACGCATTGCTTAATTTGCAGTTGGAGTCTAAGTGGGGGTGGTGCTTTGTAATGAACCTCTCTCTCCACTTTATTTTATCTGCTGGTGACGTTTTAGGTTTCTTGCTCTGATATTTATGGAACAATTACATTTGCAGAGATTCAAGAGGTCCTAGACCACTGAGTCCCTAATTGCTTGGAAGGCAAGGCATAGTTCTCCCTTCAGGAGTCTGTAAGACACTGAATAATGGGACAATGCTTACAGGCTTTTTGATAATGATTTGTAAGCCTAGTTATGAACCTTTGGGGTCTTTTTAGTTATTTGGTACTTCTAGGAAAGTGCATCCCAAAAGGGGTATTGTATTCACTTATTGGCTAATCGGTACTGAATATAATGTGGCAATGTCCTGTTTAGATCTGGAAGCTATCCCCTTAGTGATCAGCTGCACTTAGGCAAGGGACTTCCTGACTGTTGTTAGGTTGATAACTCCCTTTCCTTTGATCATCACCTAAGAACCAAGGTCTCTATAACAGCATTCTTACTTGCAGAATGGACTATTGTCTATGTTCTATGCTGGGTGCAGGTATGGTTTAGCAAGTGCTGGTGTATTTCACATTTTAGCATTTAATTTAAGCCCATTTTACTGTAAGTGTTTCTAAATGTAAATTCTTGTTGGCAAGGCTTGAATGTCAGAGCGTACCTTAACAGTGACTCCCAGGTTACAGTCACCTACAGACTTGGTTGGCTCGAAGCCTTGGTTTGTGGGCTAGAGGTTGGAAAAGTAGGAATCCGAGCACAGAGCCCTGCTGAACACCAGTAGTTAATTTCATACTCTTTGATCTTTGTATATTTAATTTTTAAATTATATTGCCTAATTTAGAGCTTTATTGCTGCAAGTATCAGAATCCTGTGGATGACTGCTAATTAATGTATGTAATGGCAATTTGCACACATTTGTGAGTTATAACCATGTATGTAACAGTAATTTACACAAATAGGTGAGTTATAACCATGTTTATAACGGTAATTTGCACAAATTGGTGAGTTATAACTAGCAGCTTCTGCCTTAAGGAGACAATGACTGTGTTAGCTGTAATTACCATAAGCTAATAGTACTGTTGGCTCATTTTAAGAGTGTACAGTGATTTGCAGTTTTGGTTTGTCAGATTGTATGCTAACACACTGCCATCAGAAGAACCACACAGGAAGGGGTAATAACACTGAAAAGGTGTCATTAGCCATTCTGGATATTATTGTATGTGTGAGTGCAAATTTAGTTTTAGGCAAAACTACGGATCTGATGTTGTCTGTTCAGTCTTCATCAAACCTGTGAGTCTCAGTTCTGACCTCGGAACTGACTCAGCCATTAGCAAGCTAAGGATTCCAAGCTAGAGCTCCTGTCACCCTACCCATACTGCCTTGCTCCTCCCAGATACCTCTGATCTCATTTACCACACATCAGCAAAGCATCATGGTCAAGTTAGAGCTCCTCCTTGGGTGTTTTTCTAACATTTGTTCCCATCTAATCGTAAGTGGCCATTGGCCAATCTTTAATTTTCACCTACCCTTCTTCCTGTTTTCAATTTATTAAAAAAAAAAAAAGTTAGTCTGTTTGTAGCAGTGTATTCTAACAGTTCCTGCTGCATGGTCATCAAACTCCTTTTCTCTCTCCTTCCTTCCTTTCTCTCTCTCTCCTTCCTTCCTTTCTCTCTCTCCTTAGTATGTCAGAGAAATCTGACAGACCCGTTGGATTTAAAACAAATTTACTTCCTGTGGGCACAGGATCCCTGTATCTGATGCCCTCGGGGAGTGCATTTATTGTTTGGGTGTTGCTGCATGGTCATCAGACTCCTTTTCTCTCTCTTTCCTTCCTTTCTCTCTCTCCTTAGTATGTCGGAGAAATCTGACAGACCCGTTGGATTTAAAAAAAATGTACTTCCTCTGGGCACAGGATCCCTGTATCTGATGCCCTCGGGGAGTGTATTTATTGTTTGGGTGTTGCCCACCTTGAGGTGGCTTATTCTATCTGCAAGGTCTTTATCTCCTGAGCCTTTGCAGATAGAAGAAACCAGTTGGTCCTTAGAGGCCTTATTCCTCCTCCTCCTGCAGCTGTTGCTTCTGTCTCAGGGGCTCAAACCCCCTCGAAAAAGTCTAAGGAGGCCAGGGATCCTAAGAAAACTTCCACAGACCCCCTCCATGTTGGTTGTGTCGGAGCCTCAAAAAATGGCCACAAGATCTTCAGGTCAGAGTTCCTCAGCTCCAGTCACTGTTTCTTCATCTCTGACCCATGTACAGCCGCCTCTTCAGGGCCAAAGCTGGTGGAGCCCCTAAGGCAAGAAAATGTACCCAACACTTTAGTCATAGGCGACTCTATAGTCAGGCACACTGATGTCCTACTCACCAGGCTGAACAAGGAGAAAATTATAGTCAGCTGCCTGTCGGGTGCCAGGATCTGCCACATAACGCATGCACTCAAGTCACTCGACAACAAGTACAAATACTACTCTGTCATTGTCCATGTTGGAGTGAATGACTTGAGACATACCTCCCTGGACTACATGAAAAGAGACACGGAAGAGCTCTCGGATTATATGGCCTAGGCAGGTATGACCCTAGCCCTGAGTAGCATCCTGCCTTCGCCCAGAATGATAAAACAGTATAAGGACAAAATGATTGACTTCAACAACTGGCTAAACTTCTGGTGTCATTCAAAGGGGATTCAGTATCTGTTTTCCTGGGATGACATGCTCAACAAACCACAATGCTTTACCAGAGATGGTCTGCACCTGTCACCCCTGGGATTCAGGTTAGTGGCAAAAGTTCTTGCCACCCCTACAGTGCCTTTTTTAGGCAAGGTTCAAAGGACAAAACCACCACCATAACAGATACAAGCATGCAAAATCTGAAGGTACTGCTACTCAATGCTAGAAGTTTAAACCTCAAAATGCACTCTCTCGAGGCACTCCTAAAAATGGAGAACATCGATATCTGTGCAGTAACTGAGACGTGGTTCAAGGCTCCCGAGAACATCCCTGCAATACCAGGCTACAACTCTTACCACACTTTTCGGCCACCAAACCAAGACCGAAACACTAAAGGTGGAGGAGTGTCCATATTCACCAAGGATATTCACACCTCCAGGCTAGTTGCCCAACACAATGATCTGAAATTCTCCAGGTGCAACTAACACTAGGTAAGACTACAATCCAAATTGTAGCTTGCTACAGATCCCCCACTATGCCCCAAGATTCTCACTACACCTTTCCAAACATACTGGAAAATATTAAGATACAACCAAACACCCTAATACTGGGTGATTTCAACTACCCTGCCATTAACTGAGAAAACTACTCGGGTACCAACACCTTTTCCCAATGGTTCTTGGAATTCATAAATTCCAGTGCCCTGGGTCAAGTAATCCATTGGTCCACCAGGGGCTCCAATATCCTAGACCTGGTCATTACCAACATGGGAGATAGATGCTCCACACCAGTGGTCACCCCCTCATTGGTCAGGTCTGACCATAAGCTAATCACCCTTGACATTCACCACCCCCACCGCCCAGCAAGGAAACCTTTGTAAAAAACTTCTCCAAATCCAACTTCATGCTACTCAAGTCAGAAGTGACAAACTTCATGACACCCATGCAGACGGGAGCTGAAAGTTCGATTACTGAATCCCACACTAAGGCACTGTACCAGCACATCCACTCGTACATGAATTGTGCCATCCCAAATAAAACTAAGATGCTGTCTTCTAAAAAAAAGGAAACCAATCTGATGGTCCCCTGCCATAAACAAACTATACAACAGAAAGAAGAAACTGTTGCAGAAAAGAGGAGAATCCCAGAATGCAAAAAACTCCCTTACCAGCCTCAGTAAGAAGCTGAGATCCCTCATAAAATCCTCCAAAGCAAGTTACGAAAATAAAATTGCTAAAGATTCCAAAGACAACCACAAGACATTCTATAGTTATGTCAAGAATCTAAATGGCAATGCTCAGATCTGCCCTGAGCTACAACAGAATGGCATTAAATATACTGATCCCAAGGATATTGCCAGTATTCTGGTAGATCGATTTAGTGCCAACTTCACCCCCCTCTCACCCTCTAAAGGGCCCATCTCAATAACAAAAGATTGCCAAATTCCGGTAATCATGGCCACACAGGTAGAAACCGCATTCTCCAAAGCTAAGAATACAGCATCCATGGGACCAGATGACATCGCAGCTGTGTACTACAGAAACTACAAAATGAACTGGCACCTCACTTAAGTGTCATGTTTAATCATAGCCTCACCTGGGGTTTTGTGCCCACTGAGTGGCGCACAGCTACAGTTCTCCCACTCCACAAAGGGGGATCCACCATGGATCCTGGAAACTACCGTCCCATCAGTCTGATGAGCCTGATCTGCAAGGACATGGAATGCATTATCATGGAACTTATAAACAAAGACATTGGCAACCTTCAAACACTGGACCCCACTCATTTTGGGTTCGTGAAGGGCCAATCTTGTCTCCTGAACCTGATTGACTGCTTCAAATTAGTCTCTAGAACTGTGGATGAGGGTAAGGAGGTCCACACAGCCTATATGGACCTCACCAAGGCCTTTGACACCATTCCCCACTCTGGAATCATAGATAAACTTACTAAGCTGGGCATAAATCCCTACATCACTCGATGGGTTGCCAACTGGCTTACTGACAGAGCCCAGACTGTAAAAGTAGCCGACTCCAAATCCAGCTCCAGACAGGTGATAAGTGGAATATGTCAGGGTTCAGTCCTGGGACCACTCTTGTTTAGCATCTACTTCTCTGAAGTACAGGCCAACACTAAGGGACTCTGGCTAACAAAGTTCGCAGATGACTGCAAGCTGGGAGCCATTATTGAATCCCCAATGATGTGGATAGTCTACAAAAGGGCCTTACAGAAACAGATGCTGGGTGCCAGAGCCATGGGCTCAAGCTTAATGCCAAGAAATGTATAGTTATCCCCTTTGGGAAACACTATGTACCCATTAATTACCACATAAGTGGCAGTACACTAAACACAGAGAGTGTGATGAGAGACTAAGGGACACAGGTGGACAGTGGTCTCACCTTCGATAACCACATCGCCACAATGGTCAGGAAATGCTTTTATGTGGCACACCTCATCACTAAGGGCTTGTCATCCAGAAAAAGGAGGTCATTGTCCTACTGTACTCATCCCTCATTAGACCCATTATAGAGTACAACACCCCGTTTTGTATGTACCTCACAAGACATCTGCAACAGCTGGAAAGGCCACAGAAATATCTCACTAAAAGAATCACAGGCCTAAAGCAGATGCCCTATGCTGACTGTCTAAAAAATCCAGCTATACTCTGTGGCATATCGTCTATTCAGAGGTGGTCTCTCCTTAACATACAAGGCCATGTCAAACCCTAAGCTGTTGGACATGCTCCACTTAAAGAAATCCAAATCCCTCAGAGGCACACGCTCCAGGGATCTAAACCTTGCCATCACAATGAACAAAACATGCTGGAGGGATAGGTTCCTGACCACCTAGACTCCCCATACTCTGGAATAGACTACCCATACATGTCAATCAGAACGCCTCCTTGGCCATCTTCAAAAGGAACCTTGACAATTGAATGGGAGATAGGAAATTCACCTCTGGGATCACGTCAGTTGCCCTGCTAGACAGGTGTCCAGGGAAGAAATATCCAGGGAATTGTTATGGCTAGGCTTGTATAGGCCCTAGGGCCGATAGCCTAGTACCAACCTATAAACCTATGTATCCTTGGGATGCTTCCCTCGGACATCACTCCAGACCCTCCTCTGTTTCCTCTTCCATCAGGTCCTCTCAGAGCCTGTTTGAGAATGAGTTGGACAGATTGATGAGGAAGTTTCTCCATATGCAGATCCAGATGGGGGTCATCCCAGCTCTGTCCCCTACAGGATCTGCGAGCAGAGCTTCCCCCAGCAGAATAGTTTATTCTTCTCTGATCCAGTCTGCCATTTTTGAGCTCCCAGATTTTGTCGGTCACTTGGACTAGTTTGTCGGGTGTGATGGTCTTTACCTCTTCGAGCCTGACTGCTTCCTTGACTCGCTGTCTTCCGACAGTGTCTTGGAGTCAAAGCCTCAACGTCGAGTCCAGGGGTCACTTCGACTTCAAAGTTCTTGGAGCTGTTGCTTCCCTTCAGTGCCTCGGCATTTGACAGCTCAGCACTGACTCTCCCTCCCCCTTGGAGAGGAGGTCTGCGGGTAACCAGGGATGGTCTGTCCCTGATTCTTCAGGGCAGTGGAGAGTTCCTTGGGGACTCCAGGAGTCTTTCAGCCTTCAAGCTGGTGAAAAGGGTCCTCTGTGCTCCTAGGAGACCTCCAGCTCCTACAGTATCTGATCCACCTCTTCCCTTCCTGAGCTCTGCGTCAGAGCTCTCTTCTGACACCAGGGCATCTGGCTCATTAGGGCCACTAGACTCTTCCACTTGAGGAATCCTAGACTTCTGGCACCTACCATGGAGCACCCCACCAAGGAGGCTCAGGTCCCTTAGATCTCCATCCGACGTCTCCTTTGGAGACAGTTTAGACATTCTCCACTAGAGAGGTGGCTGATCGGCCCCAAACCCCACCCCGGATGAGTCACTGTTTTTGGAGCCCTTCGGGACTGGCCTGTCTGCATCACAGGTGTTCCCCCATGCAGAAACTCTAGTGCACCTGGTGTCTGCAAGGGCATGGAAGGAACCAGATGCTGCAGAGCCAATTCCTGAAAGAGCAGCTAAAATTCTTAGTGCTCACCAGGATAGACCCCACTGGATGAGTGGCATTCCAATAGATGCTGTGGTAGTTGCGGCAGCCACCAAGAAAAACCTTGCCCAGGAAAGCTATATTGCCCATCCCCCAGGGAGTCTAAAGCTATGGACAGATTTGGAAAAAGGCTCTGCGCTTCTTCCATTTTCACCCTAAGAGCATTGAATTACCTTTCCCACTTTACGAGGCTACAGAGTGACATGGTTAAGGAGCTCTGGCTCTGCTCCTGAACCCTTGATGGCAGAGGTACGGCGTTCCTTTAACTCGTGTATGGCCACTCTGCAGTCCATTTCCAACATGTCCATGAGGCTCATCTCTCATGCATCATGCCTGGATGCAGCTGTGTGATTTCACAGAGCCCTTCAAGGCATCTTATGTCAATGCCCCCTTTAACGGATGCTCCCTGTTTGGACTGACTATTCAAGAGGCACTTTGCCACACCAAGAAAGATGGAAAGACCCAGTCTGTCTTCAGAATTCATTTCTCTACTCCGCAAAGCTCCTTCTCCAGGAATTAGCTCTGGGGAAAGAAGTTATGTTTTTGAAAATCCTAAGGCCCTTTCCAGGATGCTCAGGGAGATTTTTTCCCCAGGTGCAGAGGGGGGAATAATTCAAGTTGTAGACACCACCCTCATGGCAGTGGAGGTCTGCTGAATCAGGGTTCTCGGGATTCTCCTTGGGAGAAGTCCTTGCAGCATCCCTGAAGCATTGCCTGACCCTCTATCTCTGGAGGCAGCCGGGGGACTTTGCTGCTTGCATCTAAAAGCCTGGATAGCCATCATGAATGACCGTTGGGGCAAGGAATCATATCTAGAGGTTACTCCATTCCCTTTTCAAATCTCCCCAAGCCAAAACAGCACCTCCCCGATGTTCCATCCAATCAGAGGGAGGAAACAGCTTTTGAAGTTGCTTTTTAGTTCAAATGAAAACGGGATCTTAGGCCCATACTGGACCTAACTTACCTTAATACGTCGGTGAAATACAGGAAGTTTAGGATGGTTACAGTTCAGTTTATTCTTCTCTTCCTTTAGAAGGATGACTGGATGTGCTTCATAGACCTGAAGGATGTGTACTATCCTATCAAAATGAATAGATGCTCCAAAAGATACCTCTGGTTCAGGCAGGGAGCCAGTGATTACCAATTTTATGTGCTTCCATTTGGTCTCACCACAGCCCCCAGGGTGTTCACCAAATACATGAAAACAGTTGCAGCTCACCTCATACTGCAGGGATTCCACGTGTTTCCTTACTTGGGCGACTAGCTCCTAGATGCACCATCCAGGCATCTACTAATTCAGGCCAGGGACTTTCTCTTGCAACTAGCCCCAACCTTTAGGGTCACTGTAAATCTTCAGAAGTCGCTGTTGCAACCTCTGCAAATGATAGATTTTATAGGAGCCTGATAGGCCAAGGTTTTGTCTGTATCCAGTCTTCCACCGGGCAGTATATTTTCATTAAGAACACATATCAGGCAAATGCTAGGGGTTCCAGTTCCTCCAGCAAATCTTGTTCAAAGGGTTCTGGGTTCTATGACTACAACAGTACCTTTACTACTGACAGCTCACTTATGTATAAGAGTTCTACAGTGGATGTTGTCAGTCTAATGGTCCTTTATGCACCATCCCCTCAATCATCCTATAAGACTGTCTCAAGTGTGCAGAAACTCTCTTTTGCGGTGGCTTCATGATCCAGAATTGTCTCAGGGCTGACCGTTCATTTTTCCCACCTCCGTCGCCACATTGATCATGGCCACCTCCCAGATGTGGTGGGGTGTCATTACCTGGGACGAACATTTCAAGGCACATGGACTTCCCAGGAGACCAATCTGCATATCAGTGTCCTAGAGATGAGAGCGATGCTTTTAGTGTTGCAAGTGCTTCACTCTCTTCTTCCTCCAGGGGCAATTGGCAATCAAGGTCAAACCAGGTTTCACCCCCTTTGTCGAGAAGCAATGAGAGTGTGGCAGTGGGCTGCCTCTGCCAACTGCTTTCTAGCTGCAATGCACATTCTGGAAGAGCACAACATACTGGCAGACAGGCTCAGCAGAGTACTATTAATGCCTCACAAGTGGTCTCTGAACCAGTCAGTGACAGGATTTTCCTCAAATGGAATCATCCATGCTGCAACCTCTTCTTTTCTTCCTTCAACAACAAGTGCAGCAGGTACTTTGCACTGATCCCTTCACCGGGACAGTCACCAAGAGATGCTTAGTCCATACTTGGCCCCCTGGTCTACTTTATGCATTTCCACCTGTTCCTCTGATTCCCAAATTTCTTCAGAAAGCATGCAGGTTGAAGCACAAAGTGATCTTCATTGCTCCCTTTTGGCCTCAACAAGTTTGGTTCACCTTCCTGTGGTCTCATCTGATTTGCGGTTCACCTTTCTGTGGTCTCATCTGATTTGCCCTCCATTGATGCTGGAACCTTGTCCAGATCTTGTTTCACTCCTCAGGGCAATTCCTTCCGGATCGTCACAACTTTGAAACTAACTGCTTGGTTTCCCCAATTCCGATGATGGCTAGACAATCCAGGGTTTCTTCCCCACTCCAAAAAGATTCTGATTGCCTACTGTAAATCTTCTCCAGAAAAATTTATAAAAGTAAGTGGAAAAGGTTTTGCATTTGGGCCTAGCAGCATCACATTGACCTGTTTACGGTGCCCATTTTGGCAGTCTTGGACTTCCTAGCTGGTCTGTTCCATTCGGGGACCAGTTTTTCTACTGTTAATGTTCAGTTGGCAGCCACTTCTAATTTTCATAGTGAAGAAAATGCTGCATCTTTAGCTTCTTCTAGGCTTTGCAAAGCTTTTCTTAGGGGTGAGTTTCTTCTTCGGGCCCCTATCAAAGATCCTACCCCTCTATGGGATCTTATATTGGTTTTCCAACCGCTGACCTTACCTCCCTTTGAACCCGCTGCTAAGACAAGGTTAAAAATTTTGTCCTGGAAAACAACATTGTTAGTAGCAATTACTTCTGCCAAAAGGGTCTCAGAGCTTCAAGCCTCATATTCCAACCGCCCATCTTATTTTCCATAAAAACAGAGTTACGTTATGTATTAATCTCTCTTTCTTACTGAAGGTTGCATCAGTAAATACCATTAATCAGTCCATTAACCTCACTGTGTTTTTCCTGAATTTTCAAAATAAGGGTGAATATATGCTGCACCTCTGAGACGTTCATAGAAAATTGAGCTTCTACCTGGATAGGACAAAATCTTTCAGAAAATCTGATCAACTGTTTGTGGCTTTCTCAGATTCCAAAAAAGGGAAAGCTGTTGTCGAAGCTGCTATTGCTCGATGGTTAAGGGATTGTATTTCTCATATTTATTCATTGAACAATGTTCCTGTACCTAGACCAGTCAGAGCTCATTCCACGAGATCCATAGCCACGTCCTAGGCCTTTTGTTCCAGAGTTTCCTTGGAGGATATTTGTGCAGCTGCTTCATGGGCAAGTACTCGCACCTTTATTTCACATTACAAACTTGATATCATCTGCAGGAACAGGGCAGCTTTTAGCTGTGCAGTATTCCAGAATATCCATCCATGAGGCCACCCAGATGTATGTAGCTGGGGACTCTGCCCCACAGGTTTGAAGACTGAACAGACAACATCAGATAAAGAAGTTATGTGCTCACCATAATGTTCCATCTGTATTGTCTGCTTCAGTCTTCATCAACCTTTCCTCCCTCCTTCCCCCTTCCTTATATCTGAAGGACCTGATGGATAATACTGGGAACCTTCATTCCTGTTTTGAGCTCCTGAGCATTCTTTTAAGCTTGCTTGTTTAAATGCATTTTTTCTCTTCTGGGAGAATTGGCAGCAAACTCGATCTGAGGTATCTGGGAGGAGCAAGGCAGTATGGGTAGGGTGGGAAGAGATCTAGCTTGGAATCCTTAGCTCATTAACAACTGAGTCTGTTCCGAGGTCTGAACCAAGACCCACAGGTTTGATGAAGACTGAAGCAGACAACACAGATGGAACATTATGGTGAACACATAACTTCTATTTACTGTTGGTGAAGTAGCACTGAAAGAACTGTGTCAAGTGTGACCTGTGTAAAATTCTGGAAAACTTTGCTGTAGAGTGGTACATTGTAATTCTTATTTGAGAGTGACTGACGATGGTCAAACTCCAAAGCAGCAGAGTTCATCTTCCATATTTTCTTTATAACTGGTTATTTTGTTGTTGTTGTTGTTATTGTTATTATTATTTACTAGTACTACTACTACTATTGGAGACAGCAGTATAGACCACTGAATTGAGGGAGGATTTGGCTTAATTGTTGACGTCTTACCAAAAGACCATAGTCCTTAAATTGCGTAAAATCTGCAGTTGTTGTTTTAACAAAAATGCAGCAGAGGTATGAAATGTCACAGACAGTACAGAATGAGTTTTTCTTTTCTTTTTTTTTCCTGTAGAAGTGTAGCAAACCTTTGTAAAGTTAAAAAGACCGTAATAAATTAATATTTCCTAGTGTTGCCTCATTCAAGTACATCCTTCTGGAGTTTTTTCAGGTCATTGAGTCTTTTGAAATCAAGACAGCAGTTGATCCAATCTCTTTTGCTTTCTTTTTGGATTGTCAGGTAGATTTTCATCAAACTTAGGAACAGAGAAAAAAATATTTACACCTACTGCAGATGGTGTAAAAAGTGAACCATATGTCTTGAGCTGTAAAGCCTTGAGCTGTTCTAAACAAGTGTCAAATCTTGGTTTATCTTTTGGAGTAAAAGATTTGCTGAAGGTTTGATGAAGGTAGTTTATTATGTAGCAATGAAAATAGCAGCTTGCAGTGGAGGTAGTCATACAACTGTAACTGTTAACTAATCCAACAAGATCCAAACAAGTCGAGTATTACTGAATCTGTCTCAAATGACAGTGCGGATGAACTGAACCAAACTGAAGCTTTGTAGCTGAAGATTGCAAACTCCGTACTCAAGACTTTTGTAGCTCTGAAGACAAAATTAGGCTGTCCTTTTCAGGTCTAAACTCTGAACTTGTCTTTTGCTGCAGCTGTAAAACTAAAACAGACCACGATTTTCTATAATTTCTACTCGAAACCTATGATCTGATGAACTTCTGAACTCCTGGACATCTGAACTGATGTGATTTCTTTCTTGAAAGTATCTCTCTTAATACAAAACCTTGTAAATTTTTTACTCCATTTTACACACCTCCTTAACCATGCTTCCCAAACATTGTACCATCTGAGTAAGATATTGCAAGTGCCTGCCTCCAACCTGTTTATGCAGTTTTGTACACCCTTAGCACCTCTGATCCTTATCAGTGCTTTGGCCTGAAGGTTCTTTCACTGAGCTCATTTGTATCCTTAACAGAAACATTCCTTTCTACTGAAACTGCATGTAAAATGTGAAATGTAAAATGAAGATATAAACCTGTTTTAATAAGCCGCATTTCTAGGTGAATGCGAAATGAATATTGTATTTATGTACAATTTATTCTGATAACTATGTGAGAACTGATCTTGCAGATCAGAAGAGGAACAGTCTGTCGCCCAGAATCAGTGAGTTCTTATCTGTAAATTCATCCTGTTTGTATTTTTCAGCTGCTAAAAATGAGTGAAACTGTATACAATCTGTAACCTTTTAATAAAGATGCAGCAGTATTAAGTGTGAAAAGTTGTATAAAGCCTGCATTTTTTCCACCAAAAATACAGCAAAGATGTGCTGTACCAGAAAATGGTGTGAATCACAAAGAAGTAAGTGGAAAAATTAGCTGACAAAGGGGTTACCCTATTATAGAAAATCTGCCCCATTGGCAAAAGATGTTTACCCATATGAAGTTAATGGCAATTATTTTGGTGCTTCTAGGTTGAGGTACAGTAACTTGAAAAAGTGTGCAGTTGATTTTGAAAATGTTTCTTATTAAGGACAAAGAAGAAATTGGTGGCAGCTTAACTTTTCTAGTCTGCCAGAAGATGATTGACCTGGTGGTTCAGACATTCAACTGTGGGAGGGAGAAGCAGTGCACAAAATGTTTGTTTTAAAGGTTGGGCGCTGGGCTGGCAACTTGACACTGTAAAACTGCACTGCCAATCATGAGCGGACAGGTGATCCGCTGTGGCGACCCCTAACCAGGAAAAGCCGAAAGAAGAAGAAGAATGTGTTTGTAAGAAGTGCCTGAAATTGTATGGTCATTGATTTTTATGTTAACTGGGTGCAGCAGAATTCATCTGCATATGTAGCCCAATATATGTGTACATCAGTACAGAGTGCTACTGCCACCTTTTGCACAAATCCATGAAATTCTGAACACCCTAGTGGAGAAGCAAGTTTAAAACTAAGTCAACAGTTGCTCTTATTTCACTGGGCCATGATTCAGTTAGGGCTTTACTTTTCCTAGGGTTGAATTTCATAGCCATTGACACTGTAGACTTGTTCTGGACTATAATCCTGTATCATCAAAACAAGTAGGAATTAGGTTTCACCTGTGCGAGAAAAACATTTACCTGATTCCCTAAACTAGTCTACAGATTTCAATATTTTCTTGTACAAAACCATGTTCTGATGCTGAAGCCAGGGGAAATTGAGTTTCAGGAATGATATATCAGACTAGCACTTTTGAAGAACATGTCTAAGAGAGGTAATCTACAATTTAAAACCACTGAAGAATACTGGTGACAAACTGTCTCACAAAAGGGTATTGGTTCAACAATAAGCTAAATTATCTGGGGTATTTACTGTAATAGGTTGACATTCACCCAGAAAGTAGAAGAATAGAGGTCATTTAGCATATCAGCCCTCCAGAAACCGTGATATAGCGCTGCATAGATTTCTGAGCATCTGTAGTTAACTCTGGGCAGTTTATTTAGGGATTATACAGAGGTGGCATGTCTCCCAGTTAAGCTGCTAAAAGGCAAAATCGTGGGTATGGAAAAAGAGCAACTCAAATCTGCAAATACTTTAAAGGATAACACGAATCAACCTCCATGCCTAGCATTTCCTTAGTAAAGATCACATGAGTCTTGGTCGGATAGCAGTAGTGGATAATAAAACAACAAACTCAGAAGTACATGAACATATATGAACCGTACGTATTGCTAGTCCTTCATTTGTACCACAATCTATTTAAATTTTAAGGGTTCTGTTCTGTATTATTTCCAGTTTGTTAATTATGGATGTTCATTTGAATTATAAATAGAAATTTATTAAGCAGTAAAAAATAGTAGCTTATGACTACTAACCACCCAACACACCAGGCAAGGAAGCACTGCTAAAATCAGTCCTTCCAAGAGGCAAAATTCTGTTAGTAAAAGTTATGTCTGTCTAAAGGCCAATAAGCATAAACCGTTATAAACTTCCATTCCATCTTGGCGTGAAGAGCCATGTACAGGGTTGTTATTCCTACTGCGGCATATAAGTATTCCTTGGCAGGATTGACTAGTATAGGGCACTCAAATAACGTTATCCGATGTAGATATTTTTTTTAAGATCTGTAAGCACTGTGGCTATTCAAACATTCTATAATACCCTAGTGTGTATATCTTTTGGATGTGCTTGTCTCTTTAGTGCACCTACTTGTGTAGACAGCAAGAATAGCATGCAGAATTTCTTTGAATGAATTGGCCTCCTCGGGTGGGCTGGCCAACCATCCTAGTCATCAGCTAGTGTTTACTGTGTGAACCCCCACCCCCACTCCTACCTGGTCAGTAGGATTCGTTTATTAAATTATTTGGATTTGAACCACCTGCAGTAGACTGGTCATTGCTGTCTTATATACCAGATACAAGTTCAGTGTTCGATGTAGTCACTAACCAATACTTTCAGTAAATTTGCAGCAAGTGGGCAGTTTAGCATTAGAGCAAACAAGACACTATGATTTAACAAATACATTGGAAAATTACCATCTGAAAGAAAACCAACATGGAAAGCACACAAAAATGGGAGGCAAACATCACCAGAATATGTGTTATCTTCTGTTAGAAACGTGTCCCTATTATGTTGTTTCTTGATAAGATAGAATACTGTAATGCATTTCAGGTAAATAATATCAGGACTCCAGAAAGTTTCTGGGAAGGTATTAAATAGCCTTCTGGGAGAAAGATAAAGAAATAGGGATGAGACATTTGGCTTTAAATTGTCCCTTGGAGACAGCTGACAAGTTTGAGTATTACTTTTCCAGAAATACATATTTTATTGAGCTGTTTTACTTGGCTTGAAGCTAATTTGCATTTCTGCTCTTGCAGCTGTTGCTTTAGTGAACCAAATTTTAACAAACGGGGTAGTTTAGCATATATGAATAACTTCCTGCCAGAATAGCATTCCCATTTAACTACGCCTTGGAAGGAAAAGGCATAAATGTGTTTTCTTAAACATATCTAAACAAAGTCAGATCTTTCCAGTGCCAGAGGAGACTAGTAGCAAATGGTGGAGAATTATCGAGCCAAAAGCATCCTTAGTGTTTTGTTAAAGTTCTTGAAAAGTTGTACATTAACAAATTACTGTGTATTCAGTTGACTGTGATACATCGACACAAATGGAACATGGTTTGAGGCTGGGACACGGCACAAACATGTCACCTTCCTGACGTCATGCTTGTATAGCGGCATTTTCTTTTATTCATCAAACATCTTTCAAATGTTTGATCTCAGTCTGCTCATCTTAAAGATATGGGCTGTAGCCATCTTATAATAAAATGGTTTAAGAGTTACCTGTTTTAGCATACTTAAACGTATTCCTGGCCAGTTGTAGTGTCCAAAAAGTTCTTTGCTGATAAAGACATTATCACAGGGTTCTGTACTGAGTCTCGTATCATTTGCAGTACTTGTACACAAAAATGAAACAAGATACAGACAAATTTAAAGTAGTACATCAAGTGGTTGAGCCTGCTCTGCTCAGTTCAGACATTAACACACTTCATAAAACGTGCGAGTAGAATTCAGTATAGTGACACTGATTCTGTTGCAGTAGGTCACTAATAAGAATAAAAGTAAAATGATGTGCTTTGGTGTGTAACCTCTTTGAAATCTGAGTAAAAGCAGCTGTGGAAAATATTTCATTATGAATATTGATCATAATTAAAGTTTGGCAACCATCTAGCTATACTAGATGAAGAATCCAATTTAAAACTTGGAGCCTGGTATGGAATAAAGCACCAACTTATGTCAGAAACAAGGTGCTGAGTTGTGCAGGTTGTCTGGATTCCCAAGTTACTGTATGGGAGTATTGGTTATGGGAGACATCAGGAAGAATGCATTTGGGAAACCAAACATGGCTGAGAATAAGATAGCAAGCTGCGTAGCAGGTATGCCACCAGACACACATCTATGTATTACCGTAAGGAATTTAGAGATGACAAGCAAAAACATAATCCTGTAGTAACCGCTCACCTTTTTTCATAGGCTGTTGCATGAAAACTGTCAGTAGGACCTAACAAACATAGTAACGTGGCCCCAGTCTCTACACGAGTTTTGAGGTCTTCAGCAAAACATATGCGTAAATATTGAAAAAAACAAATGGCACCATAGTTGAAGACTGATCACTAACCCACATTTCTTTTTAATTGAAGTGTCCTTCTACCTACAGAACAAAGTTTAGAAAGCCACAATGAGTTTAACAAGACTTCAAAATAACACTGTAAAAGTCACAGCCTTACACTTTTCCTATACAGTACAACGTAACTTGACACTAGTTTAGGTTAGTGTAATTAGTACACAGATTGCTGTTTTTAAAGGACTGTGGTGTTTAATCAGAGTCTGTGAAGTCTGCATGCCCCCACCCATTTGTGTGAGATTTTGCTGGATGCTAGAGTTTCCTACCACATCCCAAAGACATTAGCTTAGGTAAACTGATATGTATGTATGTTCATATATGTATGTGTATGTATGAATTTGTGCATGTGTATCTTTCTTGTGTCTTGTATGAGGGACTGGCATTTCATCCAAGATTGGTTCTGTGTGTTGTGTCTGTTACTTGCCAGGGTAGGCTGTGGCTTCCCACTTACCATGTGTGTTGATAGATTGCTTGATATGTAGATACAGCTATATAATATATATGTTAATGCAAGTAGTGGAAAATGAATGGATGAGATTGTCTTGTGGTTTGCAAATACAAATCATGGAATCAAATAAAATAACTACTAGGTACTGTGACTGGTTTTGCTTAGGACTGTATCAAAATATAGTGTGTTAGAATTGTTATAACTCATTGTTTAGTTAGGTTGACCTTATTAGTGTTTCATGTCTGTAGACGAATATCACAAGTTTTTAGTTGTAATGTAAATATTGTGTAAGTTGTGCAGATACTAAATCATATGCACTCAGAAATTTGCACTGTTTCTGAACTTTTGTAATTTACAATGATTGTTTCTTTTTCAGTGTAGTTTTCTGCAAATATAAAATGCTTCTGATTTAACAATTGGTTTATTTTTATATTCACTGGGAGCTTTATTTCCAGGGTTGTATTGTCTCTCTAAACTATATGCGACTGTGAAGCTGTATAAACCTCTGGTCTTCCTTCAGAAACAGAGAATGGAACCACATGGTTAGCATACTCTAAATAAACTACTTTGTTCTTGCTAGCTAGTATTTATGTACTTTAGACCCGAGGGTTTTAAATCTTGCCTAATAATTTTAAATTAAACATGTAGCAGCACTATTCGCTATGCACTTGTTTTGTCTAGTTGTGAATGTGTGTGCTAACAATATATGTAAACAGTAGTTCTGTGTGTTTAATAGTTTATATCAAAAAGTGTACTTGGCATTTTTCACTTATTTTTTAGGCTGGGTTCCTGTAGAAAAATACAGCAAGCAGTATTGCTGGCATTCTTCTGTGGTAGACTACGAAGCAGAGGTTGCACTAGTTCTGAGACCTGAATCAAGTGAGCAGAATCTTCTAGAAATCACCATTGTGCCACTGTCTGATCTTCTAGAGCAAACCGTGGAACTTATTGGCACAAATGTTAATGCAAATCCATATTGTAAGTACATTGATTTGAAAATTGTTTTTTGAGCAGAATGGTAATGACAAAAGTTAGATCAAAGGATTATAATGGCTCTTCTTGTTGGGTTTATCCTTTTTAATACTCGTTATTCTGCATCTTTTTATGGAAGTTTCCTCATTTAGACGTGGATGCACAGCCATGATGGTTGTTTGCTGTGATGTCAATCATTGATCACATAAGTGTGCTCAATCTACTGCATCATTCAGTTCTGTTTTGCTTCTCAGACACTTCGACTGTAGATCCTTGCTATCACTGAAAAACCACTGTGTTTGCTTACTGTTTGGTTAGTTTCTGATTTATTTCCGAATTTGAGAAGAATAGCAGAAGTAGGCTTCTAGTCAGATTGGTGAGAGAGTTGTTGTCAGTGCCCAGTTTGTGAGCCAAAGTTTCACCTTCAATTTCTTTGAGGATTGGATTGGGGCTATGCCTCCTAGAGACAGGGAGAACAAGGGCACACTGTCAGTAGCTTCTTGAATTTGTCAGGGTTAGGGATCATCCTTAATGGGATGGTCATTCATTTCCATTCTGGGCTTCCATCTCTGTGAGGGACTTGAGAAAGGAGCATCCCATAGATGTTCATCGTGTTTCACTGTTGCAGTCCTAACCAATGGGTTATCCGGCTCCCGGTAGCCCTCGATCGGCCAGAATACCAAAGGTAAGTAAAAATGGCGTCGGCTGTCGTCGGTTGTAAAGGATGTCAGGGTGTCCGATACAAAAGGAGGCAGCTGACGTCACTTCCTCAGTCTTCCTTGCCGCGTTGCCCGAAGCAGAAGCATTTCTTGCACGAGTGTCGGTCGGCAGTTTACCTTTTGTGTTTCCGACTTTGAAGTTGAAGTCAACTACAGCTAAGTGCCCCGTTGGGGATCCTCTTTTATTGCCTTAACAAATGTTAGAAAAGGTTAATCATTGTCTTACCAGTGGAAAATTCCCCATAGAGATTTTAATTCCTATTGTATTATTTGTTTAGGCCTTGATCACAATGTTCCTAATTGTTATCTTTGTGCTTCCTTTAATCTGTGTACTATTCGTCGTTGGACTAAGTTTTTAGCTAAGCATTTTGAAGTTTGGCCTAAGTTTGTAGGTATGGCGTCCGCTGGTCTTCAGGCTTTGGATATCCCCAAGAAGCGTAAGGATAAGGATCACGACAGGCTTCTGAAGGTTGTCCTCAGATGATGTTAGGTTGGTCGTCGGTCATGCGGTGGTCAGTGATGCGCCTTTGCAGCCCGCATATTTTCAACAACAAGCCTCGGTTGAAACCATTTGAGGCCCCCAGGCCTTTGGCGTTCATTTTGCCTTCTGACCTTCTGACTGTTGCCTCTTCAGCTGGATCTGGAGCTGCGAAGCTGACTTTGGTGTCCGAGACCTCAGTTATTCATTCAGACAGCAAGCTCATACCGACGACTTCTGCTGCAACTTCAGTAGTTGCCAGGCCTCCCGAGTCCTTTAGACTTGCAGGTAAAACTTCCAGTCGTAAGCCTGTGAAGAAGCAGGCTCCAGTTTCCTCTTGTTCCCCTCATTCTCAAATGGTTAAAATGGCTGATGACCTTTTGACTCTTATTAGGAGCTCACAGCCTCCCCCTTCAAAAAGGGGTAGGGATGTCTCTCCTGAGGCTTTGTCCTTTTCAGGTTCGGATACTTCTAGTATTTCTATGGATGAAGAAGTAGTTTCTCAAACTTTCTCTCCTTTTGAGGATTCGGACACAGAGGAGTCCATCCCTTCTCCTTTTCCTCCAGAAGATTTCTCTTTTGGTGATACTTTAAATACTCTCAAGGAACATTTTAAATGGGAAAGTCAGGTCAGGTTTACCCCCTTTCTAAGAAAAGGATTAGGGAGTTTTTGGATTTGCCTCAGCATATGCCTTTGACTATTCCTCCTGTGTTAGAAGTGGTTGATGTGTTTCTGGAAAATTCCTTGACCCCAAATTCGGTTCCTCCTGCTCCCAGGAAACCTGACAGGTAATATAGAGCTCCTGATTCTCATTTGTTTCTTTTCAGGAATCCTTTGGCTGATCCAGATGTTATTTCTCAAGACCCTAAAGGAGTTAAGGCCACTGTTACTAAAAATCCTGTTCCTTCTGACAGGGAATCCAGGAACCTAGATAGGTGGGGTAAAAAAGGTTTATACCTCTGCCACTCTTGCTGTTAGATCTACTAATTGTCTTTTTCATATGCTGAAGTACCAGCAGCACACTTTGGAAGATATTAAATCTAGGACAGCAGGTGTGCCTCAGTTGGCGGAGAGTACGGATATGCAGGATTTGCTGAATTCTGCCAGTCTAGTCAATAAGCATTCTTTACATTGTGGCTTTGACATTCTAGAAGCCTCCTGTAGGGCTACAGCTACAGGCTCTGTTATTAGAAGGCATGCTTGGCTCAGGGAGCAGCCCCTACCAGAGCCTGTTAAGGCTAAGCTTTTAGATGTACCTTTGCATAAGGACAGTCTTTTTGGCAGCAAAGCAGAGGAAGTGCTCAAGAAGATGGAAGACGAAGCCAAGTCTATGCAGACAGTTAGACTTTCTGCAAGTTTAGCCTCCTCGCTTTAGCAGGAATTACCCTTCTAAGAGTTGGACATTCCCTGATACTAGTAGATAGAGACGTTCTAGGACTAGAGGTTACAAATCTTCTAGGAGGCAGGGGGCTACCCCTCAAAGGTCTAAGCATTGGTAGGCTTCCTCTTCCAAGGCGGGATGTCCTAAACCTGCATCTCAGTCTAAACATTCTCAATTACTCTGTCCAACTTCTGCCTGTTCTTGCCTGCCTGGAGAATCCTTTAGGGGGAAGTTTGGCTCTGTTTGCAAATGTTTGGGCCACCATCACGGACGACAAATGGGTACTCAGAACTGTATCCCTAGGGTGCAAGTTTTCTTTCCACTCCTTTCCGGTACCCGAAGGATTCCTGGACGCTCCTTCAAACCAAAGGGCAGAAGTAGAAAAGCAAATTTTGTCTCTGTTACATCTGGGAGCAATATAATCAGTTCCTGATCAACAGGTAGGCCAGGCATTCTATTCCAGACACTTCCTAGTTCCAAAAAAAGAAGGCACCTGGCATCCTGTCCTGGATCTATCCATCCTGAACACTTTCTTGATAATTCCAAAGTTCAGATTGCTCACTCTGTATCAGTTATTGCCAGTGTTAGAAAAGGATTCCTGGCTGGTAACATTGGATCTCAAAGTAGCTTATCTGCACATCCCTATCAGGGAAAGTTGCAGGCAATACCTTCGTTTCAGGGTGGGCAAGCAACATTATTAATTCTCTGCACTGCCCTTTGGCTTATCTACTGCTCCCAGAGTTTTCACAAAGTGCCTGACTCCAGTCACTGCTTTTTGCAGGCAAAAGAAAATTCAGATTTATCCATACTTGGACGACTGTCTAATTCAAGCAAATTCTCAGGAACAGCTGCTAAAGGATCTAGAATTTGTAAAGACTCTTCTCTCTTCCCTGGGTTACACTCTCAAAATGGAAAAATCAAAAATGGCACCATCCAAAGAGGTTACATTACTGGGAACGAGACTGAACACAGCTGCCCAGATGATATATCTCACCCAGGAGAAGCAGACAACTCTTTCAATTTACTTCAAGGATTTGGCAAGCTTGTCCCAGCTCCCTGCAAGGAAATACCTGCAAGCTCTGGGATTCATGGCCGCTTGCATTCTCATGATTCCATATGCAAAACTGCATATGAGGAAATTGCAGTAGTACCTCAAGAACACTTGGTGTCAACACACACAGGACCTGGATGTGATAATTCCTCTGCTTCCATGTCTATGGACAGAGTTTCTTTGGTTGGCGACAGCCTGTCTGCAGAACAAAGGCATGCCTTTTCGCCCACCCTCGGCCACTCAAGTTCTTACCACAGGCGCATCGGACTACGCATGAGGAGCTCACCTGGATGGCAGATGCATACAGGGAAGTTGGAATGCCCAGCAGATGAACCTGCACATAAATTTAAAGGAGTTGATGGCAGTCCAGCAGGCTTTACTAGTTTTCATGCGTCTTCTTTCTCCAAGGATCCTTCTTGTCAGGCCAGACAACACCACAGTCATGTGGTACATCAACAAGCAAGGGGGACTCATTCTTACCTCCTGTGCAGACAGAGCATGAGTCTTTGATCCATAGCAGCATCCCTGGGCCTGCATCTCCCAGCACAGTTTCTTCCAGGAAGGATCACTGTTTTGGCAGACCAGTTGAGCAGACAGACCCTGGATCCTCACGAGTGGCAACTGAACAGAGCAGTTTTTCAAAGCATCATTCAACATTGGGGCACTCCTCAAGTGGATCTCTTCTCCTCTCCAGACAACCATCTTCTACCTCTTTTTTGCACCAGACAACATCACAGCAGAGCCTGGAGAGTGGATTCTCTGTCTTTCCCTTGGACGCTGCTGTTAGTGTATGCCCTCCCTCCTCTTCCTCTTCTTCCCAGAGTATTATTGAAGATCAGGGACGACCGACCAAGGACTATTCTCATAGCTCCGGACTGGCCCAGGCAGCATTGGTATCCACTGTTTTGCAGCCTCTCCCAATTTCCTCCTTGGCATCTTCCTCTGAAGCCAGATCTTTTGGTTCAGGAAGGGGAAACGTTCTACATCCTCATCTTCAGTCTCTCCATTTGGCAGCTTGGCTCATTGTGTGACTCCATCCTATACGTCTTCCCTGTCCCAGCAGGTGGTTGATGTGCTGAAGGAGTCCAGGAGGCCTAGCTCTAGGAAGTCTTATGCTGGCAAATGGGAAAGATTATCTCTTTGGTTTCAGGCTAGAGGGGATTCTTCTTCTCAGCCTACCCTTCCTCTGATCCTGAAATACCTGGCTGATTTGCTTTGGGGTGGTCTTTCTTTTTCCTCTATCAAGATCCATGCTTCAGCCATTTCTGCTCATTGTTCTTTTGAACAACCTATTTTCTCTCATCCTCTGATGGAAAAGTTTCTCGGAGGTGCTTAGAACTTAAAACCTCCTAGAAGGATGCCTACTCCAGCCTGGGATCTTAATTTTGTTCTAGAGAAACTCACTCTTCCTCCTTTTGAGCCAGCTGCCACTGCAGATTTAAGTTTCTCTCATGGAAGACTGCCTTCCTCTTGGCTATAACTTCAGCAAGGAGGGTTTCAGAGGTGCAGGCTTTGATGGCTGTGGAGCCTTTTCGTATTTTCCATGCAGATAGGGTCTCTCTAAGAACCAACCCCTCCTTTATGCCTAAGGTGGTTTCTAGCCTGACTCTTAATCAGTCCATACACCTTCCTATCTTTTTTCCTAATCCTCGAAATAGAGGTGAGAGAATCCTACATTCTCTTGATGTGCATAGACAGCTCAGGTTTTACCTGGACAGGACTAAAGACCTTTGGAAATCAGCTCAGCTGTTGGTCAGTTTTGCCCCTGGAGCCCAGAGCAAAGCTATTTCTAAGCAAACCATTTCTAAATGGATTGCTCATTGTATTACTTTTTGTTATTCCTTTCATGGCAAGGTTCCTCCTCAAGGGGTTAGGACCCATTCAACTAGCGCAGCTTCCACTTCTTCAGCCTTTTTAAGGGGTATCCCTACTAAAGACATTTTGAAAGCTGCCACATGGTCTTCTGTTCACACTTTCACAAAGCATTATAATTTGCCTTTGTTTTCGAAGGCCAGGGCAGGGTTTGCCACTGCTGTTCTGAAGGGCATTATCTCCGATCTTTGATTCTGTTGGTTCCTGTTCCCTTTTCTCTGGGCTTTGGTAATCAACTCATTGGTTAGGACTGCAACAATGAAACATGATGAACATAGTACAGTTGTGTACACTTACCATAAATGTAGATGTTCGAGTGTATTCACTGTTGCAGTCCTGCTTTCCCTCCCTCCTTCCACCTTTTTTCTCTTTTCCCAAGGTACAGGCTCCATTTAGTTTAAGCCTTGTTTTCTGGGGGCTTCTGACTGTTATGGCAAGAAAGACTGAGGAAGTGACGTCTGCTGCCTCCTTTTGTATCGGACGCCCTGATGTCCTTTACATCTGACGACAGCCGACATCATTTTTACTTACCTTTGGTATTCTGGCTGATCAAGGGCTACCAGGAGCTGGATAACCCATTGGTTAGGACTGCAACAGTGAATACACTCGAACATCTACATTTATGGTAAGTGTACACAACTGTACTTTCCCAAGCTGTGAGTACTTCCCAGAGTATTCAGACTGCTGTTCCCCCACCGGCTCAAATTGGTCTTGGTACTGTCCAGGTCGATGATGGAGAATAGCCCCTTGTTTCATCCAGTGACTGAGCAGGGTGCTTAGGGTTGATGGGACTTCTCTATGGGCCTTCTTCCGAACTGGCTTAACTGATGTTCCTGGCAGATGAAGAGTCATAGAGTGAACCTTTGTCATACCCCGAGAACAAGATTGCAGGCATTTGTTCAGCTGCTGGTGGGAGCTAGGATCTTGGTTGTGTAATTTCACCTATAAGGCTCTGCTGGACATCAGTTCATGGACTAGCTTAGACCTTTTCTTCTTACAAATGGGCTTCACGCAGCCTGACTACCTGTATACTATGGTACAGTATGGCTTCCTCCTCCCACACTTTGTTCCAAAGGGTGGCCCTGTTGGGGGAAGGGGGTGCTTCATTTCTGTGATTCACAAAGGTACGGAATTCTAGAATTATCCCAACTGATCCAACTGATCTTCTGTAACAAGGTTTTGTGGTGCACAACTTTTTGTGTGTATATAGACACAGGCTGGGCTTGGGGTTCTTCATCACTGGGTTCGTTTTTGATTTTCATCAGGAATCTGCATTTGTTAATATCTCAGAAGCCTAAAGCATCCTTAATCTGATGCATTCCTGGCTAGGGATGACAGCTTTATAAAGCCTTCAGGCTAACTTTTTTATAGTCTCTAGCTCTTCTCTTATTGGGAGGCAGTGTTGTCCAAGAAGGGAGACAGGACAGTCAAGATGCATTTCCTTGTTGCTCCAGGGTATAATCCTTAATTTCTAGATCCTTCATGTACAAGTTCCATGCTTTCTGGTTAAGGCAGCTCTAACTGCATTTGAAGCGCTCCTTGAATTTGGAATCGGAGAGGACGTTGATTCACTTTGGCTACTACCTGCTGCTGCAATCTTATCTCTGCCATTGTTTGGTGGGTACTGCGACTACCTTAACAAGAGTGTCAGACTTAGCTATGTGTCTGTGGTGTTTGGATCATTGGTGTGTGGATCACCAATGATTATTTCCCCTCCCAGTGGGGAATGACCTGGGCAGCCACCTATTTAATGCATCTTTTGAGGCATGGGCTTCAGTCCATGCTTGATCCCTTAATTTTTACTAGATGGGTCCCCCTCCATCTTCTGGAAGTGAGTTTCTTTCACTGAGTAAGCACATTTCTAGAAAAAAGCAAGAGGATCCAATATACTTGATATGCTCAGGATCAGTAGTGCCTCACTTATCCCTGATCATGGACCAGCAGGACACTGTTAAGGATTTCTGACCACTTCTCCCTGTCGTATCCTTCTGACCAATTCCCCCTGTTGTATCCCAAATATCTAAAGGGACAAGACACTTTTCTTAGTCTTCTATGCAGTAGAACTATCCCCTGTAGAGTATAGCAGAAAGAGGGGGTGTTCTTATGTCACCCCCTTATCTGTCAGTTTTGTTTTTCCCATTTCTGTGCAGGGTCCCACAGGGGAACTGTGGAGCATAGTCATACTTCCTTATCTGGTGTGGTAGGGGAGGCCATTCCTTGGAAATGTAAGGGTCTTCTTCTGTGTCCCCACAACCTCGGCCTTCCTCATATTCATTCATTTGGACCTTGTACACTGTTCTCATTCTTGGGGGTGGGGAAAGAGTCCCTGGGATACGTGCCTGCCTTTCCTGGGCAGAGACGAAGGTTATATACTTTGTAATCTGTCTCTATCTCAGTCTCAGGATGGTCTGTCGAGATGTGAGGGGGTTGTGATGGTTTAAACTTCAGAGGCATTCCAGGTTTGACCACTGGCCCAGATCTAATAGGAGAACCCTCAGCCCCTGCAGTCCTTCTCTGGGTACTGGGTACAGGTTGCCTGCAGTGGTATTCCTGGTATTGGGGGATTTCAGCTGCATTCCCTGGGTTCCACGGTAGCAGTTTATTAGGATGAGGTTCTTCTGGCTGTGTATCTCCAGTCCCATCTAATCACCCATTCTAAGTTGGGTCCCATTCATTCACCTTCAGGCTATCCTTAACTAGTCTCCAGTCTATTTGTCCATAGATAGTTATTAGGCTTGCATCCCAGGAGACCATTGATGAGCCTAAGCCCAGTTTCAGGTGGATTCCTGAGAGTTGTACAGTAGGAAAATGGAGGCTGAAGGAATCAAACATTTGACTACATGAAGAAGCTCAACTGCTCAAAACCCTAATCCTGTCCACTAACTGTCTTCATCCTTTGCACTAAGTTCCAAATAAGATGCGCCTAATTTGGGTAGATGTTAGTGTGCTGTTGGACTGGGCCCCTGCTGGTTGATTTGCTATCATGTATTTCAGTAGACTGAGACTTTTGGGAGGAAAGTAGCTAGCTGTTTCAGTGTTCCAAACCTTCAGTGCTGTGTGTGAGATTGAGTGAGAGGTTTTACAGGGTTCCTGCAGAACCTAAGGCATGCCTCCTCCCATGGCTTAACTTTCCACTGTAGTGGTGGTGGTGGTGGAGCATGGTACATTGGGGAGGATATCATGTTGCTTGAGATCTCCCTTAGTCTTGAGTCCTGGGGGGGGTATGTAGACTGTGTCTTGGGCATTCTTAAATGGGGAATCCTGATCTGTTGGAACTTTCCCTTCTCTACCTGGCAGTTTTTTCTTTAGTCTGTACTCTAGTAGGAGAGGGGTTGATGTCCCTTGTACTTTGGTTTCTGGTTTTTGTTCCACACAGCAGTTCTTTTTCCTTTGAATGAGATTTTTTATTTGGTCTCTATAGGCTGCTTATACCTCACTTCCACCTCTAGTTTTCATTTGGAGGGAAATGTGTCATCCCTTGAGCTAATTCACGGTGATGTCTCGGGGTGAGTCACCACAGAGGCTTTCCTGCCCATTATGGGAGAAAGCATGACTCTCCATATGCTTTTCTCTGAGGAAGCGATAATCTCAAAGGCTATGTGGTAGTCAGTCCCTTCTTAGAAGTTCTTATTGCCTCCACTCATTGGTTTACTTTCTCCCTCTCACTGTGCTCCTAGTGGACCAGTCCCAGAGTAATCAATACCGCGAAATACTTTTCCTGCTCCGCAAGTTAATACTTCATAGCAAGGTTGTGGCCGAAGTACAGCGCTTTGTATTTGTGCTGAGCCTGAACTGCCACCGATCTGTCCAACCAATCAACTTGTTTACATCTTTGCTTAGACTTTTGTGATTTCATGTAGCTCTGCAGGGTTTTGTATTATCAGCAAAGAGACTGATTCTGTTCCCTTTGTTCCCTCAGATGTATCTAAAATAAACCACTGAAGACTGGAGAAAGAACCAGTCCTGTAGCACTCAACTAGTCAACGTTAATAATTATTCCTGACATCATTACTTAAAACACAACCTTGTCTATCTTTGTATTCAGCCTTTCACTACTGCTTTTCTTAGTCTTGGTCCTAACCTCCACTTCATCATTTTTTTCTCTTAGCTGCTAGTGTCGTAGGCCTTGCTGAAGTATAGGTAGACATTGTCTACTGGTACTCCTTTGTCAAGCTCATATGTAACCAAGTCTTAAAACTGGATTGCAGTTGAGCCAGCACTGTGAAGTAGAAGGATAAAGCCCTAACTACAGCCCAGGTGACCCAGGTTTGATTACAGGCTCGGGTGTCTGAGGAACTGGCAGGGAGGGATGGGCATGCCTATCCCAGGAGTGAGGGACAGTAACCTCTGCACTCCCTGAGGAGAGACTTGGTCCATGAAAAGGGGAATAGCCCTCGGACAATTCGAGAATGGAAGTAGAGAGGGAAGAGACAAATGAGTAGGTCATACCATAAAAAATATCCCCCCCCCCCCCCCAAGTAGAAGCAGTTTGCTGTCAAGACCCCCCAGGATATCCTTGGGTTCCACACCAGCCATAGCACCCCCCCCCCCCAAAAAAAAGTCTGCATTAGTTTGAGGGATGAATTAGGAAGAGCTGGTAGATGGATAGGAGCACTGGAGTAGCGACTAGAAAGTATGAAGTAACAAGGATATATTTTTTGAGGGATGAATTAGGAAGAGCTGGTAGATGGATAGGAGCACTGGAGTAGCGACTAGAAAGTATGAAGTAACAAGGATATATTTTACATCACATAATTGACTAATATTCCTTGCAGTCATACTAAGAGGCCATGGAAGTTTAGGGCAAAAATGTGGAAAATTCTTCAAGTACAGAATTATGAGAATTTGGAATAATGTCCATGATGAAGTTAGAAAGTCGGCTTCAGTACACATTTTTTAAATCTCAACTTGGTTGATGGCTTGAAGATAGTTTGTTTGTCTTTATTTTTCTGAAACTGGGCTTCTAGTGACCTCTTATGAGATGAGATCCTAAACCTATTTGAATCATTGAAACAGTGGAGAACATAATGTAACAAATTTGAAATATATCAGTGAGGCAATTAGAGAAGTATCCACACCAGGTACACAATACAGACTTAAAGGAATTTCTGAGGCAGGTAAAAATAGCTGCTGCAGTCTCTGAAAAGTGTTAAACTTTGGAGAATACATGAAAGAATACTCTGAAGCTCTGGAAAGTGACAAATCCAAACCAGAGTTGAAAATCAGCTGAGCATGAACTTTTCAGAACTAATAGCCAGGAGGTTAACATCCATAGTGTTTGTGCTGATGTAATGATACCAATCAAAGCATTAGTGATGTCCTTCCATATCACTGTTGTATTATTGTTTACCTAAGGGGTCTCCTGCCAAGGATAGCCCAATGTCCAGCCAGTAAACCAAAACCATTAGTTCTTATAGGTGTCGTACATCAAACACATGCTCCCCACACAAGATGTAGGACATAAAGGTGATGTACGGACACACATACTCAGAACTTCTTTGCCGACAGTCTGAATGCCATTAGTGAACACTGGTCTGAACACCCATCTGCTGTGCTGATTACCAAGCCATGTTTTCAGGTAAATGCCTTTTTGAGGTTTCTTCTCTTTCTTTTTTTTTTCTTGTCATTGTGTCTGTGTAATCCAGAAAATGAAAATGTCAGTGTGGGAAGCAGATTTCCAATAACGACCTTCATGACAGTGTCTGTTTTGTTTGGTTGCTTCCCACAATCATATGCAGTGATCTATCTTCCAGGCGTTTCATCTCTCCTCCTCGTCCATTATTCCTGGGGAACCAGTGTCTTAAGTTGTTGGCTCAGGGTGCTATGGCAGAATCATTCTGTCCTGAGGGCCAGTCGTCTGCTAAGAAGAAGCCCAAAGAAAGTTAGTTGTAATCTGGTGGCTGTCCACCCTCACCCAGAGATCTCTGAGACTGGGGATAGCCCAGCGGACTGTTCATTGGTTGCTTCGGATTCCTCTGCCTTGACCCTGTTGGAGGCAGGCATGGATCCATCTTCTCACATGTCCTTGGAGATATTTCAAATGTCTGTACGTGACATTGTGGGGGAACCTTATTTGATTATATCCCAAGGACCAAAGGGGATTCTTCAGATCTTAGTAAGAAAGGAGTTTCCTGCAGCCATTATAGAGTCACACCAGGGGTCTGACCTTCAGAGGGTGTTTTGAGCAGATGTCCCACAGAAAAAGAAATGGAAAACAAAGCATATTTCCCCTGTTGTTTAGGATCCCTAATGTGAATGGCAAGATTTTGCTCAGGGTTTAATAAAAGCTTTGATGGCCTTGAAGCTTCCTGAAGGGGTCTGTGTTCCTGCTGCTACCTGGTCTTCCTCTCCACTCAAAAGGCCTAGGGAACTGGATTCCTTGGATGAAGATCTGGATCTGGGCATGGAGGAAAAATCTTTGGCTTAGTCTTCCCAAATCCTTTCCCCCTTGGACTACGGTTCAGTGTAGGAGGACTCCGTAAATCTTGATTCCCCTTTGGAAGGGCTGTCCTTTGAGAATTATTTTGCCTGTATGATGGATTATTTTAAGTGGGGCTGTTATCATATCTCTGTGATTCAAAAAAGATATTATGAGCTTCTACAGATGGAGTCTGCCAAACCATCTGCTGATGTTCTTTGTGTTTCACTGTTGCAGTCATTACATTTGGGTAATCTGCTGGCAGGTTGCCCTCAGTTGGCCTGATTAACAAAGTCTTGGGTCCTGTGTTGGTTGTTAACCCTTCTTCCATGACTTCAGGTCATCAGGGGTATAAAACATGCAGCCGATGCCGTTACATCAGTCTTTCTTGCCTCACGGTGCCCGAAGCAGAAGCAGTTTGCAAGTGCCGGTCGGCTGACTTCTGAAATTTTCGTTTTCGAGTTTCAGAACCGAAGTCTTCAACTAAAAGCTAAGTACCCTGTTGGGGAAACTTTTTCTTGCTCCTTACCAATGTCAGTAAAAGTTAATAATTGCATTACTTGTGGGAAGTAAATACCTCACAAGGATTTTCGTTTGTACTGTATTCCTTGCCTAGGCCCTGATCACAACGTACCTTGCTGTCGGTTTTGTGCTAAATTTAATCAACGCACTATTAAACGTTGGTATATTTTTGCTTCTAAATATTTTGGCTCATGATTTAATTATCCAGAAATGTCGTCTGTTAACAATCCGACTACTGGAATACCTAAAAAATGCAAAGAAAAAGACAGAGACAGGCCGTCGCTGTCCAAAACTGACGACGACACTTCTCCTAAGCCAGTCGCCAGTTCGCCGGTACTCAGTGAGGTGTTTTCGCAGCCCCTGATACCTGCCACCTCTGATTCGCAGGCCTCTACTGAGACCCATTCGAAGTCCGGTATGCTGCGAGATACTTCAGATGTTCATTGTGGTTTCACTGTTGCAGTCATTACTCTTGGGTTATCCTGCTGGCAGGCTACCCTCAGTCGGCCAGAATTCCAAAGTCTAGGTCCGGCGTCGGTTGCTGTCGCCTCTTCCCTGACGTCAGTGCGCCAGGGGTATAAAAGATGCAGCCGATGCCATTTTCTTCAGTCTTTCTTGCCGCGTGGTGTCCGAAGCAAAAGCAGTTCGCAAGTGCCGGTCGGCCAACTCCTGAGATATTCAAATCCGAATTTCAGAACCAAAGTTTTCATTAAAGCTAAGTACCCCATTGGGGAAACTTTTTTCTTGCTCCAGACACTGTGCTGTGCAGGCACCGGCTTCTGAGGGTGTTTTCAGGCCAACAGATTTGTATATTAGACCGACGCCATCTTCAAAACTAAGGCCAAAATCTAAATCTATGTCTAAAAAAACGATGCCTGGGCCACATGTGTAGGCCCCTGTGCCTAAAAAACAAATTATCAAAATGACTGAAGATTTAATTACTCTGATCAGGGGTAGCCAACCCCCTCCTTCTAAGAGGCCTAGGCAAAACATTGATTATGAATCTTCTGAACAGGATTCTATTTCTTCTGACTCTTCTAATGAACAGGATTTGTCTATACCTACTTATGAGGACTCTGATGCAGAAGATTCCATTCCTTCTGCTTCCCCCCCTGAGGATTTTTCTTTTGGGGAAACTTTACATACCTTAAGGGAACATTTCCACTGAGAAAGTCAGGATTTCTCTGAAACTAAAAAGAGACTTAGGGATTTTCTTCTTCCTCAGCATAGGCCTTTGGCTATACCTCCTGTTTTAGACATTGTTGATGATGTTTTTTCAGACTCTAGTATGGCTCCTGATTCTCTGCCTCCGGCTCCTTGTAAGCCAGACAGATACTACAGGGTTCCTGACTCCCATAAATTCCTTTTCAAAAATCCTGTTGCAGATCCTGAAACAATTTCTCAGGGTCCCAAGGGCATTAAGGCCTCTGCTGCTAAAACTTCTACCCCTTCTGATAGAGATTCCAGGGCGCTGGATAGATGGGGTAAGAAGGTTTACACTTCTGCAACCTTGGCAATCAGGGCTTTAAACTGTCAGTCTTAGCAATCAGGGCTTTAAACTGTCAGTCTTATATGCTTAAATATCAACAGCATAACATGGGACTGCTTAAACAGAAAATTATGTTAATTTCTAACTGTGTGGAAAATAAATATTTACAGGATTTATTGCATTCAGCTGAACAAGTTGGAAAACATACTTTGCAATGCGGTTTTGATTCTTTGGAGGCCTCTTGCAGGGCTGCTGTAACTGGCTCTGTGCTGAGAAGGCATGCTTGGCTCAAAGAGCAAACTGTGCCTGATCATGTTAAAGCAAAATTGTTGAATGCTCCTTTACAACAGGACCGTCTCTTTGGTAATAAGGCTGAAGAAGTTTTAAAAAAGATGGAAGATCAAGCTAAATCTATACAAATTGTGAAAGATTTCTTACAAGTGCAACCTCTAAGATTTAGTAGGCACTGGCCTACTAAGAATTGGTCCTTTCCAGTTCCTCCGAGAGCCACTCAAGTCAAACCTAGACATTCCAAAGGCTCCAGGTTTCAGTCACAAGGGACTTTCAGAACAAAACAATGGGGGGCCTCCACCTCCAAATCTGGAAACAACAAGGCACCTCCCTATTTATTATTTATTTATTTTACATTTGTTGACCGGGCTAGTCTAGCTGGAGACATGTCCATTTTCAGTAGAGGCCCGGGGAGAAAAGCTCCAAGAATAATACAGAGTTTCTTTACAAAGTTAAAAACAGGAGTTATACAGATAATAAAGATAGCAGTATTACAAAAAAAAAGTTTTTTTTTTTTTTTTATTCAATAGTACAAATTGGTGTTATCATGGTCATTTTGTAAGGTACAGAGTAGAATTAAGATGGTCATTTTGTAAGAGACTGAGGTATGATGTAGATATATACTAGTAAGATAAATGCAATAATGAAGTTTATGGATACATAAAAGGGAGATAATAAGGGATGAGGTGGGATAAGTGAATATGAGAAGATTTAGTCAGGGTTAGTACAGGTACATAGCCAGTGATTGTTAAGGTAGAGTTTCAAATTCCTTTTGAAAAGTGAGAGAGAAGTTTGAGGTGTGTTTTCAGAGGGAAGTTTATTCCAAAGTTTTCCTACAGAGTTAGAGAACAGCGACTCACCTGCTGTGTTGTTGGGTTTAGTAGTATTGATCAGTAGTTTGTTAGAGGAGAGTAGAGATGTGAGGTTTTTATAAGGTGTAATGAGGCTAGAGAGTCCAGGGATATTGTTAGGAAGGTATAGAGTCTTTTGGGCTATTATAAGCTGGTGATATTGAAGCTGAGGTAAACAGTCTCAATGACTCCCCTCTACAATTACCAAGCACTTACCTCTTAGCCGCCCTTTAGGGGGAAAACTGGCACTTCATGCAAGAAACTGGCAACTTATTACCCAGGACAAATGGGTTTTAAATATAGTATCCCAGGGATACAGATTCCATTTCCACAAGTTGCCAATCCCAAATGGATGGCCAGACCTGCCCTCAAATTAGTGGGCAGAGGTCCAGAAACAAGTGCTGTCCCTCATGAACATATGAGGGCTCTTCAGCCAGTACCAGAAGAGGAAAAGGGACAAGGTTTCTATTCAAGACTTTTCCTGGTACCCAGAAAAGACAAATCGTGGCGTCCAATTCTGGACTTATCTACTCTAAACACATTTCTGGACATTCCAAAATTCAAGATGCTGACACTTCAACAGTTACTTCCTGTGCTAGGCAAAGATGCCTGGTTGGTATCTCTAGACTTAAAAGAGGCTTACCTGCATGTCCCAATCAGGGAATCTTGCAGAAGGTACCGCCACTTCAAAGCAGGCTACTTGCATTGCCAGTTCTCTGCACTGTCCTTTGGCTTATCTACTGCGCCCAGGGTCTTCACAAAGTGCCAGGCTCCAGTAATTGCATTTTGCAGGCAAAGAAATATTCAAATATATCCATACGTGGACGATTGTCTAATTCAGGCAGAAAACAAGGACATTCAAGCATCTGGCATTTGTAAAAAGGGTTCTAACTTGCGTAGGGTACACGATAAATGAAAAGAAATCACAACTGGTACCCTCTCAAAAAATGACATTCCTCAATGCAAGCTTGAATACAACTGCCCAGATGATTTACTTTATGCCAGAAAAGCAAATTCATTTGGTAACTTACTTCAAACAGGTGGCCACAAAAAAACTGCTATCTGCAAGACAAATTCTGCAAGCCTTGGGGTTCATGACCTCCTGCATTCCTCTAATTCCATATGCAAGACTGCATATGAGGAATCTTCAGTGGTACTTAAAATGTTTATGGAGACAGCATTGTCACAGCCTGGAAAGGCAGAGGCCTGCCACCAAATCAAGGGACTGCTATTCACTCCACCCCCTGCCACCCAAACCCTAACAACAGATGCATCAGACTATGCTTGGGGGCTCATCTGGCAGGGAAGTGCATGCAGGGCAAATGGGAGCCCAAATCAAATGGACCTTCATATCAATCAGAAAGAGATGCTAGCTGTACAGAATGCACTGACAGCCTTCAAGGACTACCTTCATCCAGGACAATTACTGATAAAGACAGACAGCACAGGCTAGCCATGGCATTGTGGAACATGGCCTTGACCTACCAAATACAACTACAAGCTCAATTACTGCCAGGAAAACTGAATACTCTGGCAGACGAACTAAGTAGAAATCTCATGGACCCACACGAATGGAAACTGGAACCAGGGATTTTCAACATGTTCACATGCAAATGGGGGAGTCTATAGATCTTTTTGCCTCACCCTAGAACCATCAGTTGGACAAATTCTGTACAAGAACTCATCACAAAAAAGCCTGGAAAGTGGATAGTCTGTCATTCAGCTGGAAAAACCTATCAGTCTATGCTTTTCCCCCTCTGCCTCTGCTCTCCAGAGTTCTACTAAAAGTCAAACAGGACAAACAAAAAATGATTCTGATTGCTCCAGACTGGCCTCGCCAACACTGGTACCCACTCCTGCGCAATGTGTCACACCTTCCACCATGGCACCTGCCTCTGACACCTTACTTACTGTCTCAGCAGAATGACCAAATTCTGCACACTCAGCTCCAAACTTTGAATCTTGCAACTTGGCTAATCACCTAAATTCACCCTTAGCATCCCTCAGCAAACCTGTGATGGATGTCATTTTGAAGGCGAGAAGGCCTAATACAAGAAAATCTTATGATGACAAATGGAAAAAATTCTGTGCCTGGAATCAATCACAAGGAATAAGCACAGCAGTGCCCAATATTCCTCAGATTTTACAATACTTAACTGAGATGCTTCACAAGGGCCTGTCCTTTTCTTCCATAAAATCCATGCCTCAGCCATTTCAGCTCATTACAACACAGATCCTCCCCTTTTCTCTCATCCTCTGCTAAAGCAGTATCTCAGACGGGCCAAAGACTTAAGACCACCCAGGAGAGCTCCAACCCGTGCCTGGAACCTCACTTTTGTATTGGAAAAACTCACTCTCCCTCCTTTCGAGCCAGCTGCTACTGCAGACTTAAAATTTCTCTCCTGGAAAACAGCATTCCTTTTAGCAGTCACTTCAGCTAGAAGGATTTCTGAATTACAGGCTCTTATGGCAGTGGAGCCTTTCATTATTTTTCATGCGGACAGGGTGTCTCTCAGGACCAGTCCATCCTTCATGCCTAAGGTGGTATCCAGTGTGGCTCTTAATCAGACCATTCATTTGCCAACTTTCTTTCCCAATCCACAGAACAAGGGGGAGCGGATTCTGCATTCATTGGATGTACACAGACAACTTAGATTTTACTTAAACAGGACAAAATCTCTAAGAAAATCAGAACAACTACTGGTGGCATTTGCTGCAGGGGCAGAGGGAAAGGCCATTTCAAAGCAGTCTATTTCCAAATGGATAAGCCATTGAATTCATTTCTGCTATATGCACCATGGTAAACCTATCCCCAGGGGATCAGATCTCATTCCACCAGGGCTGCTTCTACTTCTACAGCCTTTCTCAGACGTGTTCCCACCAGAGACATTCTAGAAGCTGCTACCTGGAGCTCAGTTCATACGTTCACCAAACATTACCATTTACCTTTCTTCTCTAAATCCAGAGCTGGCTTTGCCACTGCTGTCCTGCAGGGCCTTATAGCTGGCCCTAATGCTGTATAAGTCTATCCTCCCAACCATAGCTTTGGGAATCTACCCAAATGTCATGACTGCAACAGTGAAACACGAAGAACATATTACAGTTGTGTACACTTACCATAAATGTAGATGTTCGAGTGTATTCACTGTTGCAGTCCAGGTTACCCTCCCACCAGCCCCCTGTTTTTCTCTTACTATACCTCTACTTTCTTTTACTATACTTAAAAACCCTTTTCATGTATTTACTTCTGTTTGGAGGTATATTTTTTGTGTTTTTTAATTATATATATTGCTCCCCATTTGGGGGGGCACCTGACATCTGGGGCAAGAAAAACTGATGTAATGGCATCGGCTGCATGTTTTATACAACTGACGACCTGATGTCATGAAAGAAGGGGCAGCAACTGACGCAGGATCCAAGACTTTGTTAATCAGGCCGACTGAGGGCAACCTGCCAGCAGATACCCAAATGTAATGACTGCAACAGTGAATACACTCGAACATCTACATTTATAGTAAGTGTACACAACTGTACTTTCCTCTTGTTATGGATGCACTTCTGGATACCTTCTCAGCAGTGTTTGTAGCCTCTGACTCTCAGCCTCCTGCACCTGAAGAGCCACATAGATTCTATAAAGTTCCCGAGGAGTGCAAATGTTTTTAGAAATGCCCTTCTGCTGACCCTTCTGTAGTGTCAAGTCTCCTCTGACAAGCCATCTAAGTTGTTGCTCTCCACCAAGCTGTTGCCTTCTGATAAGGATAGTAGAGCTATTGAAAGGCTGGGCACGAAAGTTTACATTTCTGAGACCTTATCCTTCAGAGCCACCAACTACCAGGCTCGTATGATCAGGTATGTTTTTGCTGTCCGTTCTCAGATTTCTAAGCTGGTTTCTGACCTTCCTGATGCTGAGGGGAGGCTTTGGCTCTTTCCCTGCTGGGTTGTACTTATCATGTTGCCTGCCACTCAATCAAATGCAACTGATCCGTCTTCCAGGACTGCTGCCTTTGGTTCAGTTATGAGGCATTATTCTTGGCTTCATCTTCAGGCTTTGCCTGATGACATTAAGGTCTAACTTTTTGATGCTCCTTTGGTTAATAAAAAACATTTTGGATCTGCTGCTGCTGAGCTTTCCAAGTTTCTCCAGGACAAAAACGAAGCCTTGCAGGAGCTGAAACATATTTTTGTTTTTCCTTCTAAATGTCCAAGGACTTATCCTTCCAAATCTGCCTTTATTCACAGGCAAGCTCGCCCTGCTACTTTTTGCAGGATTCGAGGAATGATCTGCTTATTAAGGCTTCTTCCCCATCACTCTACTTCAGGATCTCAAGTTTATTACCTCTCTGTTACAGAGTCTATGGTATACCATAAACTTCCAGAATTCAGTTCTGATGCCTTCCAAGGATCATATTTTCCTTGGCTGCAGACTTTAGACAGTTTCCATGCTTGAATTTCTGTCTGCCCCCAAGGCTCTGTCTCCAATTGCCTTTTTCCAGTCCCTTCTTCCTCTAGCATCTGTCACTGCCAGAGAATTTCTTAGGGTTCGTGGGTTCATGGCTTCCACCATTCCCATGCTCCCTCTCACCAGGCTGCATATGAGGAAGCTTCAGTGGTACATCAAGTCATTGTGGCATTAACATTGCCACTCCAGACTTCCTGGTACTTTTCCTTCCTTTTCTTAAGCTTTGAGCTTCAGTGGTGGATTCATTAATTTTCACTCCACCCAGAACTTCCTTTTCAAACTCCAGTTCCAACTCAGGAGCTCTTTACACCTCAGATAGGGTTGAGGTGCCTCCTGTTGCCCTCTTAAGGTTTAGGGTCTCTGACCTCCTCATCAGAGGTCAAACCACATCAATATAAAGCAGATGAGGGTTCTGCTTCCGGTTCTTCAGGTTTTTCATTATGTATTTCATCTTGGGCCTCTCAGTGTTTTCACGGACAGTACCACAATGGTTATGGTATGTCAACAAACAAGGGGGCACAAGGTCCTCTCACCTTTACAGACTACCTTTACAGGTTTGGGATCTAGCTATCCAGTATCAAGAGACTATTTTAACAGTTTACATTCCCTCAGAGCGCAATCTAGTAGCATACTCCTTGAGCAGGTCCAGCACACAGTCTCACTAATGGATGCTTTACAGAGATGTATTCCTGGATATTGTCAATCTGTGAGGGATTCCTCAGGTAGATATTTTTTGTTTTCACTCTGAACAGATAATTTCCTCTGTTCTCTACCAGAGTCCCAAGTCCTCTGTCTTGGAAAGTAGACACCCTGTCTTTTCCTTGGAAGGGGATTTTGTGGGTACCTTCTCCAACAAGTATTGCACAGGATCAGACAGGACTCTAACATAATCTTGCCATTGACTCCCTTTTGGTCCAGACAGCATTGGCCCCCCCTTCTTTCTTACATGGCCAGGGGCAGTCACCACAGGTTACCTCACTGGGTGGATCTTCTCACACAAGTCAAGGGAACTCTTATCCATCCTCATTTGTCCACTCTTCAACTGATGCAGTGGGTTGTAGGGTTTTGATCCCTTTCAGATACATCTTTTTCTGAAGACTTGCTTTGGGGTTCTGCAGTAAGTCATATATGTCCAAATGGCAGAAATGTTCTGTCTGGTGCCGCTCTTATCATCAGGATCCCCTATCTTTGGAGGTTCCTCCAGTTCTGTCTTATTTATGCGATTGGCTCATTGCTAGGTTTACTTATTTTTCAGTTAAAGATCACCTGTCAGCAGTTTCAGCTCATTGTCCTTGACTCCTTCTCTAGCCTGTAGATTTGAGGTCTTAGAATATCTTAAAGACGTCCTTCATATCAGGCCTCTCAGGAAGCCTATTCTGCCTTCTTGGGACCTCAGTTTTTTATGTGAAAAATTGGCTCCGACTCCTTTTAAGCCTGCTTCTTCAGCTTCCTTACAATGTTGCACTTGGAAGACTGTTCTTCTTTTGGCTCTTATTTCAAGCAAGTGCGTGTCTGAACTTCAGGCTCTCATGGATGTTCCTCCTTTCTTAGTTTTCTACAGAGACAGGGTGTCTGTCTGCACTGATCCTCCTCTTATGCCCAAGTTGGTCAATGAGTTGCTTAATCAGTCTATGCATCTTCCTTCCTTTTTCCCTTCTCTTCAGTCTGCCAGTGAGAAGGTTCTTCACACCTTGGGTTTGCATAGACAGTTCAGTTATATTTTGATTAAACTAAAGTTATTCACTAATCTGAGCAGCTTTTTGTTGCCTTTCATCCCAGAAAATTGAGTCTGACTGTTTATAAGCAAACCATCTCCTCCTGAAATTCTAAGGCCATTTCTTTTTGTTATTTCTTTCATGGAAAATGTCTTTTTGCACTGGTATAGGTACTTTCTAATAGTGCAATTGCCTCCTCTGGGGATTTTATCAAGGGTCTGGATACCAAATCCATCCTCCAGGCTGCTCTTTGGTTCTCTGTTCATACTTTCTGTAAGCATTACATGTTGAATTTTATTTTGAGGGTCAGTGCAGGCTTTGCCAGGGCTAACCTGGATGGGTTTGTAGAGGGCTGTTCTTTGCTTTCCTCCTCCCAGACTTCCTTTTAAGCTCTTGTGCTCTCTTTTAGGTAAAGAATACTGCAACAGAAGGACATAGTACAGTTGTTTAAAATCTTACCATAACAGTAGATGTCCATCTCTTCACTGTCACAGTATTCGCTTCCTCTCTTGTACCCCCTCTGTTCTAATTATCGCCCTGTACATTTCTATACCCTCCCTGCAGAAGGGTTCTTTCATTATATTCTTCCTTTCCTCCTTCTGGTTGCACATGTTCTCATTATCCCTAAGGGCAATGTTCTTCGTGTTTCACTGTTGCAGTCATCACATTTGGGTTATCTGCCTGCAGGTAGCCCTCAGCCGGCCTGAATACCAGAGTCTTTGGATTTCTGCGTCAGATGTCGTCACTTCTTCCATGACGTCAGGTCATCAAGGGTATAAAACATGCAGCCGATGCTATTACATCAGTCTTTCTTGCTGTACAGTGCCCGAAGCAGAAGCAGTTCGCAAGTGCCAGTCGGCCGACTCCTGTAATTTTCGTTTTTGAGTTTCAGACCTGAAGTTTTCATAAAGATAAGTACCCCGTTGATGTTCCTTTTTCTTGTTCTAACCGATGTCAGAAAAAATTAACAATTGTCTTGCCTGTGGAAAGCAAATACCCCATAGGGATTTTCCTTCTTAACTGCATCACCTGGTTAGGCCCAGACCATGATGTTCCTCGCTGTCTGTTTTGTGCCTTATTCAACACCCGAACTATTTGTCGTTGGGCTATTTTTGCAGCTAAATACTTTTGTTCTCAATCTCTGTACTCTGAAATGGCTTCGTTAAGCCATCTGACTACCGATCTTCCAAACAAAAATAAGGATAAAGACAGAGACAGACCGCATAAGTCCAGAACTGCCGACGTTGCTTCCCTTAAGCTAGTCGCCAGTCTGCCGGTACTCAGTGAGATGCTTTCACAGCCCCTGATACCCGCTACTACAGATTCGCAGGCCTCTACTGAGACCCATTCGGAGTCCGGTATGCCGCGAGATGCTTCTTCGACTATGGAACCTGTGGATGTCTCTACCTTGGATGGGTCCGGAGCTGCTGTGCAGGCACCGGCTTCTGAGGGTGTATTCAGGCCTCCGATTTTCATATTAACCAACGACTTTGTTTCAAGCTAAGAATACTGAATTCCTCAGGCCTAAAGCTCGCACTACGCCTAGAAAACTGATGACCAAACCGCATTCTCAGGCCCATATGCCTCAAAAACAAATGATTAGAATGGCTGAAGACCTTATTACCTTAAGTAGGGGAAGCCAGCCTTCCCCATTTAAGAGACCTAGAACTGATTTTCTTTCTGATTCTTTTGATCTGGAATCTGATATCTCTGTTCCTTCTGACTACCAGGATTTACCCTTATCTACTTATGAGGATTCTGATGCAGAGGATTCCATTCCCTCTGCTTCCCCTCCAGAGGGCTTTTCTTTTGGTGAAACCTTGCATACCCTTAGGGAACATTTCCGCTAGGAAAGCCAGGACTATTTTGAGTCCAAAAAGAGACTTAGGGAATTTTTACTCAAGCCTCAACACAGGCCTTTAGCTACCCCTCCTGTTCTGGAGATTGTAGATGATGTTTTCTTGGAATCCAGCCTTACCCCAGACACTTTGTCCCCAGCTCCCAGGAAACCTAACAGGTACTTACGGAGTACCTGACTCTCACAAATTCCTCTTCAAGAATCCTACTGTGGATTCAGAGACCATTTCCGAAGGACGAAAAGGCATTAAGGCTACTACTGCCAAAAATCCTACCCCTTCTGATAGGGACTCTAGAGCTTTAGACAGATGGGGTAATAAGGTATACACTTCTGCTACTTTGGCCATTAGGGCTTTAAATTGTCAGTTTCATATGTTAAAGTAGCAGTAGCATATTATGGGACTGCTTAAAGAGAAAATAATGTTGATTCCTCACTGTGTTGAACACAAAGATTTGCAAGAGTTAATGCATTCTGCTGAACAAGTTGGTAAACATACTTTGCAATGTAGTTTTGATGCACAGGGCTGCTGTCACTGGGTCTGTACTTTAGAAGGCATGCTTGGCTTAAGGAACAAAACTTGCCAGATCATGTTAAAGCTAAATTACTGGATGCACCCTTAAATCAAGACCGCCTTTTTGGCAACAAAGCAGAAGAAGTCCTCAAAAGGATGGATGAAAAAGCTAAACCTGTGCAAACTGTTAAAGATTTCTTACAAGTACAGCCTCCTAGATTCAGTAGGCACTGGCCTTCAAAGAACTGGCATTTTTCAGTCCCTTCCAGGCCTTCTCAGTCCAAACCCAGGAGCAGCAGACCACCAATACTTCAGTCTCAGGTTATGCACAGATCTAAGCAATGGGGGGCTCCCACTTCCAAAGCAGGTAGTAATAAGCCACCCCCCTATGGAAAAATGGCACAATGACTTGTCCTTAACTCTTCCAAGCCCTGCTCAACTACTTGTTCCCTTAGGAGGAACGTCACCCTGCATGCAAATAACTGGGAACTCATTACCCAGGACAAATTGGTTTTAAACATAGTTTCCCTGGGATACAGATTCCACTTCCACTCACTCCCAACCCGATGTGGATGGCCAGACCTCCCCCCAAATCAGTGGGCAGAGGTCCAAAAATAAGTGCTTTCTCTCCTCAGTATCAGGGCTATTCAACCTGTCCCAGCAGAACAAAGGGGCAAGGTTTTTATTCAAGACTGTTCCTGGTTCCCAGAAAAGAAAACTCCTGACGCCCTATTCCTGGACCTGTCTATTCTCAACACCTTTCTGGTCGTTCCAACATTCAAAATGCTAACTCTTCAACAGCTTCTTCCTATGCTAGCCAAGGATGCCTGCCCGGCAACCCTAGACTTAAAAGAATCTTACCTGCACATCCCAATAAGGGAATCCTGCAGACAAGTACCTATGTTTCAGGGAGGGCCCCCATGCACTATCAGTTCTCTGCACTTCCCTTTGGCTTATCTACTGCACCCAGGGTATTCACAAAGTGCCTTGCTCAAGCCATTGCATTTTGCAGGCAGAGAAATATTCAGATTTACCCATACTTGGACGATTGCCTGATTCAGGCAGAAAGTCAGGACTTGCTATTACAACACCTGGCATTTGTAAAGAGACTGCTAACCTCACTGGGGTCCACCATCAATAAGAAGAAATCACACCTAGTACTCTGCCAACAGATTGTATTCCTGGGAGAAAGCTTGACAACTTCCCAGATGGCATTCCTCACTCCGGAGAAACAAGTTTATTTGACAACCTACTTCAACCTACTGGCCACAAAAACCCAGCTATCTGCAAGGAAAATCCTGCAAGCCCTGGGATTCATGGTCTTTTGCATTCTGTTAATTCCATATGCAAGACTACATATGAGGAAACTTCAGTGGTATCTGAAAAGTTTATGGTGTCAACATTCTCAGGACCTGGAAACAATGATTCCTATCATTCCTTGTCTAAGGGCAGAGTTCCTTTGGTGGGCAAAGGCCTGCTACCACAACAAGGGACTCCCTTTCACTCTACCCCCTGCTGCCCAAACCCTAACAACAGACGCATCAGACTATGCATGAGGGGCACACATTGCAGGGCAGTGCATTTAGGGCAAATGGAATCCAAAACAGATGTACCTGCATATCAATCAAAAAGAAATGTTAGCTGTACAGAATACGCTGACAGCCTTCAAAGACATTATTCTTCTAGGACAACTATTGATAAAGACTGACAACAGCACAGTTATGTGGTACATAAACAAGCATGAGGGGAACCCATCCCTACCCCACTCTGCAGACTAGCCATGGCTCTGTGGAACACAGCCTTGGGCTACCAAGTGAACCTGCAAGCTCAATTCCTGCCATGCGAACTAAATTCACTGGCAGATGACTTGAGCAGAAATCTCGTGGACCCACACGAATGGAAACTGGAACCCAAAATATTCAAGCTTTTGAGGAACAGATGGGGGACATCAGAAGTAGACCTGTTTGCCTCCCCTCAGAACTACCAATTAAACAAATTCTGCACCAGAACTCCCCACAGTCAAGCTTGGAAAGTGGATGCCCTATCCTTTATCTGGGAAAGCCTCTCAATTTATGCCTTTCCCCCTCTGCGTCTCCTCTCGAAGGTTCTACTAAAGATCAAACAGGACAAGCCAAGGGCAATACTGATTTCCACAGACTGGCCACGCCAGCACTGGTACCCCCTTTTGCGCAGTCTGACAGTGCTGCAACCATGGCACCTGCCTAAGACCCCTTTCCTGTTGTCCCAGCAGCCGGGCCAGATTCTGCACCCTCAGCTTCAAACCCTGAACCTTGCAGCCTGGCTAATTCCCGGAGCTCACCTCTAGCAACCCTCAGTAAGCAGGTGCTGGATGTCATTCTTGAGGCAAGGAGGTCTAGTACTAGAAAATCCTATTCAGAAAAGTGGAAAAGATACTGTTCCTGGATCCAGGCTTAGAGGATGGGCACAATGGTGCCCTGCTTACCTCATATTCTAGATTATTTAACAGAAATGCTCCACAAGGTCCTATGTTTCTCTCCAGTTAAGATTCATGCCTCTGCAATTTCAGCACATTATAATACTGAGCTACCCTTTTTCTCTCATCCCCTGCTAAAACAATTCCTTAGAGGTTCCAAAAATTTAAGACCCCCCAGGAGAGTTCCCACTCCAGCCTGGGACCTTAACTTTGTATTGGAAAAACTCACTCTTTTCCCCTTTGTAGTACTAGAAAATCCTATTCAGCAAAGTGGAAAAGATACTGTTCCTGCATCCAGGCTTAGGGGATGGGCACAACGGTGCCCTGCTTACCTCATATTCTAGATTAACAGAAATGCTCCACAAGGGCCTATCTTTCTCTCCAGTTAAGATTCATGCCTCTGCAATTTCAGCACATTATAATACTGAGCTACCCTCTTCTCTCATCCCCTGCTAAAACAATTCCTTAGAGGTTCCAAAAATTTAAGACCCCCCAGGAGAGCTCCCACTCCAGCCTGGGACCTTAACTTTGTATTGGAAAAACTCATTCTTTCCCCCTTTGAACTAGCTGCTACAGCAGAGTTGAAATTCCTTTCTTGGAAAATAGCCTTACTTCTAGCCATCACTTCAGCAAGAAGAGTGTCTGAACTGCAGGCCCTCATGGCAGTGGAACCCTTTATTATCTTCCATATTTTCCTCAGGACTAATCCATCCTTTATGCCCAAGGTGGTGTTTAGTGTGGCTCTAAACCAGTCCATTCATTTGCCTACTTTTTCTTTCTAATCCTCAAAATAAGGGGAAAGGATACCGCATTCTCTGGACGTGCACAGACAGCTTAGATTCTATTTGGACAGAATTAAGTCTCTCAGAAAATCTGACCAGCTGCAAGTTAGCTTTGCTGCAGGGGCAGAGGGGAAGGCCATTTCAAAGCAAACCATTTCCAGATGGATAGCCCATTACATCCATTTCTGCTACAAACACCATGGAAAACCTACCCCACAGGGGATAAGATCACATTCCACCAGGGCTGCATCTAACTCTACGGCATTTCTCAGAGGACTCCCTACCAGGGACATCCTGGAAGCTGCTACCTGGAGCTCTGTACAGACTTTCACCAAGCATTACCACCTGCCTATCTTTTCTAAATCCAGAGCTGGATTTGCCACAGCAGTCTTACAGGACCTGATTGCTAACCCTACTGCTCTTTAACTGCCTCCACCCTTCCTTAGCTTTAGGAATCAACCCAAATGTGATGACTGCAACAATGAAACACGAAGA
>NC_056745.1:1073300128-1073327628 GCF_019279795.1 Protopterus annectens | reverse complement strand
AACACCACAGCATGTTTGGGAAGGCCGATCACAGCGGACCCACCTCTCCCACCACATCTGGCCATGGCACCAGGCCCCAACACATCTGGGACCCACCACAGGACCTCCTCGTCTGCTCCTGCACCACCTTCGGGTGGAACCGCCTCAGGGGATGGGGCTTGCCCCCCCCCAGGAGAAGGTGCAGACAGGATCCTGTTGCCCGAAGTCAGGTCTGGGGTTGGTGCGTAGCGAGCTTCGAAGGGAGTTTGGAGAACTGCTATGTCACCTTGAGGGCCATGTGGCACAACTAGAGGGTCAGACTGCCCCTCCTGCTCAGCCCCCAGCACAGCCACCTTCGGGCCATGAAGGTGCAGTGGTGACTGCCCATGGCTCAGTACAACTGTTTCCATTTAGGGGCTAAAGGGCTTCTGATTTCCAAACACCCCTCCCCATCCAAGGTGTTTACCCCCACATGTGTCATATACCGCCCCTGTATGCTGTCTTGTTTGTCTTCCTACCCAACCTACCTCTCCAAGTATACCTACTATCCTTCCCCAACATCCCACTCCCACCTTAAAATAAATAAATAAATAAAAAGGGCAATCTGTTCCCAAAAGAAATTTCACCCCATACATAGCTGTCCATTTTGCACGTGTCCACTGGACACATGTAATCTGGTCTAATTGGCTTCACAACACATTATTGTTGTCCTCACCCCTGTCTCAGGGGTTTGAGTGTCCAAATATACCTCCAAATTCAGTATATACGCACAGCTGTTGCTATAGAAGCAATGGACAGCTATGGTCCTTCTCTACACCTATCCTGCACATCCCTAGCTACTTTTCCTATTGTCTTTCCCCCTTTGTGCCCTCTTTTTCACTAGTTTCCTTCCTAGTTATATTGCATTCGGACATCGGATCCACACTCTGAACCTCTCACTGCAAAACAGTTGACCAAAGGCACTGTAAATGGGGGTGAAGGAGCCCAAAACAGGGATCTCTTGTAATTATTGCCATTATCCCTTCCTCCACAGCTGAACTGTTCTGCCTTGCAACAAAATAACCAGCACTTGCAAGTCTTGAACCCAGGACCCTACATAACATAGCCCCAACAAGTTACCAGTAAGCTATCACAGTTGTAAGATGTTGGAATGATTTCTCTAACATATCATGCAGAACAGTCTGTCTACCTTAGGGAATGTACAATGTGGAAGCACTAAACATTCTAATGATACATACACACACACACACACACACACACACACATATATATATATATATATATATATATATATATATATACACACACACACACACACACACACACACATAGATACATAAACAAATGTGTAAATATATGAATATGTATAGATATATATAAAGAGAGTGTATATAGAGGGTGCACAGCATATCAAACAGCCATTATTCCTACAGTTGCCAACTTTTCAAATGGCCAGTGTCTGATTCTTTCCTACAAGTGAGAATTATTGCATGAAACGTATAACCACACAATGCAAAGGACATGACACCACACTCAGTTTGCATACATATAAATGTTTATTTGTGTACTATTTCAGTTGTTTATGCCATTTCTTATAGCATTTAGGTGTTTGAAATACATAATAACTGATTAATGCAACTCTCAAAGAAAACATATGATACAGTAACCTGGAAAGCATAACCTATTTTGCTGTCTAGGCTAAAGCCTTCAGGTAGTACAACAGTGAAAAACATACTTGTCTTGAAGATGAGAATCAATCAACACTTAATTACAGATTTAGTTCAACAGCCTCCAATTACACTCTGTACCCAACCCCCTAGGAGGAAATGTATCAGTTGTCACAATGTAAATGTATCCACTACATAACACTGCTTCACTTAAAACATCACTTTCACACTGACAAACAGAACTGTGTGTAAGACAGTAAGCTCTAGCCCACCATTGTTCCCATGGTGAAACATATGAAAATCTACAGCCATATACCTTAATGTTTCTTATTACTGATATCCCTCATATGTTGTAACAACCTAGGTTTAAAACATTTAATACTCCTCCCCCATAAAATATCTTACACAGGTATATAATAGTGTTTTCCATACACTGACCTCCAGACTGTACAGGATCACACATGTTTTGTCCAGCTGTAGCCCTCATATATATGGGCGCTACCCCACAACTTGTGTGGGAGTCCACAACATCACTGGAATGATAGCAGGAATGTCAGGACTAAATAATGATAATGATAGACCATTCACTATCAACCTCTTACTGTACGATATCTGGACAAAGCCTGGTATATAGGTGGAGGACAGAGGCTGAAATATAGGGCCATATTTGAAATATTGCTGTTATACACTGTGAAAGTTGCTGGTGTTACAGGATTGGTTGCAACATACCCTTACTCAGGAATATAAAGTCAGAAAAACAAATGAATGTTGCCATGTACTAATAGCAATCAACAGAGAGAATGCCACTGATATATCAGGGACAAGACCTGTGTGGGGAAAAGACAAAATATAACAGCCAATCCTCTGGCCATCATGTGGATTGGCCCACAGTTGAGAGCTATGCAGACAGACTGCATTCCATGCAAAACTAGCATGTACACATAAACCCTGTAAAACTAGTAGTATTCAATGCATATAACAGCAATACTCACACACTGTCCCTTGGTCTGGAACATTATACAAATATGTAGTTGGCTTGTGTCCACAAGTCCTGTTGTACGAGGTATAGTTACCTGCTGTCTGTAACACTGCTGCCCAGACTCAGGAAGGATGTCTTCAATACAGGAAAGGTAAAGAGACAACACCCACACTGCCACTGCATTCAACAAAATAAAATATGTACTGCTACTGATTGTTGCATTGCCATGACACTGATATGGGTACTACAGTAGGCATGCTTATCACGTAGTAATCAGAGAAGTGAACAGCTGTGTTATTACCCACTGTGCATGCCTACCACTAACAGCTATATCAACACCCATATACACTGGATATCAAAGTGTACATACCCCTGTTGGAATGCCAGTTCTGTGTGCTGTATGCTAGTGAGACCACAGGAAGTCATGTTAAAATGTTTCTCACCTCAAATGTGACCCATAACCTGTAAAATTCTATTTAGAAAGAAACAAAGCTGTTTCGTGGAAGATGAGCAACTATTGCCAAGTGAAGATGTGATATGATGTTAGAGTACTAACCAAGACAAATGGATGCTGTAATCATCTCAGTAGGTGTTTACACAACATACCAGTGAAAGGGTGTGCATGCACATTCAACTGGCTTACTGTACTATTACTTCCCATATACTGGAGGGACAGGTTTATATCCCAGAGAATGCCCATGCTATGGAATAGACTTCCCATACATGTCAAGCAGAGCACCTCACTGTCCCTCTTCAAGAGAAATCTTGAGTGGATGGGAAATAGAAAAGTCACCACAGTGATCACTCCAGGGGCTTTACTCGACAGAGGCATTGGGAACTAAGGTCAGGTGGCACGATGCCAGGGTAATCCCATGGGCTAGGCTTGTAAAGGCTCCAGGGCCATTAGCCTAGTACACACCTATGAACCTATATGTTTCCACAGGACAGGTTGCTATGTTCCCTATTGAACTGAGCAGGCTATAGGACACATCACAGGTGCGGATTGTGTTGGCATGTGCTTTTGTGAGGTCATGTTTCAATTGCACAAGTACCATGCATCATAACGGGGTGTGTACACTTCATATCCACTGTAGCTATATGGAATCAGCAGTACCTTACCTGTACACTCATCTTCCACCAACGATGGAGTAATCCCCCTTGGTGGACACCACCAAGACACAAAGCACATAATAGGTTGCTATAGTTGCTGTACAGGGACACATAGGTGCAGACCACAACTTGGCAGCAAGTGCACCTTTATTTGAGCAAGCATGTAGGTTCACAGGTGACCTCCTGTAAGGCTGACTATGACTAGAAATCAGACATATGCAAACCACCAAGGCCAGTTGCAACCATGTCTGCACATATGTACGCAGTCTCAGAGCCAGTAACACAAACTGTACTGGGGGTAAAGCACACCTCATACACACATGCCATGGATACAGGCAACTTGCATCAGACAGGATAGGCAGGAACTGTGGAACTCTGTCCACAACAGTAGTACAGGGGGATATGCACATCACCCACACTCCTGCCCATATTAATGGTGAGCATGGACATAATGCAGACTGATGGCAACAACAGCAAGTCTCCACGGGGCATGAGAACATCACAGTTTGACTCCTACAGTAACACAGGCATGTGCTCATATTCCCATCACACACTAGAGTCAAACACACTCATGCAACCATCCACACACCATCCACATGGAAGATGGCCACTATCATCCCTCTACACAGAAATGAATGGTGTGTAGTGGATTATGCCATTAAGTGTCCAACACTGGGAGAACTGGACAGGTCAGAGCCAGGAGTATAATGCAAGATGTACAAGTCATGATAGGTTACAGTGTTATGATATAGTCTGGATTATTTGCAAGTAATACCCACTATTGATGTGCATGCACATGGACAACTGTATGAGGTCCTCTGACCTTTTTTCCTGTTTATGTACTCCAGGTACAATGTCCCGGGAATACCTGCCTGCATACACACTCCTGGAAAATGATGCTATAATCCAGTTTCTCATAGTCCATCATGCCATTCTCTTTGGGTGCAGGGCCCAGGACCTGCAGGAGAGGACGGCCCTGTGGAATGAGCTCGTCCACAGGGTAAATGATGTTGGCCTGCACAACCGCAATTCTGAGCAGGTGCGGCATCGCTGCATGGATCTCATCTGCCATGCCCTTCAGCATGCCACTGCAGTTAGGAGGGACCAGCTAGCCACAGGTGGGGGTTATCCTATCCGGCACCCACTGATACATGCTGAGGAGCTCCTTGCCAGCCTTGGAGCACCTGCCTGCCAGCCAAGCTAGCAAGCTGAAGATAGCATTGTAGAGGTGGGTGCCACCCACACAATGGATGAGGATTGTGCAGGTAAGGCCCCAGGGCACATTAGTAGACCACTGTTACTTATCTTATCCATTTTCATCCATAAAGCATCTACATGCATATGTCAGATAAGATAGTCTGTTGCTGCAGTGTAGTAATGAACAGATGTGCATAATCTCTAGTATTGTGGGTTTGTACTGTTGATGTGCTGAAATGCTGCTTCCACCCTGTACCAATGCCACATGTGTGGATACTGACATTGCATCTCTCACACAACTATTTAGGTCTCTCTGGTATACAACTGGGGCAGCAGCCTGTAGCTGGTGAATATGGAGTTGTTTTGTTCAGGTTTGCCAGTACACCGGCCATGTTATGGCCATGCTATTTGCCATGCACACCTTTAACACACTTAACCATAATGCATGCTGTACATGTTCAGTTATTGTTGCTGTTAACTGCACTGCATCACAGTGGTCACCACGGTGGCATATCTGAAGGTTTTGTAAGAGTCCTGCAGCATATCTAACAACCTATCAGTTCAAGATGTGTGGACAGAGATGAACATAATGGTGAGACAAATGGCCTACAGTAGGAACATGTCTGAAATATTACCCTTATACAGTGGCTACAACAGTGTACACACCACTATTACAATGGCAAGTGTTCGTAATCTAAACAACTGCAAATCACAATACCACATTCCACACCTTTTACAAGCTGTAATGTGATCCTAACATGAACAATGAATGTGTAATATGGAACCCTGTTAGGACAACAAATATGGGTAATACATACCTTAACAAACATTGGAAGCAAATGTGTGCAAACACACCAAATAACATATTGTGGAAGCAGCTTGTGAGGTAGTGACAGCATTCACTCTTCTTGAGTACACACCTTCCATTAAGTACAGGGCCTCAATGTCACACCAAGTAATAGTCTGCTGTCCAAGATATATGCCCATGACATTTGCCCACTCACCTGCAACAGAGGTAGCCATGGCTTGCATACATCTTACAAACCATGAAATGGATCCCATATCTGAAAGGTAGCACTCAGGAGTGGGAAAAGTAGCCTTACCTCACCATTGCATATACCATGGCAAACAGTGCATACAGTCATGTATGTGTGTATGAAGTATGGGACAACATTAATGTAGAAAATAAACAGATTCCCATCCAAAACAGATGGCAACACATGTTGCAAACTGGTCACGGGGGCTGCCCAGAAACATGCGGCAACACTGAGGGACTTGCATGAATGTCTAGCAAGTACTGCCTGTGCAGTACCTGTGTCAACAATCGCCTGGAATCTGCATAAGTGTGGCCTATGGGTTAGGGTAATCAGACGGAAGAGTTGTTCCATAGGCAACATCATCCAGGGCTCTCTACAGGTAGCATATGCATAATATCAAGTCTCCCAAAGGCATGTGTTGCAAAGTGTAATGGTGTCATGAGAGCAAGGCTGAAACCTACAGACAGTATTCATAAAGATACATGTGGTGCACAATCAACACCTCACTCCACCTCAGGGCCATCATCCCAATTTTTACCTTGCTGGTGGCAGTGTACACCTTTAGGTTTGTTGTTCATTAGCAGGAACTAGGCTAGTAGACATGGCATTCAGAATTTGGAATACTGCAAAATAACACTCATGTGTGGCCCATGGTTGTCAAGTATCTACAATAAGGCTGAGGATGGGGAGTGGTGTCATCCTGAAACACAACAGTGAACTGAAGCATACATCCAAAGCTCACTAAGAATGGTTGTATCTGAACACAGTAAACATCATGAATTGTGCCAGACATAACCCTGACTCCACAGCAATAGTGAAGCCACTGTGTGACCTCCAAGGGCTGTGCACATGAACTGACCTTGCAATCTGGCAAAGGTGGGGGACATTTGTAGGGCAGAGTGACCAAATAATGGCAAGTGAAGATAGGCCATGCTAGTATACCCCTTCCAGGAATAGTGACTGCTGTAGTTCATTTAACTGGTGTTGCAACAAACCACTGTGTTAAGGGTGTGCACACTTGCGCAACCCACATATTGTATGCATGTCATTCAGCATCTGCATGACTAACACATTTGTTTGATACTGCATTGGATTGCACAGGTCATATGTCACATATCAGGTGTGTGTAATGTTAACATATGCAGTATTGTGGCCCTATTGCATACCATGGAAGAGGCTGGCATGTCAACAAGAGTATGTACACTCCTCATATCCACACTAAACTTTGAAGGTTGTCAGTGTAATTGGATTTTATTGCTCATGCATGCACTACTGATGATGAGATCTGCAAATCAGAGGTCAGGCATTAACTAATGACATCAGTCCTCATATCATCCTGGTCTGTATCAGACAAACACATAGGGGCTGTGAGCAACAGAGCAAACATAACTGCAACACATATACACATTCAGCAATAGTGTATACACTTGTGAGGTATGGTGCACAGTACATGCCAGTGTGCTGTACAGGTGCACAGCAATACTGTGTACATGGGTGCAGTGTGTTCCAGGGGAAAGGACATCAACTACTAACACAACTCATGCATCACAGAGATGTATAATGTTGGCAACAATGATTGAGTATGGCTGCAGTGCATGACGTTGAGGGCCATATCTCATGCATGTTGACTGTTGAGTAATGAGAGGTCTGTGTAATATCTTTGTGCCACCTCATCTGTAAGAGTGTGTGTATGTGTGTGCGCGTGTGTGCACGTGTGTGTGTGTGTGTGTGTGTGTGTGTGTGTGTGTGTGTGTGTGTGTGTGTGGAGGTAAACCATAATGTACCATTCTTAAATTACATTTTTTTTGCCTTACAGGTGGCGAAGTGGGTCAGGGTCCCTTTTGCAGGCAAACTGATATTAGCGTCTATACAGACTCTAACAATGATGATAGGCATGGTGAGGCACAAGCAAGGTTGTCAAGGGCTGAAGCTGTGCCACTGGTTGACATCTCACTTTTATCCACCCCATCCCTGCACACAGTCTCAATGCCCATACATACTCCATCACCAGTGACCATAGATGAGGGACAGTTGGTGAGTGGTGGCATGGCATGGGACAGGACAGTGTGGAGATTATGGAAAGTGTGTCTGTACACAGCAGCCATAGCTGGATGACCTGCGAGGTACCACACAGGCAGTTGTACAGGGGTGCTCATAAGAGGGTTGCTGGCCATTATGCCCCTGGCAGATGTGCTATAGCAGGTGTCACCAGACACATGTTTTGGACGATCATGGAGGTACAGACATGTATGGAACGTTACACCAGACAGTGTCTGAGGCTCCAGAGGGCTACTCATTCTGCTGTACTTGACAACATCCGTGATCTTGCAGGTGCCCACCATTATTTTGCAGAGGTCCTGGATAGATGGTTGGATGAGATGGTGGGAATCCTCGATTGTGTGGTGTCTGTGGTAGAGCATGAGGTGGGAGTAGGACAGCAGCCACGTGGACATAGGTCAGCAACACCAACAGATGGAGGTCTACGTGGACGTGCAGCAACTCATGGCTGCTCCTGTAGTGGCATTACCAGCAACAGCACTGCAGGGGGGGTGCTGTCCACACCACAATGCAGCAGGCTATGTGCACGTGGTCCTGGCCAGTCCCAAAAGGGACGTGGATCCACTGGACAATTGTCATCATCAGGGGAGAGTAACATATCTGGGCTTCTGCCTGGTAGTGCCCGTGAAATTCCTGGCTGGCACAGTTCCTTTGTCCATGGCCGGAGACAGTGAACAGTACACCATGCCATTGTATGGTCTGCAGCTGTCCAACAAACCCCTGTATAGGGCAGCCACATGGCAGACATGTGCATGCATATATACACACACACACACACACACACACACACACACACACACACACACACACACACACACACACACACACACACTTCACTAACACAGCTAGGGCACCTCCATACCTACACACACCACATCTGCACAGCCCATTTAATAAAGAACCCCCTAACCCACACACATGATGTCAACCAAACAGCTCAGCCTAGGCTTCTGGCAAACCCTCAACACACCCTGTGCATATGATGATACCTGTGCCACATCCCTGTCAACCATGCCATCGATGCAGGGACATGCTGATATGGTTCTGATACACAGGGTGAATGTCCTAAGGTTTGGCAATGTAATGCTGTTTAACATGTTTACAGCTGGAATGATTAATGCTTACACATCAGGGTGTATAGCTGTCCAGCCATGATGCATTATAGCTGTTATTAACACTGACTGATTGTGGTCTCCATAATGTATTATGTTTGTGTTCTAGGTATCTATGTGTCAGCAGGATGTTGGTCTGCTGTCCTGTCCTACAAGGGGTGCAGCACTATGGTGACACATTGACTGTGTCATATCCTGGGTACACCTGAACACAGGTAACAGATCTGTATAACAGTTACTGCATGTGCCACATGGTTGATAGGTCTGAGGGGTGTATACAGGTGAGTGTATAGTGGCTGATATCAACAGCTTCTCTACAGTGGACAATTGTAAGTGTACTGTGTGGTACACACCAAATGTCCGTGAATAACACACATACACAGGGTTTGATGTTGATGCAATACAGAGAGACTACTGTTCACATGGATGTACTTAATTTTTCAGTGAACTCATTTTGGCCTATGTAATTCCACCCAGACAAAATTGCCAAAACGTCACATCAGGAAATAATCAGTTTGCCAGTTTAATGTCATTGATGATGGCACTGGCAGGGTATATGTCCTCTTTCCCAATGTAGTGCAATCCTGGAGTTGGTAAACATAGGTGTGCTGGTGTGGGTGGCACAGCTCCCCACTTTGGAGGGTGTGGGGTGGCGTAGAACCACCCACAGTGTGATTAACAACTACTTAGCCTGTTAACATAAACTGTATAATATAACAGCACACTAAGCGGGGGGTACTCACAACAATAACCCCAATGTGGGTGGCTGTGTCCTGTATAGCTGTACAGCTGTACAGTGGGGAAGAGGGCATTTACACATCCACTACTAGTTTTGCTTGAATGTATTTCCACAAGATGATTGCTTTGAAATGTTACCTTTAGCCAGTTAGTTCTCGGAAAAATGATCTCCTGGTACATATATTTTCTGCAAACTGAAGTAGATCCCTTCATACACACAGACACACACACACACACACACACACACACACACACACACACACACACACACACACACACACAGCAGAACCCCTACCTAGGTACTTATTGTTACTAATGTGTTTGGCTTTAACTGCACACACCACAGAGCTTTTAGGATGAGGTGTGTCCCGAGTTTCCTGTTAAGTGAAGAACATCACCAGGCCTTGTACAGTATGGTAATGGGGGATGTACTGGGTGTTAATGAACAATACATACTATGACATACTGTCATATACACATTGATAAATACACACAGTAATAGACACATTTGACAGACTTGGGTTTAGCAGTGCTAACTACATTGTCAGTGAGTCCATTCTGTTACAGAGATTTTGCACACAGCACATGCATCATTGGGATGGATAATGTATTAATCTACCTGTATGGTTGATGGTGACAGCAGTCCTCATACAGTGGACCTTAGAACATGTACTGGGGTACTATGGTGTAAAGACAGTATACTCAATCACTCACACCCCACATTGGATATTGTACTCACTGAAACCCATGATAATGCTCTGACATACCCACAATCACACATTGACCAGGACTGCAATACAACCACTTGTCTATCTAATCAGTGCTACTAAAGGGATATGCATTTATTGCACATGCCATAGGGATAGTAGGGTAAGGGTTTGTCATGGCTCCCCTAATGTCAGCAACATCACTATCCCTTCTAATGTATGGCAAGGTTTACTGTATTTGGAGAATGTGGCCTCAGAAAGCATTCTCCTACAAATATGCACACTCACACACATACACACACTTGCCAGGACTCAGAGGGTAACCCACACCTATCTACCCATTTGTAGAACACTGTTATGCTGGTACTGCAGGCTCCTTGTAGCCCATAGGGTGAGGAGTGTAACAAGGTACATTTAAAATCAATTACAGCAGCAGCCATTTCTAAGAATGGCAATGGGGGGTGTAGTGGGTGGGAAGGCCCTCAGGGTATCATCAACTACAAGTTTACAAACACACAGACACTGTTATTATCAGTAATACACACTGACACATTTGTCAGTACTGGGGTCCATAGGTGCAGGTGTTCCTATGTGTGTACCAGGCTGATGTCCATGGAGAGATGAGAAGAGTAGGGCATGTGGGTACACTGGTATCATGCCACCTGACATTTGTCATCAGGCCATCTATCAACCAATGCCACTTGAGTGATCCCCAGTGTGACAGTTAAATTCAACATCAAATCATCTAATTTTATCTTGCAGAGGGCCAGTGAGGTGGTACAACTGACATGTATGCAACATATATAACATAACATGGCCAGTGTCTGGGTTAGAGACCTGTACCCAAGCATGTTCTGTTGACTGTGGTAATCTGGTTGAGGTATCCATGGCATGTGGTGCCTACAGGGTGGGGTTTCCTAGCTGTGGCATTCATAACACAGTTGGGCAGACATGTCAGTGTCAGTCAATCATAGATTTTCTGTAAGCAGTCAAGAAGGATACCTGACATCTGCACATCTGTACAGAGGACAGACAGAAATCAGCTAGCCAACAGGTTATGCATTAGGATGAATGTTTTGACAGACAGACGTTTGACACTGATAGGTATGCCATTGCTACATGACAGCAGCCCTCAATGACATGTCCTAAACACATAGTAGTCTACAGTTAATATCCACATATCAGATCAATATCCAGTAGGAGATACTTAATAACATACAGCTCGCACACCAAGAACACGATAGTCAGTACTCAGAGTCCAGCTTTGCATGCAGGGGTGTATGGTTCTAGTACTACAATCTGCAATCTACTCTTACTTGGAAAAGCACTGTTAAAAGTAATAATGTAATGATACAATACATGCAAGTGTGACTGCATATAACCTGGAATACTACCCATGTATGAAACACATACAAAGAGAAAAGATTGTTGTACTAGCCATGTATACTCAGGTGTCGCATACAGTATACTCACACTCCTTGCTACTGTAATGACAGCAATTAGAAACATGTTATGTACATGGAATTAAATACATTTTTTAAAGATGTCATTACCTTGCTATTTTATCAGACTAGAATGTGATCACTGGTTATGCTTAGCAGGTGTAAGCATTGCTTAAATGTAAATGCTAAGCACATTTGCGCACTGGTAAGTGAAGCCTACATGGTGTAAGCACCTATTTGTTTAACTGTACGTTATCACTGCTTACTGTCATGCAAACCTGCTTAAAACTGCCTTAACCACTCTGTGTCCAACAGTCCTTGTTCTGCCTAGCAACAAAATGCACAGCTCTTGAACAAAGGACCCTGTACACTATAGTCACAGCAGTTAACCACTAAGCCATCAGAACTGTGAAAATGGCTGTTGTTTTTTCAAATATATCATTCAGGACACATACTGAATAGTAGTGAACAACTGTTTGACTACTACAATTGTTTAGTACTTGTAAGTGAAAATAGTGTTGAATCAGTCATGTTTTTGTATCTAAATATACACATATCAGATAAATATGGTGGGATACATCTGGGAAGGTATATACAACACTCATGTTTACACATAAGAAGGATATGTATATATATATATATATATGTATGTATATATATATATATATATATATATATATATATATATATATGTAGATATATATGTAGATATATGTATACATGTACATACACACACACACACATATATATATATATATGTGTGTGTGTGTGTGTATATATATATATATATATATATATATATATATATATATATATATATAAAACATACACCCATGACATGTAGTGGAGTCATACCTCAGCACCATAATTCATAACCTCTTAGTGCAAGGTAATGTAATGTACACATTGCAGGTATAAATGTAGAATGTTGCTACAGTAACAGGGGTTGTATCAACAGACATGTTGTGTAGGAAGTCACTTCTGATACTGACATGTACGCCATTAGTTACTGACAGACATCATAAAATCATTATAGAGAAGTACCACACAAATCACAGTAATGATCCTGTAGAATGCAGCAGAAATATGACCAATAAACGTGGACAGTCTGGTCAGTCCAGAGATATACACAAAACTCCTTAGTGCAAGATGTGTGGACCAAGCCTGACAAAGGGGATGTTTACAGCCATGAAAATGGGGATATCACACAAATACTGGAATAGATAAGCTCACATAGTTGATACATTCACACCCTTCTGTCTGTCCTAACACATATTAACTGGAGGAACAGAGGTCCCAAGCTCACATACTTTCCACTAGTTAGTGATGTACATCTTCACAGCATCCCACTGCTTTTTCAGAAATACACAACGCATATGGTGGCCAGGCAACATTAACCTGACAAATATCTGGACATAACATCACACTAGGTAAATACACTGAGCTGCTAGGCATGTCACAAAGCACTGTGTAAACTACAGGCAGACTGCCACAACACTGACCCACGTTTCCTATGGGGGAATAGACATATACTTGCAAATATAGCAGGTACTACAGGCATGTAACAGCATGGAGTAACAGACATCAGTGTGAAAGTGCATACCCACAACCAATCTCAACATAGTCACAGTCATATTATGGTAAGCCTAAGTAATAGTACAGTATATGGAATGTGTGAATAAAACCATCCTCATATTTGCCACTCACACACTAACCCTACATATACTGGCCCAATTCACAGTGTAGTCTGATGCCTGACTGTGGTATGGCACATGTCTCAGTCTGCCCCTACAAACATATATGCTGATAGGGTACTAGAAACTGGAGCAGCATGCAACATCAGATAGAACAGGACCAAGAAAACTGACATCTACCACAGTCTGTACAGAGGTCAAGTAACATATTCACAATACACTGCTACACAATACTGACACTCTGTCAACAATCAATCACCATAAGTACACAGACCTCACTACTGTACAGACTACAACAGAATGTCCAGGTTTTGCCCTCAAATATAAGGCCTACTATACATAACATGTCAAGCAGTCTGATATATCACTGGCTTGTTATCAGGAATGATGTCAGTAAATAATGATATACTGTACCTATGCACCTTTTACTGCATGACATATGGACAAAGGGTGACAGACTTGGGAGACAGAGGTACAAACACAGGGCCAATATTGACATATTGCTGTGATAAACTGAGACAATTCCTGGTGTAACAGGGTTTGTTGTGACATATCTCTTCTGAGGGATATGAAGTCAGCAACTCACATGGATATCACTATGTACTGACTGCAATCATCAGAGTATGCTACTGCATTTCTAAAGATAGGAAATGTGTGAGTAACACACCACATCTAAGATTCAAAACTCTGGCCAGTCTGCAGATAGCCCTACAGGTGAGAGTTTCCTCAACTACATAACACTGTCATGCCAGACTTTAAATCATGTAGAACAGCCATATCCACACAAACCCTGTTAAACCAACATTACTTCAAATGCAGAACAGCAATACTTACATTCTGTCCCCATGTCTGGAACATCCCCTTTCTGTTTGTTGGCCTGTCTCCACTGTGTATGTTGTAAGAGGGTCTATATTACATCAATGAATGATTAAATGTTTGAATCTCTAAAGGTCAACCTTTAGAGATTGAACATTTAAATATTTGAAGATGTAAAAAAATTAAACAAAAAAAAGTAAAAGAAAAGGGTTTTAGCAAGGGGCAAGCCCTCCTGAACCCCCATGTGGGGGGCTGTGCCACCCACACCCCCTGCTACTTAAATATACCAACTCTGAGATCACACATTAGTGCACTACAGTGTGGAAACAGGAAATTTCCCCTTCCATACACTGTAGTTCGATCTTAGAGTTGGCATATTTAAGTAGGGGGAGTGGGGGGGTGCAGGGTTTGTTTTTTGGTTTTGTCACTTTTTTTTTAAAACATTTTTGAATGATTAAATGTTTGATCTGTAAAGGTTGCACTTTACAGATTTGAACATTTAACCATTCGTTGATCTAATATAGACCTGTTGTAAGAGGTATTTCCAACTACCCTCTGTGATGCTGTTTGTCAGACACCCACATGAAGTCCTGCTCACAGTGAAGGAAAAGGGGCAACACCCAGATAAAATGCTTAGTTATAAGAGTGTGTTTCCATGCAATTGGCTATAGGAATGATACCACAGCTGTTCCACATGCAATTAGCAAGTGCGGGACTGCAATCCGTGTACAGGCCATCAGCTGATCATGAGCTTTACCTACAAAAGTCAAGCTGCTGCCTATGCAAAACAGATGCACTTTTCAACATCCACCAGAGAGGGAGAGAGAGAGAGAGAAAGTAAGAAAGGAAGGGAGTAAGAGTCAAGCATGTTTGTGTATGATCTGTGGGTGGAGAGTGGTATCTGGGTATTATAACGGTTGCCTATATTCTTTACTAATCCATACTGTCACATAGTAATTGCACATAACTGTACACATTTATGGCTGTGGATTGTCTACAACAACCTCTACAGTGTTTGAAAACTGTTGGCCTTGTAATGTGAACATTGGGACATATAGGTCCTTAATATAATGATGTAGCAAAACCCACACTGCAGTGGATCCTGTCATTACACACTCACCCCAACACCCATACAGGATACTGATGACACACATACAAATACACACTTTCCAGTACTGAGTTTTAAACCCCTACCTGACTATGTATTGCTATTACAGTGTTACACAGTTATTGCATGCTCCACAGGGCTTACATGTTGGAGTGTTGTCCAAAGGTATCTTTGAAGGTGAGTGACATCAGCAGCAATGCTAAAGGAGGGGTGAGGGAAGTGTAGTAAGTGTGAATGTCCACAAAATCTGGTGTCAACAAAGACACACACACACTCTCTCACAGAAACACAGACATTAAAACAGATGGCAGAATCAGGATTAGAACTCCTACGTAACTAGTTTGCTGCACTACAGTATTATGCAGTCATCGAAAGCCCTACAGAGATTACAGGGCTGAAACATGGCCAAAGGGTAATTTCAAGGTGACTGACATCAGCAGGTGTGCTAAAGTAGGACAGTGAGAGGTGTTGTGAGTGTGAATGGCTTCAAACTCATTAATCTCCACACACACGCACACACACACACACACACACGCACACACACACACACACACACACACACACACACACACACACACACACACACACACACACACACACACACACACACTCTTGCCTGTACTGAGATGCATAGGTTCATTGCTTCACAGGTGTGTAGTAGGTGAATGGGCCTGAAGGCTGTACAAGACTAGGCCAAGGGAATACCTTGGCATCAGGCCACATGACAGCAGGCCCCTGTGTGGCTCAGGGGTGTACTCCCTGGAGTGGTCCCCAGGGGTGGGTATTGTATTCACCATCCACTCATCTAGGTTCCTATTGTGGGTGGCCAGTGATGTGCACTGCTTCCCATGTATGTGATCTATATTTCATAACATGGACAGTGTCTGGGTTGTGCACATGTCCCACGTGCATGTTCTTTGACATATGGAAGTGTACTTGAGGTTTCTAGGGCATGTTGTGTGGAGAGATTGTTATCTTCTGATGTATCATTCCTGACTTCATTTGGTGAGACCTGGCTAAGTAACTGAGGTCATGCTTGCACCTACATTGACAGCATGATACGGGTATTCAATGGAGGTAGTGGTGTCTGTCCATACAGGGCATGCGTATAAGGCATGGCATTCCCTTTGTGAGTTAGATTTGCAGCCTCTACAGTTTTTGCTGGCATCCAGTGGGGAACATATCAAAACAGCCACTGTACACATTTATTTGCATATTGAGGGGATGGAACAGGGTGCCATGTCCTTTTACTTGCTGGATAACATACACTCAGTCAGGAGATGTAACACATCAAAGTACTTTCTGATGTCATTGGCACTGTTGTGGTCAACAGGCATGTAGTCCACTGCAATCACACTGTGGTTACTATCTGTGAGGCAATATGCAGGGGACTACCAATAAAGTGGTTGTTGCCTAGCCAAGTGTGTTTGCGTATGAGACGTGGGTGGATAGTGCTCTCTGAGTAATAGAAAGGTTGCCTATATTGCTCACCAATCCATAATGTCACATGTAGGACTATGGATTGTCTACACCAACCTCTCCAGTGTTTGACATCTGTTGTCCTTGTAAGGTGGACATTGTGACATATACTAGGTCCTCAACATAATCATTAAGCAAAACCCACCCCACAATGGACTGTGTTATCACACAATCACAGCAACCTCCAAATAGGATACTGATGACAGACACACACACACATGCCAGTACTGAGATTCAAACCCCTACCTAGTTATGTATTGCTACTATAATGTACCACATTTATTTCACACACACACCATGGAGCTTATAGGATGGATGTTGTCCCAAGGTACATCTAAGGTGAGGAACATCACCAATCCTTGTAAATACTGGTATTGGGTGATGTAGTGGATGAGAGATCCCAAAAATAATTTTACCCTACACATACATTTACAAGGAGTGGGGTTCAAACCTCTATCTAACAATCTTTACAGACTAATATGTGATGCATTTACCACATGCACCACTGACCTGCCATTGTTTAGGGTTGGCAACAGGTACTTCTAAGGTGGATGATATCTGCAGGACTGCTAAAGTCAGGCTCTGAGATGTGTACTGGGTGTAAATGGGGCCAAAACCTTTGAATTACAGACATACATATGTACACACACAAACACTTGCCACGGATGAGATTCAAACCTATACCTATGTAGTTACTGCTACTACATTGTTCCGCATTTATGGCATGAGCCTTGTAGCTTACATGTTGGAGAGCTGTGCCAAGGTATCTTTGAAGATGACTAACATCAGCAGCAGTGCTAAAGGAGGGGTAAGGGGAGAGTAGCAAGTGTCAATGTTCAAAGACACACACACTTTCTCACACAAACACACACAGTTTTACAGTTGCTATTTCTGGGATGAGAACTCCTACCTAACTAGTATGCTACACTACAGTATTATGCAGTTATTGCCACAAAGCTTATATGTTGGAGAGCTCTCCACAGGTATCTTTGACAGTGACTAACATCAGCAGCAGTGCTAATGAAGGGGTATGGGGAGAGTAGTAAGTGTCAATGTCCATAAAATCAGGTATCATCAAAGACACACACACTCTCTCTCACACAAACATACACAGTTTCAATGTTGGGGATTAGAACTCCTATCTAACTAGTATGCTTCACTATAGCAATACGCAGTTATTAAAAGTGCCACAGAACTTATGGGGTTGGCACTTGTCCAAAGGGTTATTTCAAGGTGACTGACATTAGCAGGCATGCTAAATTTGGGCAATGGGAGGTGTAGTGACTGTGAATGGCCTCAAAATAATTCATCTCTATACACACACACACACACACACACACACACACACACACACACACACACACTTTCACATTTGCCATGTTTGGGATTAGAACTCCTACCCAACTAGTAAACTACACTACAGCATTATGCAGTTTTCGCAAGCACCATGGAGGTTATGGTGCTTCCACTTATCCAAAGGGTTATTTCATGGTGACTGACATCAGCAGGCTTGCTAAAGTAGGGCAATGGGAGATGTAGTGACTGTGAATGGCCTCAAAATCAGTCATCTCTACACAGACACACACACACACACACACACACACACACACACACACACACACACACACACACACACACACATTGCCATATCTGGGATTAGAACTCCTACCTAACTAGTTTTCTATACTACAGTATTACATACGTATTGCAAGCGCCATACTGCTTATAGAGTTGACACTTGGCGAGAGTGTTATTTCAAGGTGACTGACATCAGCAGGAGTGCTAACATGGGCAATGGGAAGTGCAGTGTGTGTGAATGGGCCATAAACCATTCCTCTAGAAACACACACACACACACACACACACACACACACACACACACACACACACACACACACACAACTTTACATTTGACAGGACTGGGTATAGAAATGCTAGATGAATACTGATTTGTAATGTCATGTTACACAGTTATCACAAGAACCACAGACACTATAGGGCTGAGGGCTACCAAAAGCGATGTCTACAGTGATTGACATCAGCACATCATGTGATATTGGCCAATTGGATGTGTGGTGGGTGGGGCAGGCCTCATGATGGAAATCTCTCTGTCACTGTTTGTCTCTCTCTTCCCCACATCTGTGTGTGTGTGTATGTTTGACATATTATAGTGTGTTGGTCTTGGATATATGTGAGTATTCCTATCCATTGTTTGTGCAAAGCATGAATGGTGTACAATGCGATGTGTGTGCACAGACATCTGTGGCTGACAGATATGTATAGTCCACTGTGTTGTCAGACATGGGCTTCATTTATCTAGTTCTCTAAGTATAGGAGCATGCCCAGTATGACCTTCTGTATTGAGTGTATGAATCCATTCCAGGTAGGTTGTACTCCAGTCCAGGGTTTGGCGTTCTACACCTACAGCTAGCGACCAGTTTCTGCAGGATATCTGTAGATTGGTTGACAATATGGAGTCACAATGGGCAACAGATAGTGGGATACTGTAACTATTGTGTCTATGCTGCTTGTGTTACATGGTTGGTGTTAGCAGAGATATTCAGACATATGTACTGTTTTACACTGTGATGTATTATGTCATCAACTACTGACAGATATACTTATTTGCTCAAAGTTATTTCCTGGGAAATACAAGATGAATGAATCTGTGTCCAGTATTGTGGTCTACAGCCTACATATTCTTGTACACTCATGCCATTCTGGAGGGGTAGCTGCAGACACTTGCTGATGGGTCTGTGTAAATGGTCCAGCACCTTGGTACTGTGGTGTCTGAGGATCCCCTTCTTGTACATTTATCAATGTAACAGAATGGCCATATTCTGGTGAGGCCATACCTCTCAGCTGTACAGATTCACCCAGGTTACCCAGAGGCAGGGCTCATATATCTGGTCAGTTTCCCTTCACATTGTGGTTTACAAGCAGGTTTGTAGCCACCCATTACTGGTTTTGCAGGAAAGGGTAGTATGGGCACACATCAGAGTTTCAGACTTCACACACTCCATGATTTCCATGCTTCTACACCCCCCACTCTGTTATTCTGTCCTCTTCCTAACATTTTGCGAGCAATATCTGATAGGTATCCCTATTGTTGTCACTTCATCCCAGCAGTAATTAGGGGTTGGTCTACAGTTCATGCAGTAGGACATGGTGGACATGCTACTGGGATTTGTCGACATGGCATTTCAATTGTGTTCTGTTGACTGTGTTATGTTGTTAGTTGGGACCCCATGATATTACATACATTGGCACTACAAGTGAGGCACAGGCCTTTGACAGAGGACTGTAGGCCATTTGGTAGTGATGCGGGCCATCTGTAGCAGGCCAGTGCATTCTGTCACTCCTACATTCCCAGGCTGTGTGCCACTGGATTCCCCTGGGGTGACAGGGTAAGTGTGCAAGGTGTTAATGGCAATAGTTCCTGTCCATATTAATCCATTGGTCTGGATGCTGGTAGGGTGGTGCTTACAGCTAGGGACACACCTGCATGGGACACTTCTTCAGCATGCTGCATTCTGTGGGTGTTCCCATACAGAAGTGGGGGTCATACTGTACTCATTCCCAACAGCAAGGATGTGACCTGTGAAAAACCTATGGCTGATGGTGGGGTGAGCTGAGTGCATGTGTGACATGGAAGCTTCTTGCAGCTGACTCACAGATATACCTGGGACATTCCCCTTATGCTGCCTTGTGCGGGGACATAGGCAGTCTTGCATTACTTCATTACTGTGCCTTTTTTGGTCTGCCAATGATTAGCCAGACTACATCAGTATTCCATACTATGCAGACAACTAATGTGCTGCTAACCTGTATGTATAGTTCCAAAGGTGTGTGCAGTTGACAGTTACATTTTATGTACTCTGTCTAGGGTACTTCCACCTGTGTACTGTGTGTATGTCTGGCCCCAGATTCATGGCATGTCCATCTTTCAGATGGTGACAGATATTGACATCTGGACAGTGAGTATGGATGACTGCTGATATGGGTATTGCTGAGAAGCATTGTGGTTGGCACTGCAGTTGTTGGAACATGGCCCTGTCATCAACAGTACTGGCCACAGGCCACCGAGACACAACCCTCCATGCCTACATGCTGGCCACTTCCAGACAATATTGAACACACAACAACCTAACACATGGACCCCTTCATATTGTACACATGCAACAATCTATCCTGTAAATTGGGCCAGCTCAGGTAATCTGTGCTCCATTATTATTAAACCCACACGTACTTATTACTGAATTTCTACATAAGATTGTGGGGGGGGGGGGCACACCTGATGACTTTAAACATTTGTTATGACTGTACTGGTATTTCAAGTACTCTGTTGGCTTCCATTTAATTTTGTATTCTGACCTATCATGCAGACTGGAGGCATATCAGTATAGTACAGATCATAGGTTTTATTGACATACATTTCAGTTTCAGACTTCTTACTCTTCAAAACTAACATACACCTGCCAGACCTGTTGTAGTCTGTGTAGGTCTGTAAGGGGAATGTTCACCATTGCTATCAATTGGAGGCCTTAGCCCAACCTTTCTTTATGGTCATCTACACCTGTCCTGCTGGCTGAGGCTGGTGTTGGGTATGTGAGCCTCACTGACATGCATGTGTGTGTCCAATGGACACACATTTGGGCCACATGTACTGCAGTGGGATTTGTCACCTTGTCTAGTACTGCCTAGTATGTTGACACCAGTATTTGTTATGGATTTCATGCTGCCCATATATGTGTCCACTATCTGCTGTCATCCCATTCAGCCACCTGACTCCCTTGCATGCTCACGTCCATACCATAGATACAACTACCAGAACATACTACTCCATTCAGCAACTGATAGGAAGAGTGATGTACCTTGTGGCTGTGCCAGTATTGAGGACGGTGCTGGGGGCTGACTATGTCACATGCACATAGTACTTTCCCTATACATGGTAAAGCACAGGTAGTGTCATGTTTGACATCCCATTTACTGTATGTGCGAGTCAGAGAGAGCTGTCATTCCCTGGGTCCCTACTGTGTCAGTGTATGTGCTATGAGTTGCCTCTTTGCCAAAACCTGGGCATACTGGGTACCCCTTCTTCTGCCTACATGGGCAGGCTCAGGTTGTTCCTCCTCTGAGTCTCTCTGTGCCTGTAATAGCCTTGGCAATGGTGGGGGGGCTGTGTGGCCTTGCCCCATGCTGCTCCTGCTGCAGCTGTTTCTTCAGGATCATATTGTGTAGCATGGCACATACTGTGAACACTTGTGTACATGTTGGTGAAGAGTACTGGAAGGCTCCACCGGATATGTCCAGGCAGCAGAACTGTGACTTGAGCATCCCAAACACATGCTCTATTAAGATTCTGCTTTGTGCGTTTGCCTCATTATGGAGTTCTTGTTCAGGGGTGTGTGTGCATTTCTGATGGGTGTCTTCAGACACAGCTCCAGTGTGTAACCAGCATCCCCCACTAGGTGGCGATATGGGATGCCCCCCCATCTGGCAAATGACTGGTACAGCTGTGTCACATGCCAGATGTGGGAGTCATGATAGCTTCCAGAGCTGCCAGCACATACATTCAAGATAATGCCCTTGGCATCGCACATGACCTGGCAGTTGATGGAGGGGAAGCCCTTACAATTTATGTAGACCTTACCCTGTTCTCCAGGTGGTGCTTTGATGTGTATGTGAATGCAGTCTATAGCACCCACTACCTCAGGGTATTCTGCTATTTGGTGGAAGAGACAATATTGCTGGCCAACGCCTCATGGGTGTTGAGGAAATATATGTGCTCACTGGCATGTGCTGACATGGCATCCAGGAACTGGTGGAGTACCCCGGATGCTGATGTCTGTGAGATCCCATGATATCCCCAGATGGCCTTTGGAACGTACCTGTGGTTAGCATTCTTAAGCCTACACTTACCTTGGTATCCATTGGAATGGGTTCACCTCTGTTGGTTCTGTGTGTGAGGCATGGCCGGCACAGCTCAACAATTTGCTGTAGAATGCCTCTGTCCACCCTATAGTGCTCCACCATCTCCAGCTCATGTAGCCCCTGGTAGGTTACCCTGGGTCTGTACACTCTTCTCCTTCTCCTCACTGTGGGTTGGTCTTCAGCATTCCCATCCTCACCACCCTCAGCCTCTTCTACATTTTGATGTATATGTATGAGAGCAACAGCAGCCCCTAACATTTTGTTAGTTTTGTCAGGTAAAATTTCTCCATCTGTGTACACCAGTGGTGTAGAGTTTGTGGGAAAAAACAGAGTGAAAGATGTTTGCATAGTTTATAGTAGTGTGCTGGGCTGGGCTGATGCCTCTGTAATTGACTGATTCTGATACATTTCACCTGACAGCTATGCTAGTTCTCCTTGATTGCCTTCCTACTGCTGTTTTCCCTTCCCACTGCCTTCCTGTTTAAGCCCCAAGGCGCAGAGTGTATACCCAGTGCTCAGATGTGAACAGAGCTGCTATTTCCTGTTTTTTTTTGTTTTGTTTAAAACCCGGTGCGCGTCACACACACCTGTTTAGGCAATTTAAACGCTGCTAGGAAGCCTCAGACACACCCCCTTCTTTAACTGTGCTTAGCTAAGGGTAAACACGGGGCACAGAGATCCAATAAGCTTACAACATGCATGACACTCCCCCTTATGAGGTCATCTAGCTCTTATACTTATACCATAGCTTTGCTGCACCTACACAGTTGGGTGCAAGCTAACACTGAGAGGATATCTGTGATTCAGTATCAATCCCCTCATTTGCATAAAACAGAATGGTAATTCATAGTACCACACTCACACAAAGCCTTCCCCCATAGCAACCACTATTCCTTGGTATTGTTGTCTTATGCATGCCATTGGCTATCATGACAAAATGCTGATTTGGGTTTAAAAGCTTATTTCCAACTTATTTCTTATTTTCGGTCCGATCCTGTTTGTGCACTGCTGCCCTACACTTAAACGGCTAAAATTGGCCAAATAAAAAAGTTATTTTTTATAATTTTGCAACTATTTCTCATGCCAATGGCCATATATCTGGCCATTGGCATGCCTACTACATTGAATACATGCTTTCTTTGGAGCTGTCATGCCTTTGTTTTTTAATTTGCAGAAATGTATTCGGTTAGTAACTGAATACATTTCTGCAGGTTACACTATTCCTGCACAGACGCCTGCCTGCTTCCTGGATCGTTAATTCACCTCATTTGCATGGTTTTCATCAGCAAATGGGGTAATTAGCATATAGCAGTGGTCTCCGTGCAGGAATAGTGTAGGACCACTCGTGCATGTCCTGGGAGAGCATTCCTGGATCGCTCATTGGCCATATTGTGTGCAGCAGCTCTTACACTATTCCTGCACTCCGTGCAGAGCTTGCTGTATCCGGGGGATTGTGTTTTGCAGGGGAAGTGACCCTCATACTCCTTGCTAGTTATATATACTAACTCTGTGATTGCATAAAACAGGAGTAAAGGAATATTTCCCAATCCCAGAGAACTGTGCGATCTCACTCACTTGTTGACCATGTGCTAAGTCAACCAAAAAGGGTCTACTAAGTAGATGTCATACCAAGTACAATGTCTATAAAAAGCGATGCACCCATAGTTGCACACACACACACACACACACACACACACACACACACACACACACACACACACACACACACACACACACACACACACACACACACACACACACACACACACACCAGACAAAGAGAGCACAGACAATGAATTTTTGAGAAAGGCAGAGAGAAAGAGAGAACACTGATACTTTTTTATTTGATATTTATTATTTTGTTCTAATTGTAAACATATAATGACAAAAGTTCTCATCTCTTCATGAGCAAGTGCCATGAAATCTTTAACATCTACTTGGAGTTCCACTAGAAAATGTTAGGATTCTGGCTTAGTGCCTCTGCTGGGGGACACATCTTAGGAATGCAGTATTTCCTTAGGCTATTGAACAGTTCCATTTAGGAACAGGATCATAGGTGCCTGTAGACCTGACCTTCCAGATCCAAAGGAATACATTTAACCTGCAGAGTCACTGACATGGCAGCTTTGTGCAAGTAGGTTTTAATGTTCCTTTTTTTTTCTTTTTTATGTGATAACCAAGTAATCTCACTATGTACAAGTGCTTCTTTTCCAAGGGCTACCCAGAAATACTACCTTGTTCAGTGACTTGCTCAGAGTCAAACAGTAGGCAGTAGAGTCTGACAGAATCAAACCAAGGATAAAAGGGCACAGCTCATTGTTACTGCTTAACCTTAATTCTAGGTGCAAAACTGCCTAATAATCTCCATGTTATATCCAGAATGATCATGTGTGATCAATTAATTGATAATCTAGGTGAGGTTAACAGCTCTCCTTAACAGCAAGTTCAAAACTAGTCTTCTAGTGGGCAAGTGGTACAACCACTCACGAACAATGCTTGTTAAATGCCATGATAATTTGGTAAATAGCAATAAAATCAAACTAAATGTGTTATACAAATAAAAGATGTATCACCATTCATTCATTCATTCTGATTACCTGCTTAATCTAGTTTTAAGGTCAAGTAAATGCTGGTGTCTGCTTTAGCACTCTGTAGGAACAATGCAGAAAAAATAATCCTTGATAGGGTGCCAAGCCATTGCAGACATTATCAGCATAAGCCAATTAATCTAAAACATTAGAAAATAACTCTATTCTACTCAAAATCTTCTCTCTCAAAGTATCAATTTAAGAGAAAACTTTACCTCAACTTAACAAATGCAGGCAGGTGTGTTGCTTGGGGTCAGTATGAGTTGCATAAACATGCAGATACACTATCCCCTGGATTTACTAATCTGCCGTGCAGGACTAGTTTAGTCCTGCACGTAAGCTGCAGTTTAAAAGGAGGACGGCAGCGCATTATGCATATTAATGAATTTGCGTTGCCTGAGCTCCAAAATCTACACTGAGCGTGGACGAGTGCAGGGAGCGTGTCTGAGAGCAGAGCTCTCAGAATAAACATGCCCATGCAAAATAGAACAGAAGAAAGCGTAAATAAATGAGTGAGACCACACATAGGTGTCTGCATATCCCCACCAACAGTCTCCATGGGTTCAACAGCAACAGTACATTATAATAAAATGAAGGAAACCGTTGTACTTATTTGTTTTTAAACCCCGAGTACAGCTAAATGTAGGTTCACTGGTTTACCCATCGCTTAGCTATGGTTAAAGCAGATGAAACGGCTGAAGAGGATAACAAGGAATATATATGCAAATGAATCAGCACAGCAATAGTGGAGTGGTTAGAGCAGTTGCCTAATGAACAGGCATTCCCGGTTCGAGTCTCACTGCAACACAAATCATTTTCCATGGGAAATTTGTAAATGAAAATATTTTTACATCGTTTTGCTGTATAACCTACATAATAACATTTAAATGTGAACTGGAGTACTGCATGAAATGCACATGTGAAGTGTCAGTGTCATAATGAATAAGGCACTAGTAAGCAGGTTTAAGCACAAATAAGCAGTGTTAAGTGTGTCTAAGTGCGTTTGCATGGGGGTAAGCATTGCCCACACAGATTAAGCAAAGTAGAAGCTAACTGCGTGTAAGAAACTGTAACCAGAGGTTAGCAGTGCTTACCATCGCACAAACCCACTTACAACTGCTTTAAAGTGCCTTAATCACTCTGGTCCAATGGCCAATGTTCTGCCTAGAAAGAAAATAAACTGCCTCTGCAAGGTGCAAACTCAGGACCTTGTACACTACAGTCACAATAGTTAACCACTAAGCCATCATAGAAATAGATATGCATGCGGTATCAGGAAACTAATTCTCACCACAGCAAAATCAAACCAAACATGTGAACTGAATCTATGTACAGTATGAAGTGGTATAACCTGCTACAAAACATAACTATGTGAACTGGAGCACTGCAGTAAGGCCAGATATGAGGTGTTACTGCAATAAAGTGTTGAAGCTCCTAAGACCCCATAAAGCGTACGTACACATGAATGAAGGATACAAGACACATATATAACATGTAATGAAGAAGACATCAATGTCAAAAGGCAAATATCATGCAAACTGAATATGAAGCACTGCTAAGCATTGCACAGCACTGCTACACAGACTACTGGCAGGATACTACCAGTGGGAGAAACAGTGTCAACCTGCAAAGTCTAATCTTAAACAAACGCATGTTCATCCCTAGCGGGACAACCCCAAACATTCTGCTAAAAAGAGTCTTCATGGTAACATACCATGCCTTACGGGTAAGCAAAGAATGATATGTATGTTCCCGGACTGAATGTGAGGAAACCCGAAGATCCATGGGGTGAGGCAACTTACATGATGGATCCCGAGAAGTGGAGAGTGGGCAATGTTTAGTGGTGTGGTGAGAT
>NC_056745.1:1073162628-1073297628 GCF_019279795.1 Protopterus annectens | reverse complement strand
ATAGAATAATAGGTTATGCATTAGCATGACTCGTCTGAAGGATGTGGAGTCTTAAACCCAAATACTTATCTGTATTTAATGACTTCAGTTCCCAGGTATTTGCCAGACAGGTGCAGATTGTAAGAGGAACACACCAATATTATGAAGCAAACTCTGGACAGTCTGCGGATTCTGTACAGTCGACAGGTATGCTTTCGCCTAATGGGCAGCCATTCTTGATATGGGTCCCACTGCAGCACAGTCCAGTTTACATGGCAAAGTATGGTATAACCACATGTGTTGGTGCATAACCCACTACACAACACCTACGAACACATGGTCGCAACACCCCACTGTAAGCATGTAAGCTGATCTAATTGGCATTACAAGGTAGTATTGTAGTCCTCACCCCCACCCAGGGGTGTGAGTGTCCAATGCAAACATCAAATGCAGTGTATATGAACAGCTGTTGTCATAGACAACATGGCCAACTGTGGACCTTCCCTACAGCTGTCCTGCACATCCATGGATAATTCCCCTATTAACTCCCCCCTTTGTGTCCCATGCACACCACGTACCTATCAGCCCCTGCTCCATTTATGTTAATACACGTAGGTGACACCCTCTTCCCCCACTATATTGCCAGTATCTGGAACCCCAACCCACATGTAGTATCACAGCTGTCCCACAGGACACATGTAACTAACACATGAAGGAACACCACAAGCACACCTGGAGCAGCACATGCTCACCACCTTGTGAACCCCCCCCACCTCACAATCTATACAACTACATCAACTAGTGATACCGACACCTCTTGTCCTGCCTCCCATAGAAATCCCAACATCCGACACACCTTCACTATTGCTCCCCATCCAATTATACCTACAGGCTACTATACAGTTACAATGTCGCCCCCACTACCTACCTACCTACTCCTTAGCTATTCCCCTCTACTGTACCACGCAGGTATGGAATAACTACACCTACCCCGAATACCTGCATGTAATCTATCCAGACCTGTGAAACAGGAATCCAACTTCCCCTTAAATTGACCTTTGTCAACAGTCATACCTGACATGAAAACCTGACCTAAGCATGGATAATACTGACATTTTAACATAAACTAAGCATGAAGAATGGGGGAAGTAGCTAAGTTACATCTGTTACCCTCCATTCCATGAATGTGAACACCCCAGTATTAATTGGAATAAGTTGCTGTGGTCAATGTGGAGCTCTACACCCCAGGCCACCACTGACACTGGACAAGCATACAGTTCGATTGTCCCGGTTGACAAATGTGAACAAAATGCATGACTTTGCGTGTGTGTATGCGGTATGCGGGAGCAAGCGGGTGTCAGCCTGTTTGGCCGCTGGTATGCGATTACCACACTGGTGAAGCAATGTAGAGGCTAACTCAGTGCAAGACGCTGCAACCAGAGGTCAGTAATGCTGTGCTTCGCACAAAGCAGTGCATACCTGCCTACAAATGTTCTACAGTGCCTTAGTCACTCTGTAGCCAACAGCTGTTGTGGCCATTAACAAAATAATCAGCACTGTCAGGTTGCAAACCTCCAACCCTGTACACTATAGTCGATGTGAGTTCCACTAAGCTATGGTGGATACACATTCAGCTGCTGTGATCACAAACACATCATCCAGCACAGTCATCCAACAGTATAGGAAATGTATATAAGTGTGTAGATTAATACCAGAGCACGTGTCCATTGCTCAACCACAGTATTATGAGCAGTCTATGTGTAGAACAGAACAGTGACTGTCCAATCATACTGTGAGAACAGTAGTCCTGCATAATACTGAAGGGAGTAATGATATCTGTTGCACACTGTGGGGGAGTGTGAGCGTGCTTCATGCACAGTATGGCACACCAGGGGCGTTGGTTCCATGGAACCAGGAGATGAGGCTGGCCAGGTGTGTGAGCAAACCACTGCTACACAATACCCTGGCAGGATGCTACCAGTGGGAGAAACACTGTAGACCAGCTAGGTCTACTCTTGCCACAACAACAGGTCCGTCCCTGGCAGGATGTACCAACAGTTGTGGGTCACATTGATGTCACCAGCAGTATCAGAGGAAGGTTAAGGGAAGGCTGGTACGTACGTGGAATAAATGGATAAAGAGCCTGCAGACGCTTGGATGGGGACAGTATGCTGGAGGTGTACCAAGATGCGCAGAGAGGGAAATGTGTGGAGTTGTGGTATGGCAGGGTTAGCAACTGGGGAATGAATGGATGCTGTGTACGTGGTGCTCAGGGGCCAGGGAAAGGGAACATGGGTATGTCACTATGGTAGACATATGCAAACGAAGCAGAACAGCAATAGTGTAGTGGCCAGAGCATCCGCCTAATGCGCACGCATTCCTGGGTTGAGTCCCACTGCAGCACATCCTTTTTTCCATGTGAAATCAGTATGTTAACATCATTGTGCTGTATAACCTACTAAATAACATTTATATTTGCACAGGTGTACTGCTTGAAATGCACATGTGAAGTGTCATAATGACTAAGGCACTAGTAAGCATGTGTAAGTGCATAACAGCAGTAGTACGTATGCATAAGCATGTGTAAGTGGTGTGTGTATGTGTATTTGTGCAGGGGTAAGCATTGCCTACATAGATTGAGGTAAGTACATGCTAGCTGAGTGTAAGGAAATTCAACCAGAGGTTAGCATTGCTTAGCTCTCCGCAAACTCACGCACACCCGCATACAACCGCTCAAATGTCCCTAACTCACTCTGTATCCGACAGCCAGTGTTCTGCCCTGAAACAAAATATACAGCCTCTGCAAGGCCCACACCCAGGACCCTGCACATCATACACTACGTGCTGTACCAGTAAACCATGGCAGATGTACATAACCACTCATTTCACATACATATCGTCCAGCTCAATCAGTCAACAGCACAGGAAATGTAGTAATAACACACCACACAACCTCTTAATGCATGTATCCCGGACATAGTGTGCCATAATGTGGGTACATATAGGGATATCTGTCATATCTTGCTCTAATACACTTAAAACGTTGCAAGTTACACAGTTATATGTAGTAGAACACATACATTGAAGGAGATGATATGTCTGAAACACATACGTGTTGGCACGAATAACTGACATCAGTCCTAATGTCACCCATGTCAATTGCCAAGAGAATGAGGCACAGGCCACACATATAGGCCGAACATGCATGGACAAATGGACAGATAAACATCTGTAAATGTAGACAGATAGACAGCTACAGGTATATATATGTGTATGTATGACTCACAAATAACCATATAACAGCAATTGTACATAGACAGATTAATATGTTCAGTGTAAATATCTATATATATATATATATATATATATATATATATATATATATATATATATATACATATCTACATACATACACACACACACACACATATATATATATATATATATATATATATATATATATATATATATATATATATATATATGAATACATATACATAGCTAGAGCTATATCAATGTCCAGTTCTATCCCTCTATATATGGGGGTTTCACATATATACTTATGCAGATATTCATATATATATATATATATATATATATATATATATATATATATATATATATATATACAGATAGACATGTGTATATGATTTCCATATGGGAATGGACTCCTGGCCCACTCTGTACTACATAACAGACAATGGGCACAGTTAAAGGGGGTGGGGGCACAAATGAGGGACACCTGGTAATTAATGCAATGTAACCCCCCCAGCCCTAACGAATATGCTGTGCAATCCAATATCCAGCACATGCAGTACTTGACAGCAGGAATTACCACAACACAGCTGCAATGCTACAACAGTAATCCAAGTCACCTGTACATGTCAAGGCAATATCTGTAACATATCATGCAGATAGGCCATTGTACCGCAGGGAATGTACTATATTGAAGGGGTACACATTACAATGGTACAGATATTTTTCTTTTGAACTCCCAACTAGGATTCACCACCTCGCTCTCCCCCACTGGGCTGGTAACATGGTAGTGCTGCTCGTTCACCCTGGCACTCCTCTCCTGAGGGTCCATCTCTACCTTCTGAATTACACGATCTTCCACATAAAGCCAAGTCGGCCCACCTGGACTTTCCCTGCTCACTAATTTGGGCTTACTCAAAAGGAATCCTCAGTGCGGAATCCCATACCTATATTGCTCTCAATAAATCACGCCTCTCCTTAGGGTCCATCTCTACCTCCTAAATTACATGGTCTTCCGCATAAAGCCAAGTCAGCCCACCTGGACTTTTCCTGTTCACTAATTTGGGCTTACCCAAAAGAAATCTTCAGTGCGGAATCCCATACTTATATTGCTCTCAATAAATCACTCCTCTCCTGAGGGTCCATCTCTAACTCCTGAATTACACGGTCTTCCGCATAAAGCCAAGTCAGCCCACCTGGACTTTTCCTGCTCACTAATTTGGGCTTATCCGAAAGGAATCCTCAGTGCCCAATCCCATACCTATATTGCTCTCAATAAATGTATGTAGCCTCACTACAAACTCAATTATCAAAATATCCTCATATGCTAGCCTGTCCCTCAGTGTGTGTGACTCAGCAGCCTACTGCAGACCATAAAGATCCCCCTCTAATCTCACTACCTCTATCCTCCCATCCCTAAATTTGAATCCCCCTGAAGACTTACCCTCTCATTCACTCCTCACCTCTACTTTTTTTCATACCTCAGTCTGTTGTCCATCTTGCCCCATTCTATTTTCCCATTACCTCTCTGGCTGCATACTCTCCATTCACCACTAGGTGGCAGCACCTTCCCACCTTTTGCCTACTCCTACTCTATTTTAAAATACATTTTTCTTCTCCTCTTGTTTTTTGTCTTTTTTCTCTTCTCTTTTCCACCTTCATCTCCCAGTTTCATCTAAAGCCTACTATCCCATACCTTTACTCCTCTCTCACTCTTTTTTTATACTATTCCCTCTTCCCCAAAGTTGCTCTATTTACTACCAATTCTACCCAGCTTTACTGTATTTTTCTTACTTACCTCAGCTCCTACCTGCAGTGGCTGATACTTTTTCAGCAGGACACTTCTGCTCTGTTGCTTTCCTCCCCCATGATCCTTTCCCCTCCCCCCTCTCTCCCCTAGCAAACTCCCAGCACTCCCTCTCTACCTACCACCTCCCCAGAGTTTACTTATAGATGCCACTACCTCCTTGGCGCCATTTCTTTTGAACTCCCGACTAGAATTCACCACCTCGCTCTCCCCCACTGGGCTTGTAACATGGTAGTGCTGCTCGTTCACCCTGGCACTCCTCTCCTGAGGGTCCATCTCTACCTCCTGAATTACATGGTCTTCTGCATAAAGCCAAGTCGGCCCACCTGGACTTTTCCTGCTCACTAATTTAAGCTTACCCGAAAGGAATCCTCAGTGCGGAATCCCATACCTATATTGCTCTCAATAAACCACTCCTCTCCTGAGAGTCCATCTCTACCTCCTGAATTATACGGTCTTCCGCATAAAGCCAAGTCGGCCCACCTGGACTTTTCCTGCTCACTAATTTGGGCTTACCTGAAAGGAATCCTCAGTGTGGAATCCCATACCTATATTCCTCTCAATAAATGTATGTAGCCTCACTACAAACTCAATTATCAAAATATCCTCATATGCTAGCCTGTCCCTCAGTGTGTGTGACTCAGCAGCCTACTGTAGACCATAAAGATCCCCCTCTAATCTCACTACCTCTAGCCTCCCATCCCTAAATTTGAATCCCTCTGAAGACTTACCCTTTTATTCATTCCTCACCTCTACTTCTTTTCATACCTCAGTCTCTTGCCCATCTTGCCCCATTCTATTTTCCCATTGCCTCTCTGGCTGCATACTCTCCACTCACCAGTAGGTAGCACCTTCCCACCTATTGCCTACTTCTACTCTATCTTAAAATAACATTTTCTTCTCCTCTTGTTTTTTGTCTTTTTTCTCCTCTTCTCTTTTCCACCTTCATCTCCCAGTTTCCTCGAAAGCCTACTATCCCATACCTTTACTCTTCTCTCCCTCTTTTATACTACTCCCTCTTCCACAAAGTTGCTCTATTCACTACCAATTCTACCCAGCTTTACTGTACTTTTCTTACTTACCTCAGCTCCTACCTGCAGTGGCTGATACTTTTTCAGCAGGACTCTTCTGCTCTGATGCTCTATCCCGCTCCGTTCACCCTGCAGGCTCACTCCACTCCCCTACCCTGCCCCCAATTCCCACCCACCTCCAGTGCTCCTACATTTATTGCCATCCCATACTCCCTCCCCTTTACAACACCCAATCCCACCACAGCAGAACTCCTCCCTCTCCACCCAACTCACCCTACCCTATACTCCTCCCCCCATTCCACCTGCCCTGCCTATGTCCCTCTAACCTCCATATTCCTATTACCTCAAAACAAACTTCAACCACAAATGTTTTCTTTTACTTCCACAATTCTTACCCCCACAACACTCCTACTCCTCATACGTCTTCCTCTATACCATGCCACCTCTTATACCCACCTCCATCTTCATACTCCAACTATTCAAATCACTTCTACAACATCTCTGCCTCTCTATTAACTTTAAAACTCTTCCAAATCCCCTCAAATTTCTACAAACCTAAACCCACATCCCACCCTCCATCCCTAACCCAACTTATTCCTAAAAAACGTATTCATCTTCTCTCATACCTCTTCTTAGCAGGAGACATTCATCCTAACCCCGGACCAAACACTTCTCAAACTGATAACCATAGCTCCAACAACAAACCTATTCATAAAGACCTCAAATTCCTCACTATCAATGCCCACAGCTTAACAAATAAAATTACCGTTTCATGCCTGGATCAACCATAACTTACCAGACATAGTAGCCATCTCTAAAACCTGGCTAAAACCACACATAACTGACTCAGAATTCCTTTCCCCTGGATTTCAATGCCCCTGATCAGACCGCCTAAATAAAAGAGGTGGTGGAGTAGCACTTATTTACTCTAATGATTTATCTATTACTCCCTTCCCAAATCCTATTCCATCCTTTAACAATGCTGAACTAGTGATTGGCATGCTAAAATTAAATAACCAAAAAAGTATCTGTATCATCTCCCTTTGCGTTCCCCCTGGTAATAACACCAATACCTTAGAAGACTTCCTCTCCTGGACCTACACTAATATTAAACAAGAAACTTACATAATGGGAGACGTAAATATTGACTGGCAAAAAAGCATAGTCTCCAATCCCACCTTATCAATTAATCTCTTCAACTTTACTCAACTTATTTACACCATCACCAGGCCCAACAAGACCAACCACCCAGGCTCCATCCTAGACTGGATGCTAGTGTCCCACCCAAATAAAATCACTACATCTGGTGTCACTTCCGATCCATTAGGAGACCACCTCCCTGCTTTCACCCACAGAGCCACTTCCTCTTCCCCATACTCCCACCACTTCCTACAAACCCATAACCTAACCAACTTTAACCCCTCTACCTTCTCTGACTCCCTTAAGTTCACAAACTGGAACCCACTAAAAACTTTACCTCTAGACGAAGCTGTAGACTTCTTCAACTCTACATTCCTTTCTGTCCTAAACTCCCTATCTCCAACACGAACCAAAAGAGTTAAAGCAAAAACAGCCCCTTGGCTTACAAAAGCTACCAAGAAAATTATGCAACAAAGAGACAAATCTTGGAAAAGCTATCACCATCATAAACAGCCTGAGCTGTTACTAAAATACAAACAGCTGCGAAACCTAGCCAAAAATAAGCCATTAAAGACAAAAAATCCTATTACAACCACCTACAAATAAATCATACAAAGAACCCCAAACAATTCTGGAACTCTATAAACACCCTTCTCAAGCCTGGTACCACAAATAACCCTTGTCCTGACACTAGCAAATCTGACCAAGAAATTGCCAAACTATTTAACACCTTCTTCATCTCTTCCATTGCTGAGTTGACCAAAACCTTCTCCAATAACATCCCCCTACGCACCTCCTCCCTAGCTTCCACCCCATCTCTTCCCACTCCCCCTATTTTTGAACTCAAACCTGTATCCACCAACCTCATAAAAAACTTCTCTATAAACTCAAACCTTGCACCAATGCTCCTGACAACATTCCCTCCTCCTTCTTAAAAATTGCCTCTGACAGTATTGCTCTCCCTATCAGCATCCTGATCAATAGATCACTACTCGAGTCATATGTACCAAAACTATGGCATTCTGCTTTTATTCTCCCACTTCACAAGGGTGACAAAAGCTGTAACTTCTCCAACTTCCGCCCCATAGCTATCCTCTCTCCCATTTCTAAACTTCTCGAAAAATGCATTCACATACAGCTCATGCCATTCCTAACCGAACATCAACTGCTCTCTCCTACCCAATACGGCTTCCGCCCTGGACACAATACCAACACAGCCCTTCTCTCCTTTTTACACTCTATGAATTCAGCCTGAGATTCTGGCAACTTAGTTTCATCTATTCTATTAGATTTTTCTAAAGCTTTTGATACCATCTCTCACACCCATCTACTAAACCATCTATCTAACCTTAACATCTCCCTACAAACTCTTTTCTGGTTCTCCAGCTATCTTTCTGACAGGTCCCAAGCAGTGAAATGGGGCCAATCCTCTTCCACCTTCCTTCCAACACCCACAGGAGTTCCACAAGGCTCCATTCTTGGCCCTCTGCTACTTATCATCTTCATTAATGATTTCCACAATGCCATTCTAAACACCAAAATTGTCCAATATGCAGATGACTCTACTCTGGTCTGCTATGCCTCCAACCAAATTGAACTCATATCTCTAACTCAATCTGCCTTCTCAATCACTGAAAAATGGATGCTCCAAAACCACCTCTCACTCAACGCTAACAAAACTAAAATCCTCCTATTCACTCTCTCCAAAGCCATTTCCATTGATAAAAACTCATTCCAAATTACCAGCCTCAACAACTCTATCACTGATATTGTTCCCTTCGCCAAACTCTTGGGGGTCACAATTGATGAGCACCTAAAATTCAATACCCATATCCAACTTAACATCAAGAAAACCCACATAAAACTCGGTCTACTCTACAGGAATAATCACTTCCTCTCTCCCTCCACTAGACTGACCCTGGCCACTACCTATCTTCTCCCATCTCTTCTATATGGCGCTCCACTACCTACTAATCTATCTTCCACTCTCACCTCCAAACTAGAAGTATGCTACAACAAAATCTCCAGGTTTGCCACAAAAGCAAAAGCCTCCTCTCACCATTGCTCCTCCCTACTAACTCTAAACTGACTTGAACTCCCAAATCAACTAGACTTCCTCTAAATTATCTCAGCCCACAAGTTAATATTTCAACCCCCCAGCTGCCCTTCTTTATTTAATATCCTCCTACCTTATAGCCCCCCCCACGACCCCTTAGATCCACTCATCAAAACCTTATTATCATCCACAAACCTAAGCGCCCTGCTGGTCAACTTTTACTCTCCTAGACCCTAGCTAAAAAATGGAACACCCTGCCCTCCACTTTGAGGGCCTGTGACAACCTAAACACCTCCAAAAGACTACTTCACTCCTACCTATTTCTTCACAGAAAATGTAACTGCACTCCTCTCCCCACACCTCCCAACCTCCCCTCTTCCTTTTCTCCTGGCTAACCTTCTTCCCTTCTAAACCTCTCACTTATACCCAGACTATAAATTATAATCTATCTCCACCCAACCTCTCGCTCTATGCTTCTCATCCCTTCCTTTATAATTACTTTTTAGCATTTTAGCCACTAAGTATTTCATACCTTTTCTTTCTAATACCTGACCCAGTATAAAAAAGTGTACAACTACATATTGAATGCAATTTATATGAATCTTTTCTTATTGTTATTTCAATTTGTTTATGTAACTTACAATCTGGTACTTCTATATGTTATGTAAGTTGTTATGCAGAGCTTCACTTTTTTGTGTCTTTCGGCTTTTCCAGGTTAGGGGTTGCCACAGCAGAACTCCAGTCCGCTAATGATTGGCAGTAGAGTTTTACATGCTGGCTTGCCGGGCCTAACACACAACCTTCAATGAAGGAATGCCCATTCAAGCATGTCGTCACACAGAAGACGCTCTAACTGAGAATCGAACAGGCAACATCTAACTGTGAGGCGACAATGCTACCGCAGCACCACCACCGTGGACCGTTGCTTAACCAAAATGAAAATTATATACTTTATGTAACTTGTTATGTGGAGCTTTTCTCCCCGGGCCTCCACTGAAAATGGGCGCCCAAGCCTAGTGGACCTCTCCGGTCACCAAACTGGAATGAATAAATAAATAAATATGCACACACATCCATACATTGACAATCATGTGCAGGTATATATATAAATCGATATATATATATATATATATATATATATATATATATATATATATATATATATATATATATAGATATATAAGATATATGGGTACAAACACATATACACACAGACCAAAGGTATTAGTAGCCATACACATGTAGAAGTAGTGTGGATGTACTGGGTGCAATGTGTATCCCCAGCCACAAGTCCTGTAACTGGTACCTGTGACATGTGTGGTGTGGCAACCAGCCCCACAAAGGGGATAAATACATTGCACATATACCCACTCACAATTCAAAGGACATGACTCGACACACAAGTATGTATACACAGACAACCTTTATTTGTGTACCATACAAATAATGTATGCCATTACTGACAGCACATAGATGTTGATGTATATAACCAGTGAAGGATGCAAGGCCCAAATAAAACAGTAGATGCAGACAGTGTGGATATATACCATACTATGGTGTACAGGCCAAGCCCTTCAATTCGTACAACAGTAGACAAAGGATTTACCTGCACGATACGTAACAATCAACAATATCAGATGTAGTTCAGCAGCCTCCAATTACACCCTATAGTGAAGCCCTAGGGGGACATTCATTACTTGTGGTAATGTCAGTGTATCTGTCACATGTATGGACCCTGACCAACAAATGTTGTGGGAGTCCACGTTATGACTGGGATGATAGTAAGAATGCTAGCAGTAATTAATGATAGGACATTACCTAACAACCCCTAACCATATCACAGCAGGACAAAGCGTGCCATATATGTGGAGGACAAAGGCAGGAACACAGGGCCATACACGAAATATTGACATTACACACCCTGGAACATGCTGGCATTACAGGATGTGTTGCAACATACCCTTATGCAGGAATAAGACATCAAGGACACAAATGGATATAGCCATGTACTGCTAGTACGTAACACACACTGCCAGTGTAATATCCGACACAGGACCTGTGTGGTGGACAGACAACACATGATAGGCACACCTCTGTCAAGGTAGAGGATAGACCCACTGTAGTGAGCTATGCAGACAGACTGCAGTGCAAGGAAAACTGGCATGTACACACACACACACACACACACACACACACACACACACACACACACACACACACACACACACACACACCCTGTAACACCAGTACTATGCAAAGCATTACACCACTCTACTCACAGTCTGTCTGTATGTCCTGATCCTCCTACATATATGTGGCTGCCCTGAGTGTGAAGGTTCTCCTGTAAGAGGTATTGCTACCTGCTGTCTGTAACACTGATGCCTACACACAGGAAAGATGTCGATCACACAGGGAATGTACAGGGAATACACCCACATGATGTAGGGAGTCATAGTGGGTGGTTACCATGACAGTGGTAATTGGAAGTACTACACATGTGTACTCAGATATATCTATGGCTATCTGGATAAATACATATCCATATAGTCCAACCATATGTCCTGGACATGGCGTGTAGCCCTACCTCAGCCCCTATAGTCCCAATGTCATAGTGCAAGGGGATGTCTGTTATGTATAGCTGGCATATTAATAGACATTTGCTACTGTCATTGGGATTGTTGTCACAGGCATGCTGTGTGTGGAAGGTGACATCTGCTCACAACATGTGTGCCATTGGCTACCGACAGACATCCTAAGGTTATCATGGTACAGTACCTGCATATATAGCAGGCTCGACAGCCATGTCACAGCACAAGGTAGGATACACCTGTGTGACAGTGCATAACCGCAACTAATGTGAACACATCCACAGCCACATATGGTACACTAGCATAATAGTACAGTATAAGTCCAAAAAACCACACAAACTGTTGAAAACAAAAAAGCCAAGGGATGACGTCTCCAGCAAGCGTACGATACAGCTGCAATTCACTCGCTGACCAAGTTCAATGTAGATTTAAGATAAAGCAACAGTACAATAGTACAGTATATTGACTATCTGTCTTACACCATCCTCATATGTGCCACTCACAGAATGACCCTACATATACTGGGCTGCTATACAGTCTGGTCTGATGGCTGTCTGTGGTATAGGACATGTGTGTGTATGGCCCTACAAACATGTAAGGTAAAATGGTACCATACAGTGGGGCAGCATGTAACATCAGATAGAAGGGGAGCTAGAACAATGACATCTACCACAGTCTGTACACAGGCCATAGTACATATTAACAATACACACACTGCTGACATTCACCATCACTACACAGACCTCAGTACTGTACAAACATCCATATAATGTCAAGGTTATGGCATTAAATATAACCCCTACTGTACGTGACATGAGTGGCACTCTGATATATCACTGGCTTGTTATCACATATGATGACACTATTTACAGCATACAGCACATATGCACCACTTCATGCATGACATTTGTACAAAGGTTGACAGAGCTGTGGCTGACAGCACATACACAGGGTCAGTACAAACATGTTGCTGTGATATCCTCATTAATCTACCATTGTAACGGGGTTTGTTGCAACATATGTCCAATGAGGGATATGTGGTCAGTAACTGTCATGGCCTTCACCATCAACAGATTGCAATCCTCACACTAACTTTGGCATTCCACAGATAGATGCATCATGGCTAACACATGAAACCAAAGGCACAACACTGCCCTGTCTGCAGATGACCCTACAGATGGGGATTCCTGATATACATGGAACTGACATGGCAGGTATTGCGACATGTACGACAGGCATATCCAGACAAACACTGTTAATCTAACATTACTCCATATGCAGTATAGCAGCACTTACAGTCTGTAGTCACATCAGGCACATCCCCCTCCTGTTTATTGTCCTCTTTCCACAGTGTATGTTGTTAGAGGTAAATCCCCAACCCATCTGAAATGCTGTTTACCAAACAACAGTTCTAGTCCCTGCTCACAGTGACAGACAAGGGCCAACACCACCAGGATGTTCCCAGGTATTTGAGTGTGTTTCCATGCAATTGGGTATGAGAATGTTACCACACCTGTTCCACATGCAATTGGCTAGGGAAGGGCTGCAATTCATGCAGAGGCCATCAGCTGATCATGAACATCACTTAAAATACACATGCTCCTGCCTAAGCAATGCAGGTGGGGCCTCCACATCTACCAGAGAGGGAGTGGTGGAGGCAGACAGAGGCGAATATATGTCAGGGAGGGGTGGGAGGCTAAAACCAATGCATATTTGTGTCAGACACCTACCAGCACAGGGTATCGAACTCCTGACAGCTATGTAGTGCTGTCACAGTTCGATGCTGTTATTGGATGCACCACATGGGTGATCTTGTGGGGAGCACTCAGAACATATTTGTGATGGTGAGTGCCATCCGCAACAGGGTTACGGTAGATATACAGTAGGTGACATACACATGCTTGTCTGCATGAACAGATGCCAGCGTCAGCACAGGTACACTCACATAGGGATGCACACACACTTGGCAGGGCCTGGAGTGCAACTCGTCACTAGTGGGATTGCCACAACACATGGGCAGTGAGTATGAGGGGGTGTCAGACATCAGGCGGCATGCTTCGCTGTGCCCTGGGGGGAGTAGTGCATGTGGATGTGGACATACGCACCATACAACACACACATGCATTGTTCCATACACAGACACTGAAACACACACAAAAAATATGGAACTGACATGGATGGAGATGGAACACTACCAACATTCGAAATCACACTTCAGCAGTACGCAGTTACAAGACGCGCTATGGCGATTACTGGACTATCACTTTCCCAGAGGTGTATTACTAGGTGAGTGACATTAGCAGCCTTGACAAAGTAGAGTACTTGTATTGTACAGAGTGAGAGAAGCCTAAAGAGCATTGCTCTCTACTCAGACAGACACACACACACACACACACACACACACACACACACACACACACACACACACACACACACACACAGTTTCCAGGTCTGGGGTTCGAACACCTACCTAATTAGTTTATCACACTACAGCAGTACGCATTTACAGAATGTGCTACAGCGATTACTGGGCGATCACTTTCCCCGAGGTGTACTTCTAGGTTAGTGACATTAGCAGCCTTGCCAAAGTTGAATATATGTATTGTACGGAGTGTGAGTAGCCTAATAAGCATTTCCCTCTACACATTCAGAGACAGACAGGCATGCCCACAAACACACACTCACACAATTGACAGGTCTGGGGTTAGTACTACTACTACTACTACCTAACTACTCTGTCACTACAGCAGTATGCAGTTATGGGACGCACCATGCATATTACTGAGCTATAGCTCTCCCAAAGGTGTAATTCACATTGGATGACCTCAGCAGTCTTGTCATACTACTGCTATGGGGAGGGCAGTGTGTGCATGGGCCATACCCCATTCTTGTAGGAGTTGACATGTCACATGCAGGCACACATGGGGTCATATGTCACAGGTGCATGTAAACAGCTACTAGATGGCTACTTCCTTGTTCAGTCTTGTTGCACAGCTGGCACATGCACCACATAGTCTGTCATGCTGCCAGGTACTGGTGGCTAGTATCCACAGTGGGTTACATCTGCACCTCATGTGTTGGGGTCCCTTTGGCTGTGTGCCAGTTGGGACAGGCCCACATGGCTTCTTGTCATGGTCACTCTCTTCCACACATCTTTGCCCATGTATCTGTGGCTTATTATAGTGTGTTGTCCTTACATATTTGTCTGTATTCCTATTCACTGTGTGCGCAAGGCAGGAGTGGTGAATACTGACATGTGTCCGCACTGAGAACTGCAACATTCAGATATGTCTGGTCCACTGGTGTTTGCAGACATGGCCTTCATGTGTTTAAGTGTGTGAGCATGCCCAGTATGACCTCTCAGTATGTTGCTGACTGACACTGCCTTCATTCCTCTAAGTGCGTGAGCATGCCCAGTATGGCCTCTCAGTATGTTGTTGACTGACATTTCCTTCATTCCTCTAAGTGGGTGAGCATACCCAGTATGGCCATCTGTGTTGCATGTATGGATCATGTCCAGGTAGTTTGTACTGCAGTGCTGACCTTTGTGTTGTACACCAACAGGTAGCATGCTGTGTCTGCAAGGTATCTATCGGTCATTTGCCATTGACTGTTGCTACATTTCTGCTTAGCGGGGGGATACACCTGACTGTTTCTACTGTTCTACACAGGAGTGAGGGGGCACACCTGACTGTTACTCTAAGTGTATGTTGGATGAGGGGAGGCGCACCTGACACTTGTACACATTTGCTAGGACTGTACTGGTATGTCAGGTACTCCATTTCAGTCTGTAGTCTTACCTATCCTGCTGTATAGAGGCTTACCAGTATACTACAGATCCTAGCATTGTTTACCTACATATTAGTTTTTGACTTCCTAGCCTTCACAACTTACATCCGACTGCCTGGCCTGCTGTGGTCTGTCTGTGTAGGCCTGGGGGAGGGGTTACCCATAGGGCACATTCAGAGGCCATAGTACAGCATTTGTTTGTGTTAGTCTTCACCTGTCTGCTGGCTGAGACTGTTGTTGGGTATGTGATCCTTCCTGACTGGCATGTGTGGCTCTTATGGATACCAATGTCACTCAGGCCATTTCCTGCAGTGGGTTTTGTCACCCTGTGTAGTACTGGCTACTATGGTGACTCCAATATGTGTTGCAGATCTCATTATGCCACTATGGGTGTCTGCTGGCTTGACATCCGGCCACCCAATTCCCTTGCATGTTCACATCCATACCATGGCTACAGGTAAAAACACATTCTACTCCATTTGGCAATTGGTAGATTGATTGACTTACCTTGAGGGTGTGCCAGACTTGAGGTTGGTGCTGGAGGGCTGCCTATGTCGGATGCACATAGTACACTCCCTATACATGGTTGGGCACAGGTAGTGTCATGTTTGGCATCCCTTTTACTGTCTGTGTGAGTCAGAGAGAGGTGTCATTCCCTGGACCCCTACTGTGTCAGTGCATATACTATGCATTGACTCTTTGCCATGGCCAGGGCATACTAGGCATGCCCCCTTCTGCCTACTGGGGCAGGGTCAGGTTGTTCCTCCTCCGAATCACTCTGTGCCTGCACTGGCCTTGGCATTGGTGGGGGGCTGTGTGGCCCTGCCCCATGCTGTTCCTGCTGCAGCTGTTTCTGCAGGATCATATTGTGTGGCATAGCACATACCATAAAAATTTGGGTACATGTAGCTGGTGAATACTGCAGGGCTCCACCGGATGTGTCCAGACACTGGAACCGTGACCTGAGCATCCCAAACACATGCTCTATTATATGCCTGTGCGTGTGCCTCATTATGGCATTGTTGTTCAGGTGTGTGTGCATTTCTGATGGGTGTCATCAGCCATGGCTCCAGTGGGTACCCAGCATCCCCCACCAGGTGACTGTAGGGGATGTCCACATTGGCAAATCTGTGGTACAGCTGCATCAGTTACCATATGTGTGAATCATCATAGCTTCCAGGGCAGTCAGCACACGCATTCAGTATAATGCCCTGGGCATCTCATACAACTTGGCAGTTGATGGAGGGAATGCCCCTGCGGTTGATGTAGACCCTACCCTGTTCACCGGGTGGTGCTTTGATGCATATATGTGTGCAGTCTATAGCACCCACTACCCCAGGGTAGTTAGCTATTTGGTGGAAGAGATACATATTGTGGGTCAACACCTCACGTGTGTTGAGGAAATATACATGCTCACTGGCATGTGCTGACATGGCATCCAGGAACTGGTGGAATACTCTGGATGCTGATGCCTGTGAGATACCCATGTTATCCCCAGTTGTCATTTGAGAGGTACCTGTGGGTGGTATACCTAGGCCTACACATACCTTGGTATCCACTGGGATGGGTTCACCTTGGCCAGTGTGGTGTATCAGGTGTGGCCTGCACAGCTCAACGATTTTCTGTAGGAGGTCTCTGTCCACCCTATAGCGTTCCACTATCTCAAGCTCATGTAGCCCCTGGTAGGTTACCTTGGGTCTGTACACTTTTCTGTGGCTCCTCACTGTGGGTTGTTCGGCAGCATTGACATCCTCACCACCCTCGGCCTCTTGCACATGTTGTTCTATGTTGCCTGTTGCAGCCCTTCTCATTTTGTTGGTTTGTTATTAAAATGTCCCTGCTTGTATACACCAGTGGTGTACAGTGTGGAAAAAACAGGGGGGTAGGTGTTGCCTGGTTCATAGTGGTGTTCTAGGCTGGGCTGGTCTGCTGCCTGTGTAATGGCTGATTCTGATACATTTCACCTGCCAGCTAAGCTAGTTCTCCTTGATTACCTTCCAACTACTGTTTTCCCTTCCCATTGCTTCCCTGTTTAAGCCCATGTGCGTACCGCACAAACGGAGTGCTCAAATGTGCACAGAGCTGCTATTTCCTGTTTCTTCCTGTGAAACCCAGTGCGCGGCGCACACACCTGCGTACACTTTGTAAGGAGTGCTAGGCAGTTTGGACACACCTCTAGCTTAGCTGTGCTAAGCTAGGAGCAGTCCTGAGCCACAGGGCTCCAATCCACTTACAGTATGCCTGACACATCCGTTCATGATGTCACCCATCTCCTAGACTTGCACCCAGCTATTTCTACTCTTACACTCTTGGGACCTGCCTCACACCCTGGGGAAATCTGGGATTCACTATCCTTCCCCTCATTTGCATAGGATTGCCTGCTAATGCATAGTTACATGTCCCACACTGGGCCTCCCCCCTTAGCAACCATTACTCACTGGCCAGGTTGTCTTATGCCTGCCATTTACTTGCATGGCTGAATACTGCTTTTAGTTGGAATGCTTATTTTAGGTTTATTTTATTATTTCCCCCCCGATCCCATTTGTGTGATGCTGCCCTATGCTTAAACAGGCAAGATCGATGACAAAAATATGTTATTTTTTTTTATTTTTTACACATTTTGCATTGCCAATGGCCTTCTACTTGGCCATTGGCATGCTTCATCAATGATATGCAGCCTTTATTTGGTGCTGTCATAGCTCCGTTTTGTAGTTTGCAGAAACATACTCTGTTACTAACCGAGTACATTTCTGCAGACTGCACTCGTCCTGCACTGACAGCTGCCTGCTTCCTGGATCGCACATTACTCTCATTTGCATGGTTTTCACCTGCAAATGAGGGTAATTTGCATACAGGGGCTCGGGCCGTGCAGAATTAGCTTAAGAGCTCACCTGCACGTCCCAGGAGCTCGTTCCTAGATCGCACGTTGGCCATATTGCCGAAAATAGCACTTAAACTATTCCTGCACGCTATATCGGGCTTCGTAAATCCGGGGGTATAATGTGGTACTGTATACTCCTTTCAGGAGAGGCTTAGGGAAAGGATCATGTAACTTAATTTAAACAGATGAATGTAGAATTTTTTTTTTTTTTTTGCTGAATGTAGATTTTTTTTTTTTTGCTTTTTTTATTTTGCAGTTTGCTAAATGAATTAATGAATATGTTTTAAAGGAAGACAAATAATACATGTAATCCCTAAAATGTACTGTATTCAGAAACTGTTGATAATATAGGACACTGTCTAATCATTATGATACTTGTTGTAATAAGACATATTTTGCTTTTGCTTATTTGTACAATATACCCTTCATAAAATATAGTTTATTGTTAACCTTTGATTTTAGATTTAGAATACTGTGTTTACATATAACAGAGTCAATGTCTTTTACAAACATTAAATATGCAACCTGTTAGTGACCTCATGTGAACTCCAGATGAAAATTAACGGACAGTATAAAAACCAGCTATATTTTATGTAATATAAATGCACCATAATCCAGCCTAATGAGCAAAGTGTAACTTCTTTCTGCATACAAATGTTAATTTATTTAACAGTGTTATATTTTCAACCCAAGCAATGCTGCTAAATAATCGTTAACAGCATTTTCATTACTGAAATCATCTGCAACAGAAGGTGGGTTATTTTTTGGGGCTCGTACTTGTATTAAGGCAGATGGATGAATTTTTATTGATGTGACTGTTATAAATGCTAATTGCAACATGTGCTGCTTATTAATTAGTTAACATCTGCAAATGAGTAGGCAATATAAAATATCAAATTAAATAAAAGTTTTACAGTTAAAATTAGTTTTGAGAGCCTATAGGTATTTTAAATTATTTGACAATTACTTTATATGGCATGACAAAGAGTTTGCCAGATTGTAATTTAGCAAGTAAAAGTATACTGTGCTGAAACATGCTGGTTCATTTTGTGAGCATAGTGAAAATGATTTCAGGGAATGTTTTCTATTCATTCATTGCTAAATAGGTTATCTTGAACAGTTATCTGGGAAAATACTGCTTCTTTGTTTCAAATAAATTAAAATATTTTTTGAATAAATGTAAATTAATCGGCATATGAATATAGAGAAAATTTTGAAAACCAGATAGGGAGTCTAACCAGCACAACAAAGCACTACAATTAACTCTTAAGCAAGTACCTCTTCCCCAGTCCCCTACAACCTCATCTATGCCTACAGGTGTACTAATGCAGGAGTGGAAAGTGCGGTCCACACTAGGAGCAAACAGTAAAGGGGTGCAGCCTTATCTTTAAAAAGCTATTTGTATTTAAAATGCAAAAAAGCTTAAAAGAAGACCAGAGCCAGATCCTTTAAGGGAACGCCATCTGTTTATGCCTCCCTGTGTATGTCAATGCACGCATGCATCTGTTGCATGTTCCTTTTCCGCCTTCCGCATGTTATTTAAATATAAGATGTTTGCTCGTGCATGTGTGTGTGTCTGTATTTTCTGCATTCTGCACAAAATGTAAATATACATTTGTATGTGTGTGTTTGTGGGGGGGGTGTAGGCATACCTGTTAAATATGGACAAAGCCTAAAAATAATGTGGGGAACAAAAGCCGAAAAATAGGGACAGATTTTAAATATTGCTCTTATAAATTTTAATAGTTACTAGAATAACAGGATTTGTGTTAACATGCAATTTCTGAACAATATGAAGTCTGAAACTCAAATGTATTCCATTGTTTAGAAACTTCGGTCCTTAGTGATTTACCAGAAAACCACAAATTTTACGAGGAACAAACTAGAAATGTGAGACAAAAACTGGGACAGTTGAAAGCTATGTAGGTTAGTAAATTTCTTTAGGCTCAAGCCCTGTACCTTGGTTACAGGAAACAACAGCTTGAACTCTCTACAACAACTAGCAAACAAGTAAAAAGATGAGTTTTGGTGTATTTTCAAAGAACTGCGTTTCAGTGCATTTGCAAGGAAGTATAAGATTCAGTGCATTTTCAAGGAATTATGAACTTCAAGGGAAGAGTTGTACTGCTGCTCATTCTGTCTGTTTTCAATGTGCATCTGTTTTGTTTGGAAAATGGTAATAGCATAACAGGCAACATATTTGTTTTTTGATGTAGAAGTCTGCGGGTTCTACTCCATGTAGAGGCATTGCTGATGCTATGTTTTATTTTAACGGGGAGGGGGTGGGGGTGTTGCAGTCCTGCATATTTCCTTTGGATGAGATGCCTAGTAAGTATGAACCTGTTAACCAGAAAAAATACTTCAAAAATGTGTCATAGAAGGATTCCAAACAGACACAACTGCATTAGTTTTATGAACCACAGAATTTATTGAGCACATTTTTGTCTAATGCAGTTGTGTCAGTTTGGAATCTTTCTGTGAATCATTTCCAAAGTGTGTTTTGTGGTTATTACTTTCTGCTTCATTTCAGTTGCCTACTTTTTGTTGGTTCAAAGCATGAACCTGTTGTCAATTTGCCATCCATTCCCTATTGCAATTGTGAGGACCTCTCTCTGGGCCAGTTATCAAGAAGCCTGAATCCTAACCACAGACACCTGTGGGGAATGTTCACTTTCAGATAAATAGATACACAGTATTTCCAGACGCAGCTGTCTGCACCAGGTACAATTTCTCTTGAGCACACAGGGAATATAGTCAGCCCATGGTCTGGATTTCTTTATATCTGTTTCCCTCCAGGGCCCCATATAAGGCTCCCCACTAGCACAGCTTCAGGTTAAGTTCTCAGCTGAGCGTCCAAGCCAAGTCTGCCAGCAACTTCTGTGTGAAACCATTGCTTCATGTCCCTGCTCCAAGTAGCTGACATACACTTTGAGATTTGATTTTTCACACACACACACACACACACACACACACACACACACACACACACACACACACACACACACACACCTGGGAAAGGCTGGCAGATTTACTTGATGTGCCCCATTCTGTCCAGAGTATAAGGTAGTTATCACTGCCACCAGAGACTCCACAATCAGCTACTCTAAGGCCCTTAACAATGGGTGTCCAATTATACTGTGTAATATTAATAATAATACAAATGGTAGTAGTTGACCAAAACAGCTAGGCCTTCAGGAGTGGCCCGCACAGTGTCACCAAATAAATATAAGCACTCTCAAAGGTTAAATACTTTCTAAATGTACTAGCCACAATAAAAGTTTTAAATATATTTAATAATAAATAATAAAAGAACATGCAAAAACTGAATATATATTTACAGTCTTCAGGCTCACTGCTACAGGGTAGCTCCCTCCCTGAATCACCAGTCCTGGCTTCAGGGGTGCAGTCTGTCTGGGTCTCCCCCAGGCTACCAGACCCACATGCCTGTCTCCAGGGCTGACTGCATCTCACTACATGTAGGGTTACCATATTTGGTTATACGAAAAAGAGGATGAAAAAATATGTGCTGGTATTATACCAGCACATATTTTTTCATCCTCTTAGGGTTGCCAGATTCTTGACTGGCCAGGTCGGGACAAAAGGTCTTTCACACTAGATGAAGACCAAAAGAAAAGTCCTTAGTTCCGCATTAAAGACAAGTAGCTCCGTGTTTGGCGATTTTTAATTGGCCCCTATGCCGTTATACGAGCCAATCAAAAACTTGCACAGCAGACCCTCTTCTGTTCAATGCAGAACATCAAGCAGTTCCACACTGAACAGACCTCCATTTTTTGATTTTTTTGATTGGCTCATATACCAGTTTACAAGCCAATCAAAAACTCGCACAGCAGACCCTCTACTGTTCAATGCGGAACATCAAGCAGTTCCGCATTGAACAGAGCTACGTTTTTCGATTTTTTTGATTGGCTGGTATATGGGTATATAGGCCAATCAAAAAAAGAAAAAAAAAACAAAGCAGAGGTTGTTTTTCCGGGACTGTAACCAGCAGTGCGGGACTCGGGATTGGACTGCCGATCCCGGGACAATCCTGCTGAAATAGGGACGTCTGGTTTTTGAAAATTCTGTGATTCCAGGACAAATCTTAGAATTTTCAAAAACCACCTGGACAGGAGCCCAAAAAGAGGAAAAGCCGGACATTCGGTAACCTTAACTACATGTAGACAAAGTACTGTATTATCAAAATCATTCCCTATCAAGACATCTGCAGGGATATATTCAAAAACACCTGCTTGCTTGCTTCCTTTTCTACCCTCCCAGTCAAGGTAAACCATAGTCAAAAGCATTTAGAATGGGATCTCTCCTAAAGCTCTGACTGAAGAAGACTGCCCAAGCAATTACTGCTCCTCTTTAACCACTGCAGGCTTCACAATCATTATATCAGAGGCTGAGTCTCTCTAGGCAGTGGCATGTTTTCCATTCACCAAGATAGGATACAAACTCTGGTGGTAGTTTGGTACCCTTGTTTTCTCCAGACGACTTACCACTGGCATTATGTTATTCCCATTTGCTGACTCCCACGTCTTTTGTTCCCCAACTTGTCTCCATGGACATCTATTTGCTATGTGGCCCCACTGGTTACATTTAAAACATCTGAACCACTAAACTAGTGGCTTCCTCTGTTACTGGTGAACTCTGTTGAGGTGGTTTAGGCTGCCCCCCATGGGTTCTTATATCCATGTCCAACACTGGATATCCCCTTCCTATGCAGTGATGCCCTGCTTCCTAAGTAGAGATACCCTTTTTCCCCAGCCTATCTGCAGAGCTGCATTCCCTATCTGCCAACCAGATTCTTATCTCCTCAGGCAAAGTGCTAAGGATTGTTCCCTCACCAAAAGGTCTTCTAGCCCTTGCAAAGTGGAGACTTGACACCCACTCACCTACCTATGAAAATAAGTGCTTAGTTCAGCAATATAATCACATACTTTCATCTACCTTGCGTCTATGCTCAAGAAACTTTTTTCTGTATGTCTCAGGTGTTAACTGACAATATTGTAGTAAACAGTGCTTAACTGTGTCATAATCTAAACAATCAGTATCAGACAATTTTGAAACACCAGTTATAGCTTTAGCATGGAGTAAGGGGGTGAGGAACTATACCCAGAGCCCTCAGTCAGCATTATATTGTTTGTAAAATCTTTCAAATATATGAAAAAAACTATTAAAATTATCACATTCTTGGTACTGAGGTAGAAGTTTACTGACCTTTATTGCTTCTGGGGTATAGTTACTCACTTCCCCATTTCCTCCATGACTCTGGCAAAGAGTCAGCATTTCATTTTCATGTTGCCTCTGCCTCTCATTTTGTTTGGCTTTCAAATGTCTCAGTCTCCCTTTTTCTTCAGCCACCAAATGCCACATTTGCTCTGCTCATGTTAATTCCAACCATTGGACTTCCAGTTCAGGAATCTTTAACTCCAGATGGGTTTTTAAGTCTTCTGAGGAAAAGGTGAACTATCCTGTTTCTGAGGGTTGCAAATTCCCATCACCAGACAGGTTATCCTCCTGGATGCTGATTTGAGCTGCAACTAAGGATGAAATCATTTCCTCTTTAGTCAAGGTGGCAAACATCAGTCATTTGCCTTCACACACATTGGCCAACTGGTTGTTTGTCAGCTTGCCATAATCCTCTGCTGACATTTATGAATGCTTTCCCTGACTAAACTAAACTAATAAAAACCATAAATAAAACTGTTGTCATATGAAACTCTGAATGTCTACTTTGTGGCTGCTGAGAGAATGCACACCTTTAGTGGCAACTGCTTACAGGCTACAGAAATTCAATATCCACAGCACTGCTCACCAATATGTGACAACCCCTCTCTGGGCCACTAATCAAAGAGCCTGAATTCTCATCACTGACACCTGTGGGGAATGTTCACTTTCAGAGAAATAGATACACACAATATTTCCAGATGCAGCACTCTGCACCAAGTACAATTTCACTAAAGAGCACACAGGGAAAGCAGTCAGCCCTGGGTTTGGATTTCTTTATATCTGTCTCCCTCTAGGGCCCCAAAGAAGCCTCCCTACTAGCAAAGCTACAGGTGTCCAAGCCAAGTCCTCCAGCACCCTCTGTGTGAAAGCAGTGCTTCATGCCCCTACTTCAAGTAGCTGACACACACACACACACACACACTGTGAGATTTCATTTTTCACACACGTGCACACTTGGAAAGGCTGCACAGATTTACCTGTTGTGCCCACTTCTGCCCAGATTATAAGGTAGTTACCACTACCACCAGACACTCCACAATCAGCAACTCTAAGGCCCTTAACAAAGGATGTCTAATTGTACTGTATAATGTTAATACTAATACAAATGGTAGTAGTTGAACAACACAGCTAGGCCTTCAGGAGTGGCCCACACAGTGTCACCAAATAAATATAAGCAGTCTCAAAGGTTAAATACTTTGTAAAAGGACCAGCCACAATAAAAGTTTTAAATATATTTAACAATAAATAATAAAAGACCATGCGACTACTGAATATATATTTACAGTAAACCACAGAGTTCAAATTACAGAAAATATTGAAAATAACATTGATGGACTGACTCAGACAAATAAAGAAAAACAATATCTAAACTAAGCTTCACTATATTTTCCTGACTGAATCTAGGTGAATTATTATTCCCTACTTACTTAGAGCAAGGCAGATAATGTGATAAATGGTCATTCTCGTCATCATGTCCAAGACATAATACTCAATACTGAGAGATTTCTCTTTGGAATATCTACAATTTCCAAGATGGCTGGCAGGATGACCTCATCTGGTCACCTGACTCTAGGTCTCACACTATTCCCCTTTGAAGCTTGAGACAGGATGTTAGCATAGATGTGATAAGATGCATATCTAAAGGTTTGCTAATGTTTGTGACAGTGCTTGGGCCTTCCCCTCTTTTTAATAAGCTAATGAACAAAGGCTTCTTCCAGACATGCCATTTCCAGTCCTATTCAGAGCTGTGAGATAAGCACTTCCATGGCTCAACAGGCAGCCCAATTAACAGTATTTTTCATAAAGTAAGAAGTAAGCTAGCTCTTTAACCTCTTTTCTTCTAGTGTCCTTTGCCAACATATATACATACAGTCTGACATGTATATTCCTTGCCTGTCCAGTAGGACCCACTGTTGATAATTTTCTAACACTAGCAACTTTACAAACACATTTTGATTTTCTAAAGCTATACAGTTCTAATAAGTTTGTAACATAAGCATCTGTACAAATCACTTTGATATTCAAATGCCATACAGTTCTAATACATTTTTAACATAAGCATTTGTGCAAATCAGTTTGATATTCAAATGCCATACAGTTCTAATTCCTTTGTTACACAAGCATCTTGTATAATTTAGTTTGATATTCAAAGGACGTACCATTCTTTACAGAACTCCAGCTGGCTATGCTGGCACTAGCCTATATCATCACATCAATATTAGCTTACCACTTTTTTAATGCAATAGGCAATTTATTCTTCAAGAGTAGCAGACACTGAATTTGCAGATGAAACACTGAAATATAAAGTTGATTGCTAGCAGCAAAATCTTCGTTAGTTACAGATCTCTTTAATGTGGAATTATTCAGATGACTTTTACTTCTGCAGGGATTGTGTATATTGACTGGTATTGGTGGATTGTAATAACTGCGGTGGTGGTGCTGCAGTAGCATTGTCGCCTCACAGTATGACGTTGTCCTGTTCGATTCTCAGCTAGAGCATCTTCTGTGTGGAGACATGCGTGAATGGGCGTACCTTCATTGAAGGTTGTGCGTCAGAGCTGGCAACTCGGCATGTAAAAATCTACTGCCAATCATTAGTGGACCGGAGTTCCGCTGTGGCGATTCCTAACTGGGAAAAGCCGAAAGACACAACAACATTGGTGGATTGTAATGACAGAAGTTTGAGTGGCCTTTTATTTTATTTATTTAACATTTTTTTTACTGGTAAATTCTGACTGGGAAAGATCCCATTTTAAGCACATGCCCAAGGAGAAACACTTCAGATGCATGTCTTTGGAATGTCGGAGGAAAGTGGAGCACCCAGAGGAAACCTACATCAGCGCAGGGAGGACATGCTAAAAAAAAATCTGCTCCAGATATTATATATGTTAGGTACATCACAGCCAAAGCCTTGTGTCTTCTTCCATTTTACCATTTTATTCTAGAAAGTTTCAAGACCCATTGACTCACCATGAACTTAAACTTCTTTACATTAATCCTATATTTAATGATCACCACTTACAACCAAACATTTTCTAAATTCTTCTTTCCTAGTTCCACCCACATGTTCATTGAAAATTGTTTGTGTGTTGAGAGGCAGCACATAGTGTTATGACATGGTAACAACTATAAACACCGAGGAGTCAGTCTTCATGCATCCAAGCCTTTAGTATCACAGCAGTAATCTAATGAGAGGCACTATGGAAGTAACAGCCCTATGTGCAAGACAAAATCTGCACTGCACAACACAGCACTGCTACTGTTCATCCATTATGTCTCTACTGTGAAAACATTTAGCACCTCTTCCTATCATGTCAAAACCATGTGTTGTTAACATCTTTCATATCCTGTCTTGGTGCCTTCTACCCGCTTAAGTTCTTAACTTCAGGTACAGCTTTAAAAATAGGCAGAACAGGTCACATGTAACTTAATGCATGTGAGGATTATATTGATTATAGACATTCATTTTTCAAAATGCAGTGAGTGTCTTCAGGTCATGGTGCTTCTCTTCTTATATCCTGTCTAGTACTACACTAAAGAATACATGTTCTTCAATGGCTGTCCCCATTTAAATGCATTAGTTTCAGAGGCTTTGTGCTAAACTCCATCTGGCCCATTTGCTATTATCAAGAATGATGCCAGGTCCTGTTATGGACTGCTTTCTCAACTTATTTGTGGCTGACCCCCCCCCCCCAATACTGGAGGTGTCTGATTTCATTCTCAAGCTACAGTGATTTCAAACACAAAAAAAGAAAATGTTTAGACATGAGGTCTGCATGACTCATTGATTGCAAGTTTCCCTCGTATTTAGCTTTGAATAACGAATTATGCCCCTCAGTCACAATAATGGCACCATCTTACCCAGTTGCAGTTTTTCCAGAAGAGTCTTATGAAACACAGCATTGAATAACTTTTTGAATTCATACAGAGACAGTAGGGGAAAAGTACACAAATGGAGTGGGCACAATGGAAGCAAAAAATGTGATGAGGGCCCTAAACATTCTCATATCAGATTACCTAAAAATAGGCAAACAACGAATAAAGCAGGAATGCCTGAGGAAATACAAGATCATAAAACAAGAAATGTCATTAACAGAAAACAGGAAACATTTTCTGCACTATAGAAACAGCCAATGAGACTTGTTAGAAGTAATGCTTAGTATTATGGTATTCAATTTCTACAACAGAAAATCTTAATACTTCTGAATGTGGTGGCAAAACCAAAATGGGTTTTCTCAAATGAACTAAAACAGTAAGATAACTGAAGTTACTCACACTTGAGGGAAGAGGAATTGTAAGGGGCATAATTTATTACTCACACTTTGTTGACAGCTGTACTGGAAAGCAGGTAGCTGCTTTGAAGCCTGTAACAAACCATACACTGCCAAAAACATCTTTTACTAAGAAGATTTATAAGATAAACTCAGTGCATTGCATGTTTCTCATCTACATTCTTTGGTTTATATGTTTTTATTAAAGAATTACAATTATACAACAACAAAGTATCATCTCATGTTGGCAATAATTTCAAATATATCCATAGAATAACAGCCCAGCTTTCCATTAATTCTAAAAGCAGAATTTATTAAAGATGTGTACATTAGTCTATCATATGTACATGGAACAGTCTGAGTTTTTTAGTCAATCATGCCCTTATATACCGAAGTTGTCCTTTTTAAAGATCTGTCATCACCTAATGTTTTTTTTATCTCAGACCAAGAATAGGTTTATACATCATTGATAATACAGAAAAGGAATACTCTTCCATATATCCTTCAGAAACCCATTTCACTCTCCATTAAAAAAAAAAGATGATTATGCTTTTTAACATTTTAAGAATATCATAAGTTAAATAAACCAAGGGAATACCTATGCTTGCTTTCCACTCTCTTGCTAAAACACCCTTTACCATGCTGGATAACAATGCACTGTTTCTTCGTCAGTTCTTCCCTTTATTCCATAACCCAGTGTAGCCTGCTATGCTCCATACTAAAAATCTGATACAATGTGCCTCTCCATCCATACAAGCTGTACTCTCCCAAGACATTTCCTAGAGTCAGATTCTTGAGCTGACACCCAGCAGGGTGCTTTGAGCCATCATAGGGTAAGGTTGCCTATGCTCAACAGTCCTAACAGTAAGCTTAAAAGGATAAAGAAGCAGCCAAACTCTGAATTTCTCCTGCTTTGGTTACCATATTCAACCCCATGTGGGTAGATTCCTTCATATTTGCTCCAAAAGGGAATAGAAGAGTTACAAAAATGAATAAGCAATAATAGCACAGGAAAATAACCCTAATTCTTCCTACCACTTTATTTCATAGATTTTCCAAGGTTAGAAGAATAACCATACAATCTAGTGCCTTCATCAGTTTCTGTCAAGTGACCCAGTTTCTTCTGGTAACTATGTGGATTTAAATATGTCAGAAAATTGCAAACTACTGTTATAGCTAAAATACACGTAACGTCAGATTCTAAGACAAAAAGAAAGCAGTATGCACATTAAGATTAAGGAGTTAAACAGACATAAGGATGGTCCTGCCAGAGAATGCTGCTACCTGTGCAGAACTGTTTAATTTTATTTTTATTTATTCTCTGTCGAGCAGGTTAGCGTTACAAGGCTAGTGGCCTTTATTCAGGGGATACTTGAGACATATTCCTACTACTAACAATAAAATATTAAATTGTCCATACACTCCACCAAAAAGAAAGTTGGTTAGCAAAAGTTCAATCAGCTTTTATAAACATATTCTTACATTTATGATTTTAAAATAAAGATTCTTGCTTGAGTGAGAAAGCATGACGTGCAGTTCTTCTCTGAAATGTCATACATTACTCCCCACCAAGGAATAAACTATTTCCCTCATGTCATCAAGGAGAACAGATTACTGTAGTTCAGTCACAAGTGTAGGCAAGACGAAGATAATTTTGTAAAGCAGGTTTGGGAAAGACTGAAAAAAGACAAGAGGAGATGGATGTGTCCAGCCAAGAGATATAATACACAACAGAAGACTTGTTACAGCTGGACATGACTGTCAAAGAAGGTGAAAGAGTGGTCGTGAATAGAAAAAGCTGCCAAAAGTTGACACAACACCCAAACTCCATTTAAAATGGGAAAACGTGGGTTGCTGATGCTGTTGCTGATGATATTGATGATAACTAAAACTGAGGAGAAGTCTTGACAGGATTGCAGCTGTGACCTGTTCCTCCGACAGATGGTTTACAGGAGAGACAGTATGATCCTGAACTTGGAGATAACCATAAGTAACTGCTTTGATTTGCAGAGATATGGAATACTGGGGCATTATTTTGCTGTGTTTCCACCTGGATTAAAAAAATAAATAAATAAATAAACCTGTGATTTTATATAAGGTCTGCTGCCTGTGACTTTTAGACTTACTTTATGCAAGAAGCTTGAGTTGTGTTTTAACCAGTTCTTCAGTGCAGGTTCTTCTTGCAGGTTTTTAAAAAATACATTTTCAAAACTGAACAATGACTGATGTATGCAGAATTATTCCTATGTCATCATTCTCCAGCTGGTCTCTCTTAACATTCTGTAGAATGCTGATACACACTCACAGACAGATAGTCAGTGATCCCAGCAAAAGTAAACAAAATAAGCAAACAAAATTCTAATCTGTTGTTAACACAAATGCAATGTTCCAGTCCAAATCCCTTGTCAAGATTTCAAAAGAAGAAAAAAAGGGCATCATATAATTGGTCAATACATACAAAAATATAGTATTACAACTCATTTGTTACTACTTTTTATTTAATTAAAAAAAAACAGACAACCACCCAGGCAGTGTAGTACAAATTTAACATAACTTAAAACTTCCTGGATGAGCCTAACTTTTACAACATTAGTACTGTCTCTGAAAAACAATTGCTATACTCGGTTGCTTTCTCCTTGTATCCATACCTCTCAACTGTACAGATTTTCACTGAATGTCCTTATTTTGCCTCATTTTTTGTCCATTTTAATCTGGCAAATTAGTGGCAAATCATTAAACACTGAAGTTAGAAAATAAGTTTCAGACTTCGTACTCTTCAGAAAAATTCATGCTAATGTAAAACCCGTTATACTATCAACTTTCTAAGTTTGTAAGAGCAATTTTAAAAATGGTCCCTATCTTTGGGCCTTTGCCACCAATTTATGGCTTTGTCCAGATTTCTTGCTCTAAGAGGTTGACAGGTATGGCTGTATCCAGATCAGTGTCATCAAAACATGATATGTACTGAAGTAGATCTGGGAGCAAGTATCATTATGTGTGTGTGTGTGTGTGTGTGTGTGTGTGTGTGTGTGTGTGTGTGTGTGTGTGTGTGTGTGTGTGCATGTGTACATTTGTGTGTATGTCATGTTTAGTGAAATTCATAGGATCACAGGTGGTTGCTAGGCTATCAACATAACAGCCATTTTAAGCCTGGACAAGCTTACCCCAGATTTACTAAAATATTGCTGACATGTTTTAATACTCCAAGGAATTTTATGGTTACAGTATTGGCTTCTATACATTAAGCATTCACAGGCTGCCCCTGTCCATTAGGGATATAGGTGCCAAATCATGGGTAAATTTGTAATTCCCCATACACTGGTCCAAGTTACATTTGAATACGGTTAGGAATAAGTTTTGCTGCACATGGATAGGAAGCCCGTTCAAGAGAAGGGGCAATCTTTGAGGCAAACACCTTTCCCTCCAACATGTCCTGTTTATGCTGCAGATAGGGTTTACATCCTTAGATTGGGTATTTCTGATGCTTATTGTTTTGAGAATGTGAAATAGATCCAACAGTGTGAGATCAGTAGAAAGATGCCTTGTAGGACAGGCCGAGATTGCCACACAGAAGTCTGTAGGAGACTGAGTACAGTGATATGGTTTTGATATAGTCCACTTAGGATTTATTTATTCCCTGCATTTTTTGTGAGAATCCTCTGTGGTCCCTCAACCCATTGCAAGTGCCTGGTCAGTGCTGAAGGGTGCTTTATTCTCGATGGCTGGCCTAATGAAAGATGAGAACAGTGGAACAATGACTTTCTTGGACCTGGATGCCATGCACTTACTTATAAGTTCTGCAACATAGAATGATTTTCTTACAACAGTGGACACATAGAGGTCAAAAGTCAGGGTGCTGTCAACATGTGTTCCCAGATCCCTGACTACTAGCTCTACTTCTAGGGGTGCATTATTAATGTAGTAATTTCTAGGGGTGGCCATCTTTCTGAAGTGTACTAGTATGCATTTTTTTATATTGAATTTTACTCTATGGTTCTGACACTAGTTGTTTGTCTGTGTCAGGCCCTTGTGAAGGGTAGCTGTGTCTTTAGGGGTTTCAGTGACTATTCCTAGTTTGCAGTTGTCTGTAAACTTGGAAACAGAAGAGCTTAACATTTGCCCTGACTTCAGAGAAATTGATGCAAAAAGGACAGGGCCCAGCACTGAAACCCTGTGGGGCTCCAGTAGTGACTGGTCTCTTTGTGGAGGTGGATTCCCCTGTCCTAACTTCTTGTGTTCTATCAGTGAGCCAGTTAGCTATCCAATGGGTGACATGAGTTAATGTGGAACTTTGTAAGTCTGTTTGCAATGCCTGCATGAGGTATTGTGTCACATGCTTTAGCCAGATCAAGGTAGTCAGTGTGCACTGTTTTTGCCCTCATCCATAGCTTTAGTGACCTTCTCAAAGACATCCATTAGGTTAAGTAGGCATGACCATTTCTTTGAAAAAAATGAACCAGATAGGTTCCATTATATGTAGGTTTCCTATGTCACTGTTTATCATATAATTGTTGATTTTTTCCATGGTGTTGCATATGAGACTAGTTAGTCTTATGGGCTTGTAGTTCCTCAGGTCTGTGGAAGGTGTCCCCTTCTATATAGGGATAACCACTGCAGTTCGCTATTCTTCTCACATAAAGCCTGCCTAGAGGCTATGGTTAAATAGACATTCTAGTGGGCTTGACAGGTTATGCGTCATGCTATTCAGGAGACCTCAGTGAGGACCTGCTCCCCCCTAGTGATAGTTGGCAGAGAAATGGTGGAGTGTATTTCCTGGGGGATGACTGAGGGTAAGGGGGTAAAACTGGAGCTAAATTTATTAGCCAGCAGATTTGCTATATCCCCTGGCTCCATACATGTGGTTTAATTCGCCTTTATTTTTTCACATTGTTGGGTGTTGCCTTTAAAGTTGTGGACATATCTAAAAAAAGCCTTATGTCTGTCCTTAGCTTTGGAGGCCATTTTTATCTCAAATTTGGCTTTGATGGACTTGATTAGTCCAGTGAGTTGCTTGTTCAGATTGATGTGAGAGTTTTTACCTTGCTCTGCAATGCCCTTCCTGTTGTTGGATATGATTTTCTTTCTTTTGTTATACAAGTTATTTATACTAGGAATCCACCAGGGTAGCTTGTTTTTGGAGGTTATCCTATGTTTATTTTGGGTAGGTACATGTGTCTGTATTCAGCTATCTAAATAACTGCACAGGATTTCTATGAACAATTCTGCATTGGCAGCATACCACTCAACCTGAAACATCAAAAGTCTGGACAAAGGCCCATGAAAAACAGGTACAAATCTGTACAGTGATTAACATAAAATCTGCATATATAATTATGTAACCCCACCCACTTCAATGGAATTGTGGGATACCAACTTTCAAATGCAAACTGAAGAATGGACAACCAAAATATAGCCCCAGGAACTGTAGTAAATGGTAACCATTTTTTGAATGTATAGCAATGATGTTTACTGGGAAGGGAGAAGATGATGAACCTTCGGATTTTGTTTTGGTGACTTGCAGTATGTGGGTTTTGTGGTAAAAGTAGGTCATTTAATGGTAAGCAATATTCTAATCTTAGCAAAAGAATATTATACTTTGCTAGGACCTCCAAAAGTCATTCTCCATGGCCTAATGATCAGTGGCATAGCTAGAGTTTGTGTCGGCTGGGGCTGTCTGAGTTTGCTGCCCTTTCCGCCTCACAAAATTATTGTTGAATGGGCCCACCCATACACAGCCCTCCCCCCTGCAGCCATTCCAATGTCCCATTGCTTGGCTATATCACCCCATTTACTATAAACACTGTAATGTGCATACAGCTTTACTTCTACGATGATTATTTGGATTTCATTTAAAACTTTTATTTTGCATTTTATAGGACAGACACTAATAGACATCTGCTAAAAAAGCAATATAGTTGCACAATGAAAATTGGGTCTATGTTAAATAAACAAATGCTTAAAATGACGAGTACAACATACTCAAACACTTTTAAGTGAAAGTTTATTTAACTGACCGCTTAGAATATCAAAAACACAATCCTGAAAAGTTTTGTTTGGCCACCTACCCCTCCCAAGTGCTACAGTACAAAAAACCCACTAATAGCAGGTACATACTCACAATAACAAAAAAAAAGGAAAAACATACTGTAATGTTGCAAAAGGGGGGGCAAGGCCCCCTGCACTCCCCTTGTGGGGGGCTATGCCCCTCCACCCCCACTCCTTAAATATACCAACTCCGAGACCGCACTTTAGTGCAGAAAAGGGAAATTCTCCCATTCTGCACCATATGGTGCCATTAGCACTAACTTACATGATGTATTACATCACATACGTCAGTTCTGGCCAAACGAAATATTTCATAACTCCGTTTTCCGAAGTTCCGAGCAGTCGATTAAATAAACGTTCACTTAAAAGTGTTTGAGTATCTTGTACTCGACAGTTTAAGCATTCGTTTATTTAACATAGATGCTGAAAATAGACTTAGCATTAAAACTTCTCTGCCTTTGAAACTCACATTCATTGAAACAGCACTGAAACCCACATTCAAAGAAAATGCGTCTGGCCAGCGACGGATAAAGATTACCTTTGGGTTGTTTTCAAATCATCGGCCCCTTGCACACAAAATATAAAGTGTTCTTTGATACACCTTCCTGATTGTATTAAATTATATTCCTTGTATAATACAGCACACTTGTTAGAGAGCATTTTAAATTTATTATTTTTAACACTTTTCCAGTAAGCAATGAAACAAAATGCATGAACTAATTATGACAAAACTGCTCAATTCAGAACATTTCCATCATGAAAGTCTACTCAAACTTCTACAGTCCACCAGTATCAGTAAATATGCACAGTCTTTGCAGAAGTAACATCATCTAAATAATTCCACATTAAAGAGATCTGTAACTAATGAAGAGGTTGCTGCTAGCAGACAACTTTATATTTCATTGTTTCATCTACAAATAAGGTGCCTGTTACCCTTGAGGAATAAATTGCCTATGTTACATTAAAAAAATGATAAGCTAGTAATATTGCAACAGGGAATAGATGGCAAACTGATAACAGGTTCATAGTTATTAGGTATCTCTGGCAAAGAGGACATTCTCAGGACTGCAGCATCCACTCCCTTTAAAATACAATACAGTCCAGTATCAGCAATCCATCTACATATTGTAGAAGTAGAACCCCACGACCTTCTGCATCAAAAGCAAGCATTCTACTTATTATGCTACTAGCAACCCAAGCAGATTTGGCATAAACAATACTAATCTTCTCTCCTCCTGAAGAACTATGCAGCACAAGAAATCTGGAAAAAGCCAAAATTTATGGGGGGGGGGGGCAAAGGCCCAAAACCTGGGACATCTTTTAAACATTGCTTGTATAATCTTAGAAAAGTTGCTAGAATAAAATGTTGTGTTACCATGCATTTCCTGAAAGATAGGAAGACTGTAACTTAAATGGCTATCATTATTTAGTGAATTCAGTTCTCACTGATTTGCCAAAGAAACACAAATTTTAAGAGGAACAGACCAAAAGTATGAGCCAAACATTCCAGACATTCTGTAAAACTTTGGACAGTTGAGAACTATGGACTCAACTCCTTATATCACAAGCGGTGGTGATATGGCTAGATAATTTAGGCTCCTGCTCCTTGTACCTAAGGTACAGGATTTGCGTTTGAGTATTCCTAACCACCAGTTATACCTAACATGCACACATCAGTTTAACCAATGCAAATCTAAGCTCACAGCAATATGAACTATCCAAAAAAATACACTCAGGAGGCAATTACTGGAAACAAACTCCAACTTTAATGGTGCTTCTGGTACCTTGGCAAACAGCCTTCAAGTAATAACATAAGCCACCAGTCATTCCCATTTTATGTCAAACTGCTCCAGTTAAACAATCATCTCATCACCCAATAATCTACTACAAGAACCTGCTTAAACAAACATACCCTCAAAAAGGGGTACATTTTTTTCCATATATGGTAAGTTACAAAACATCATATATAAATATTATAACATATATTTAAATTCACATCTAGATTCATACCTTTAGGTTTTAAAGTATTATAATTTAGAATGAACCTGCTATTATTTTTATGGTCTTTTGCTGAGAACAGACTTCTTTATTTTACAGATTTTTTTGCAAAGAATGTTATTTTGTTTAAGCATTACATTTTATATGTAGTGGAAATTTATTACAATGACGGTGAAGTAGTTAGCATTGTCGCCTCACATCAAGAGGTTCTCCCATTCGATTCTCAGCTGGAGTGCCTTCTGTGTGGAGTCTGCATGTCCTCCCCGCGGTCAAGTGAGATTTAAAGACATGCAGGTAGGTGTGTTAGTGAATGGGTATGCCTTCCTTGAAGGTTGGGAGTTGGGCTGGCAACTCGGCACTGTAAAAAATCCACTGCCAATCATTAGCAGACCACAGTTCCATTGTGGTAACCCCTAACTGGGAAAAACCGAAAGACATTACTATGTAGGGAAAATTTGGATGAGTTTTCTGTATTTAATGATCAGTTAAAGCAGAATGAACTGGGGTTGCAGTTTACTTTTACTGTGGATAGAATGAATATACAATTTTTGGATGTGGAATTCTATGTTAAGAAAGATTTGAAGGTAGAACATAAACCCACTGCAGTTAATAATTTTTTACAGACCAATAGCATGCACCCATCATATATTATGGAAGCATTGCCTATGGGTGAATTTAAAAAGATTTATGACAATACTTCTGATAAAAATTAGGTGGAAGAAGAGTTCATGAAGGTGGAACAGAGATTGTTGCAAAGTGGTTATTCTAGTGTTAGTTTGAATAAAGCTAATGATAGTGTGCTAAAGGTGGGGGGCAGCTATGGTAGGAGACATAATAGTTATGATGGTTTTAAAGGGCATCATTCAGATCAGGAAACTGATAGGCAGGATAAGTTATTGTTTTTGTTACCAGATTTTCTCCATTTTCTGATATTTTGAGGAGGTCAGTGAAGGATTTATGGCCAGTGGTATGTGAAGATGAGCAACTAAAACATCTGTTTCCTTCACATGTTACATTTTCTTATCAGAGGCATTTAAATTTAAGGGAGTTGTTAGGTTTCAAGAAGGTTTCTTTCCAGGGGGCTAATATGGGTTTCTTCCCTTGTGGAAGATGTAAAGTATGTTCTAGGATTAAGAATATTCCAGGTAGAAAAATTAATGGTAAATTATTTCATTCTATGGGAAGGTTTTAATGTGTTTCTTGTGGGGTGGTTTATATTGTAGGGTGTGGGTGTACTCCTGTGAGGTGGTATGTTGAACAGACAAAACATATGGTAAAAGTTAGAATTCTTGAACATCTGGGACTTATTAAAAATAGGAATTTGGATAGCCCAGTGGCCAAACACTTTATTAATGCACATGGGGGTTCTGATGTTAGTTTCGTCTTTAGTGTGTTGGCTACACCTTTTCATGCTAGGGGTGAGGATTTTTTAGCTAGTTTATTAAAAATGGAAAGCAGGTTCATTCTAAATTATAATACTTTAAAACCTAAAGGTATGAATCTAGATGTGAATTTAAATGTATAAGTTATAATATTTATATATGTTTTGTAACTTATTGTATATGGAAAAATATTTTACCCTTTTTAGGGGTATGTTTGTTTAAGGAGGTTCCTGTATCAGATTATTTGCCTCTCTCACACATAAGAGCCAGCATAAAGAAAGAAAATCAAAGCAATACACTTGAGCAGCAGATTAAATTAAATTAAGTAATAATGAATGGCTCAGCGTTCTGATAGGCTGTCTGTCTGCCTTGTGAAAGCTAATGTCATTGCACATGCCCTGCATGTGATGTCAGGAACAAATTCGTCCAAAAAAAAAAAAAACACAGAAATTAAAGGGGCCACTCAGGAATTCGTGACACCTCAATATATTGCCCTCAAAACTGGTATTTACCAAGGAATTCAGTATGATTCAAAGGAATGATTGGCAGCTGTGTTCTTAGGGTTTTGGAGGGTCTTAAAATTTCACCAGGATGTCGTGTAGTAGGAGATAATTATCCTTCAATAGTTTTTAAAAGTTCTGAGGTTATCAAAGGATACAGCTTTGTGGTCTGACCTGACCAATGAGGAATTTACATTGGGGGGAGTGCATCATTCCATCATGTTTGTGAGGACCAGGTCAAGAATATTTGCACACATTTTGGGCATGCAGGCTAGATGTTTAAGGAAGTTTGTGTTAATAAAGTCCAGGAATCTCTGGGCTTGAATGTTTCATGTCATATATGATTCCCAGTTAATATTGGGGCAGTTATAGTTGCCCATGAATATTATGTTGGGTTGAATGGGGAGTGTTTCTAGTATGTTCAAGTACAATGTATGGGCTTCCTGGGTCATGGAGGGGAACATATAGCTTGCAAGGATATGGCATGGAACTTTTCTTATGGTAAGCTGGATGTGGAGAATCTTAAGCATGCATCATACTCTTTGACCATCCTTGAGGTATTTCTCATGTTTGATGTAAATTGAGACTCCTCCACCTTTAGACCCTACCTGTGCAATAGGTGGTCTAAATGTGTGGAAGCCATTGTAGCCTTGCAGTATCATGGTGCCCTCTGCAGCTTTAAACCATGTCTTGGTAACTACACAGATGATTACATTCTCCAGGATGAGGAGAGCTTGTAGAGAGTGGAGATTTTGGCATTGAGCAATAGCATCTTTAGAATATTCTGACTTGCTTTAGCTCTGTTGATAGATTTATCAGGCTGGCATTGCCTAAGGTTTTGGCCAATATTCAAAAACCTGGGGAGGGGCTAGCAGGTGCACATCATCCTTGGCAAAGCAATGTGGTCTGTCTACCATATCCTCTCAGGCAGATAAATACCATACCCCCTTGGAGTAATACCAAAAACTAGGACAATTATTAAAGTAAATTACCTTCTGTTGCAACTGTTGTATAATCTTTGGAGAAGGTACAGTGCTGTTCAATGTTAGGTTCATACTGGCCTAGGAAGCATAGTCTGAAAGCTCTATCATGCCTCTTCATATAGTCCAGGAAGGTAACTCTCAGGTCATTTACATCCACAGGGACTATGACAGAGTCATACTGGTACTTGGTGCCCTATTGATTTGTCGACAGCTTAGGTTGTCGAATGTGTATTCATCATCAACTAAGTGTCAAATGCTTAAAATAGCAAATGGCCACATCATCGAATTCTTTACTTTGGAAAGAATTTTCATGGGATTTGCCCTTTCCCCAATGTAGAGCAGTTTCGAAGTTGGTATAATTAGTTGGGGTGGGCACACCCTCCCCATCAGGGGGTGTGGGAGGTAAAGCCCCCCACTATGTTTGTGTGTGTTTGTTTATTTTGTTTGCAGATGACCAAGTGAATTCTTTCCCTAGGAAAGAATTCAATGATTTGGCCATTCGCAGAGTTTAGCTTTCGACGCTTAGGTGTCGATAATTTTGGATTTGACAACCTAAGCTGTTGATGTTGTGATATAGACGGTATTAGATGTTGGTACTTGTGTTACAGTAACTTGTGTGCATGCATGATCTGGTGGATTCTGGTCCCTGACAGGCAGCTGACAGTGACTCTGTCCTTACTCAGCCTGTGTGTCTCACAATATAATCTCATGTGACTAAAAACTGTGAGTCGGTTTGCCTTCTGGGATTACAGGTTGAGACACCTTGTGATGAAACTATATATGTGTCTTGATGTGTGTTGTCTTAGAAGAGCACTCTAGAGGTTGCTGAGGACACTTGTTTTCTTGTGTGATGTCTGGGAGGCCTTTGAGGTTTTGATAGATTGCATTTAAGAGTCTGTGCATATGTGGATCGATATATCTGGTGCATACTATGTGTAATGGGTGTAGCGTTTTTGTCACTGATAACCTGTTTGGTGTTGCTTGTGTTGCTAAGTGAGATCCTTGACTTAAACTGAATTTTTATTAAAAGTGACAGTTTGTTATGTGACTTTACCATTAAACTTCAGGAACAGACTTTGAGGTGGACAACTACTATACTTCTCAACTGTTTAGATTTTCACAGAATGTCTGGATTTTTGCCTAATATTTTTGCTCTGTTCCTCATACAATATGTGGTTTTCTCAGAAAATCACAGAGGATTGAAGTCACTAAGTAATGATATACATTTGAGTTGTACACATCTTATCCTTCAGAAAATGCATGTGAACACCTTCCCTGTTATTCTAGCAACTTTCAAAGTTTATAAGAGCAATATTTAAAATCTGCCCCTATTTTGGTCTTTGTCCCCCTCTTACTTTAGGTTTTATACAGATTTCTTGCACTAAGAGGTTGAAAGGTTTAACAAGTACATATGCATCTTAACAGCTAGATTATGAGGTAAGGCATTCTACTTAACTTGATCTTTAAATAACAGTTGTTCTACCAAAGAAATCAGTCTTTCCTGCTGTTTTAGTTTAGCTAGATAGCAGGCCTCTATTTCTTTCATCAGTATGACAGTTTGCCTAACAAGGGTTACATTATTCCTGTACAGTACTTTTCCACTACTAGTGCTTTGATTGCCTTTTCTATACAACTGTTATCTTTTATGGACAGGAAAAATAACTGAATGTCAAAACTTTTCAAGGAACTCAGCAAAAAGTGAAACACAGCAAATTTGCCATATTCTGCAAAGGTCAGCTCCTGTCCCCCTATCTACAGTGTTCATATTGGCTCTGTGTTGCTTGTATCATTCAGTAATGTTGCATATACTGTGTGGAGTATAAAGGCTAGTTGGGTGTGATACTGGTAGTTACTGCAGAGATTGAAGGGTCTGAGCTGTTAGTGAGCGACATCCTGAGATCACACGTCCATCTGCATGCACTTGCACATGCAACCACACACACATATACAAATACAAGCACACCCCACCACTACCTATTCACTAAACACACTTAAATCTAATGCAATTTTACAAATAATGGGTGAATACTAACTCTTGGCTGTTAACTAACTCGTTCACTTGTACTTATTTACATAGCCCAGACATTTCTGAATCACTTGGCTGTGTAAATGCCTTACAGCAGGAGTTATCATATGAGGGCACATGGCTAATTAGCATAGGCCACTAGAATGTCTCATTAACATATAGACTGGGTGAGGACATGGCCCACAGCAGTGGTCTTACAAATCATGTTGGAGTGCTGCATGGAGGCCTGTCTTTGAATCAGAAAGGGCTACCATTAGTGGCAGTAGCCTATGTTAGGGTTTACTACTGGTAACAGCCCTTTGAATCTGTCCCAGTGTTTGATTAGCCAGTTTTTTTTTTCTTGCTTAAGCTTGACATTTTAAGAAGATTTTACTAGGAAAGGTATACTCTGCAGAAACGTGCACTGTCTGGCTTGGTGGGGTTGCACTTGTTGGGAAGAAGTCTGCATTTCAGAAATTGGAGTAAAATTCCAAATTCTCTGGCCATGTCACTGTTGGTGGGGATTACTTTAAGGACAGACTGTAAAAAAATAAATGAATAAAATAAAACATTGAGTTTGCTAACTGTCAGGATGGGTTGGGGTTGGAATAATGGTTAAAGTGTTACTTCACAGACAGAAGGTACAGGGTTTAATTTTCACATCTGAAAGGAAAATTGGCTAAGCTTAAAATGTGATTTGTCCCCTTTCCCACCATTAACAGTAGAATGTATGAAAGGAATATTACAGTTTAGGCAACAGAAAACATTGCATCACACTCAGCACAAACAATGTGACCACTCAATTCAAATAATAGTGAAATTTAAATAAAATATTTGTGAGTATTGTTGTTTTGCTCTTCAGAAGTTTCTGCAAGTTTATTTACTATATGGCCTGTGCTTTCAGTGTTCCACAGTGTCCTGTAAAATTATAAAACATAGGTTCTGTGACAGTCCTCTAATAGTTCTCCCTTAAAAAAATCAGGCCTGTCTTTCCAGTACAGATTCAGTAGGAAGCTCAGGAAACATGAACTGAGACAGCAAGTTAAAGTAAATATAATCCATCCATCCATCCATCCATCCATCCATCCATCCATCCATCCATCCAAACATGTTTTTCAACATTTGGTTTATCAAGATCAGTGCCACACATACCTGGAGACTATTACAGCAAGTAATAGGAGTAAAGCAGTAATCATACCTAGAAAGAATGACAATACATTGCAGGATGTACACATATCTACATGCACACTGTACACATAACTGGGAATTTATTTTGAGTATTCCCTTTTCAGTTAACTACAATTAACTCACATGTGTTTGGAGTGTAGGAAGGAACTGCAGATCTAGCAAAGCCTTATGTGGGCAGAGGGTGAATATGGAATTCTGCAAACTGCATTTTCTAGACCATCACATATTATGTCAACCACAAAGTCTGCAAAATGCTCACTGGTATATGCTGGCCATATCATACTACATTAGCAAAGAGAAGGGAATGTCACTTCATAGTGTTCACAATATGTCTCTTTTCATCTTCTAATGATATGCAGCCACTATAGATACATGCTTCAGCATAGACCCCTCTCCCATGTCTGCAAAGACCCACAGGATGCCTTGCTTCAAATGTGAAGGCATAGTTTTTTGCAACAAACAGTGTCATGAAATAAGTTATTCATTTGAAAAAGGACTTGTAGTAAAATGTCTGCAGTTACACCTGCTCAAATCTGAGGAAGAACTACAAGACAGAAAACTATGTAGTATTTTAAGGCATGAGTGGATAAATTGTCAAAATGACAGATGGCATGAAGAAATTGTAATTTAATGTAACTGCAAACTCAACTGAAAAAAAACTGTGGCAAACTTATATCTTGGAATGGCGGTCACTGAATATGTGGTGTTTCTGTAAAGGATTATGGGAACAATATGCTGTCTTCCCTGAAAGAGATAATTTATTTTCTGGATAAAAGAGATTTTCCTGTCCTGGGTATGTAATAATTTAATTATTTATGTTATGTTTGCTAGTGGAGTAGACACCATGTACCTTATGACCGTTTTCATGAAAGATCTAAGATGATACTTACTGGGAGTACAGGAACCTTGGGCAACATACGAGTGAAATCACATACTCTACAGAAACAACTGCCATAAGATCAGTGACACCAGCCTAAAGCATCACTAGAACAGTAAGATGGGACTTCAGATTGAGATCTCATAGGCCAGATGGATATAGCTACTGGTGAAAGGGGAGATGAGATGATAGAAATCAGTACATAATGGTGAAATACCTATACAAATGTACAAAAAGCTTAATTTTCAAAAGCTTGATGTTATGGTGGAATGAAGCCCTGACTATAGCCCTAGTGACCAAAATTTGACTAGTGAGTCCTAATGCTGACAGCGGTGGTAGAGAGAATGGGAATGGATGTCTGATAATGACCTCTACATGCTGCTGGAGGAGGGGTGTCTGGGTCACTACTAGTGGAGAACAAGTGGCAGCTATAGCAATGTCAGCCAAGATGAAAGTTCTTTGGCATGAGAAGCAGACCAGTAGCACTTATTGATAGAGTACAGAGTGCAGAAGCATGCAGTAGGCAACCAGCATTGCAGACTATACTAATGTAGGGGGCCATCAGCTACCATGGGGAAAATGTAATGTGAGCACCATCAAAAATAGGTAAGGTACAGAAGATAGTTCATGAGACTCTCACCAACCATCATAAGCTCTGGTATGAAAGTGAATAATGGCTTTGAAAAACAAATTCTGTTTCCAAAAGGAGACCCACCCCCATACATACTGAGTCATGTGGGGTAGTAACATGGCTGGATGGTGCAGGGGGAGGCAGTAAAGGAACCAAATCAGCTGAAAAGTCAAGGCTGGGGAGAAGAAAAAAGTGAGCAGAGTCAAAAAGAAACATTTTCAAGGAAAAGTAAATCTGTAACAATTTGCAGTGATGATTTATCTATGCCATATGCAAACAGGAGTTTTACTCACAGTATGTCTGTTTTATAATGACTGTTATTCCTTCTAACTTTCAGTTCTGCTAGTCAGACGACAAACATTTTATTTTGAAAATGTAGTCTCTTATAATACTCACATAGATTCTTTGGCAGATACTCATACTTGGCAGCTAGACTAGTGAAATGAATCAGTACAAACAATACATCATAATTCTCTTTGAAACTCTATTTTAAGACAATTGTTTCAGAAAGATTCACAGAAAAGGATCTTTGCATAAACATAGCAACAGACTTGCAGACATTAACACAACAACAAATGCTGGCATCAGGTAGGATCACTTTGCCCAACCTGTCTGCCTACGTCCTAAATTAACAGACAAGCTACTGATATGAATTAATCTACACAGTAATTCTTCATAATCTCAGAATGTGTCCTTTATCTCCAACATGAGTTTTCTGCATTCCCCTTCCAAATTTAACCCCCACCCCTGTTATCCAAATGTGTCATTCTGACAGCCATCCATTGATTAGAAGCTGTACAAATCTTGCTTGATCACAAGAGGTGATTTTGGGTAACATAGCTCAGAAGCACCATAGCTCCAGGACTAATTACAGGGAAATATCTGGGTAAAACTTAATGTATATATAATTATGCTATGTTTTTAGATGCCATGTTATCACTTGTGAGGTATGTGACCGTGTTGTCAGGTAATTAAGGCAAAGTAAGGTTTCTAATGTGTTTTATACTGAAGACCTGGCTTTAAATCATTTAGTTTCTATTTCCTTACTGTGTAACCCACAGCAAGACACTTAGCCACATTGTGGTCCTGGACAGCCACTCTGCAAGGAGTGAACACAGCCAAACTTTTTCAAAAACTGGTGACAGTCTTTGGAGACTTCTTGTCATGTTTGCTCCCATGAAGGCTGTCATAAATCAACTGGCTACAGCCAAATGGCATACTCTGCCCTTGCAAAACTTTCTACATGATGTTTCAAGATGAGGAAGAAGATGGATCTTAGTTTGAATTTTTAATTATATTATACCCTAAATATACAGGACTCTACACACTGCACCCACAGCTGGGTCCACCTCCTCCACGTACAACTGTTTATCTTCAGCTTACTTTACTTCTGTCAATTATATCCTCACAGTCTGCAAATTGCAAGTAGGGCAGAGTATCATCTAAATTTTAACTTTATTTTACAACAGTTTTATTAGACGCAGATGCAGGGTAGGAAGTAACTCTACATTGTTAATGTAATATTCTTCTTTAACAAATTTTTGCATGGTGTGAAATAAAATAGAACTACATAATAAGACATCAAAGCATAGGCCTACATACAGAAGCTCAGTTAAGCAGAAAACACAACTTTTTAATAATATTTTAGAAAAAAAAACATATATTTTATGATCACACAGAATAGAGGGATCAAATAAAAATATACTTTAGAAAATGTCATTAAATACTACTAGATAGGATGAGCCAGTATCAGCAGTTATGGGCTTGGAGAAACACAATTAGCAGACTATGGATTATTTGCCATTGGTAGGAATATCCATATTTTTTACTACTATACTACTATCCATTTGTATAGCAAACTTTAGAAAAAATGTTTTTGAAGGGAGGGAGAAATAATATTAATAACATAAAATAAGTATTTCAGGTGCAGTTAATTTAATTCTCACACAAAAACCAAGGAATATGTGCCTCTATGGGAAAATCATGAAATTAGTTTATCTTAGAGACGTATATATTGTTATATAGTTTAAACATGAATTATATATCTGTGGTACAACAGAAATACATGTACAGCTTCAGTTCTGAATCAAACATTAGTGATAATTTCTTAATAATAAACTATCATGTAATTTTCCCCTAATAAGAAAAGTGAAACTTTATATATGTCAGAAGCAGGATGTTGCACAATTTTCATTAGACATCATAAAGCAATAACCTTATTGGCTGTTACTGAGTGACAGAAAAGCAACACTCTCTTTTGACAAATAGGGCATTTGAAGAACGTGAATTAACCAGAGGTCTATTAACTAGTGTTTTAGTGTTAATGTGTCCTGCTCATGGGTATCTGGCAATGAGAGATTTTTTTTTAACTAATAATTATCTCTCCTTTTTCAAGAAGCAGGGATTGGGTTGTTGCATACACTGTCAACCCCCCTGGTGGAAGCTGCAGTCTTGTAGGCGGCAATAAGGATGTGAAGACAACTGTCAGAGATAGGCATGTGATGTGATTGCAGACTGGGTGTGCAGTAGGGGAAAACTGTGATAGAGCATACAAGGTAATCACAAGAAAGAGAATGACTACAGAGAGGTGCCATCCTGTTGTGGATGTGTGTGTGTGTGTGTGTGTGTGTGTGTGTGTGTGTGTGTGTGTGTGTGTGTGTGTGTGTGTGTGTGTGTGTGTGTGTCTGTGTTTGTGTGGTTTAGGTAGTTTATTTAGTTTAGTTATTTACAGTCAGGCTAGTAACTCCATTTCCAATTGGTTAATTGCGTTTTTGTGTTTTCTTTTAAAGTTCTAGTTTCATTATTTTTTAATCTAAGAACATATTTGTGTTCTACAGGTTGTATTATGTGGGGGTAGTTGTTTTGGGGAGTTTTACTGAATATGGCCTTTATTTTAACTGCAGCTGAGATAGGGATTTTGATGAAAATTTATGAACTGGTTGGGGAACTTATCACTGCTACAGGATAAAATCAAATGCACTGGTGATGTACCTAAATAAAAACATACATGCCAAGCAACCATGAATGTGCAATTTACACCCCAACATCTAGATACATAATGGAGAAATGTGTGATACACACACACACACACACACACACACACACACACACACATATATATATACGTATACATTTAATTTTTTATTCACCAGGTAAGCCTACAACATTCAGTTGTCTTCATTAAGTAGGGCAAGCCAGGCACTGTCTGGTTAAGAGCTTGATTAGTATTGCATAATTCACAAATGGAAACTGTGTGACATGTAGAGTAAAGCTTACTAAGATTTCATAACCTTGTCCCATAGAGCTAAACTGACATACATGCATGCCTATGTATAACTTTTAAGCTGTACTTCATGATGCCAGAAAACAAATGTTTACGTGTCTCTGCAGTACTGATTGTTTTATTATAAGAATTGGATATGTAACAAATATTTTTGTCAGAATCATATAAATATGCTACAATTATTCATTTCAAAGCAATCTTTCAATGTGTGACAAATTGAAAGTATCAAGATGGCCACCAAGTAGGTTCTATACAACTCAAAAAAATAAAAAAGAGCGACATCATTTTAAAAATATTATTTCTATGAGATTTTGACAGAATTGTAAGCCCGTGGCTCTGGGTTTAACGTGCAGATATTCTTACAACTTACTAGCCTGTATCAACTCAAAAAAGGATCTCAATATAACATAACTTTAAAAAATGATTTACAACAGATGGTGACTTCTGCACAGTAATTATCGAAGAAAGTAGCTCAGTCTTCTTTCAGAATGGATCTTATTGAAGAGTGCAGAAGCAAGCAAGCAGAACTCCTTAAAACCATGATTAAACAACAAGGAGTTCTAAAAAAAAGATGTATAAATTTCATTTTTTATTAGCAGGATCTGCCCTGTAGTCCTCTTTTCTTCACCCAACTGTCCTATTCATTCTTCCATGATGGTGGGAATACTCTGGACCATTTATTTTTTTATCAAGGTGAGGATCAGGAATTAATGAGTAGGTAAAGCTGCAGATCCTGCAGACTGTCCTATCCCCACTCCATTGACAGTCTGTAATAAAAAGGATTGGTCCACATCCATGCCTCTAGTTTTTACCATAGACAGTAAAGCTATAAAAGGGATTATAAATAATAATTGGGGGATTTTAGCAGTGAATAGTGAGGTTAAATCAGTTTTAGGTGTGAAACCCACCTTTATCAATAAAAGGGCAAGGAATTTTAATGAAATGTTGGAGGGGAACCAAAAAGGAGGTACCACCACACAAGGGGGAATATTTAAATGTATGAATTGTAATGTATGTAGACACATAGCAGAGGATCCCTTTGTAGAAGTTAATATACACAGCAGAATTTGGAAAGTTCCAGGGAAGTTTACATGTGGTTCCACTTATGTAGTATACTTAGTGAAATGCTCAGATTGTAATTCCTTCTATGTCGGTAAGACCAACAGGCAATCAAGGAAGAGAATTTATGAGCATTATTATGGCATTAAAAAGAAGAATTTAAATAATGCATTGTTTAAGCACATGTTGGTATGGCCAAGCAATAAAAATGTTCTTTTTGCTGTCATTGATCATGTTCCCATAGATTTTAATGGAGATAAAGAGGGTGAGTTAGAGTATAAAGAACTGAAGTGGAAAAGTTTGCTCAATGCTTATAATCCACCAGGGTTGAACAGTGGTGTCAACTATAAAGCTGTTTTACTCAGAAACATTTATTATGACAAGTGCAAATAAACGTACAACATTTATATTAAATTTAAACAATATTTATATAAGATTTATGGTTTAGGTTTTAGTCAATATTATTTATGTCAATGTTTTTTTAAATGGAGCTTCACTTTGAATGGATGTTTTAGATTGGGGAGGGGTATTTAAGAATGGTCTTTTTGATTTTATGATAGTTCTGAAGAAGGCCACAGTTGTTTTTTGGCTAAAAATGCTTAACTTTGTGGGCAATAAAAGGATTATTTTGTAGTGGCATTCACCATGTGTTCATCTCACAGTGTTATTTATTTTTCTATTTTTTTGTTGCACTGGAACTTGAGGCACAGCTCATAGTTTCAGTTATTTATTATAACAATTGGATATTTAACACATTTTTTGTCAGAATCATATAAATATGCTAAAATGATTAATTTAAAAGCAATTTTTCAATGTGTGACAAACTGAAAGCATCCAAGATGGCCATCAAGTAAATTCCATACAACTCAAAAAAATAAAAAAAGAGTGACAATTTTAAAAATATTATTTCTATGAAAATTTGACAGAATTGTAAGCCTGTGGCTCTGGGTTTAATGTATAGATATTCTTTCAACTTACTAGCCTGTATCAACTCAAAAAAAGGATCTCAATATGATATAACTTTAAAAAAATTATTTACAACAGATGGTGACTTCTGCACAGTAATTATCTAAGAAAGTAGCTCAGTCTTTTTTCAGAATGGATCTTATTCAAGAGTGCAGAAGCAAGCGAGCAGAACTCATTAAAACCATGATTAAACAAGGAGTTCAGAAAAAAAGATTTACAAACTTCATTTTTTTTGGAAGGATCTGTCCAGTAGTCCTCTTTTCTTTACCCAACTGTCCCATTCATTCTTCCATGATGGCGGGAATACCCTGGGCCATTTATTTTTTGATCAAGGTGAGGGTCAGGAATGAATGAGTAGGCAAAGCTGCAGATCCTGCAGGCTGTCCTATCCCCACTCCATTGCCAGTGTGTGATCTCTGCTATAGCTGCTTTAGGAGGTGCACACTCCCTTCCATGCATGTGTAACTTCCAGCCGAAGCAGCACACAGCTTGCAGCATGCAAACCCAAGGCTCTTCATATGCAGCAATACATCTGCATTCCTGCAGGTGTCACCAGTGCAGTGAGCCAAGCTGCATCCCTCCTCCTAGGATGGGCAAGCTGACATAAGCAGCTCACTCCCATAGTCCCCTGCACAGTCCCTCCAGTATCAGTGCCCATAGTTAAACGCATGTTGTCCAGGGTGGGCAGGACTTTAATCCTCTGTGCCAGAGAGTCAGTTTAGAGACTTCTCTGTTTGACAAAGATGGCAGCTTAAAAGAGGAGGAGTTGCAAACTGAATTCCTGTTAGAACAAATAGTTGGTTGCTAGAAAACAATAGGGGATTTAGAGATCAAGGAAAGGATCACTGTGATCAGCTTGTCACAGTGAAGTGCTTTTTTGCTCTTCATTTGAAGAGGTGAGGATGTGGGGTGCTGATTTATAGTACCAGCTTAGAGCACTGCTTGAACCAGCGATGCTTCTGCCTTGTATTGTTTTGAAAAGTATGCAGATATATTAGTGGTAATAATAGCATTACAGTTAAGGACCGTTTCAGAACCATTTGGCCTAAGGGCCGTTTTACATGTGACTCTCTTGGAGTTGTTACTTGTCAGACATGTTTTTCTTTATATTTTGGCAAAACTGTTAGAAGTCTTAGGATGTGAGTGAAAGAAGATTTGAATGATATAAAAAAATCAGAACTGATAATGCATTTTATAGACATTCAACAGTGTGTCCTAAGTTCAGAAAATTTAAGAAAATTTGTTTTTTTCAATTATAGATTCAGTATGGCTACCCTTGAGGGGAGGAGATATTAATGGTGTATTACAGATGAAAGAAACTTATTGGCAACTGAGGCTAAATGCATCCACTTCACCAGGAAATACTGATGCAGTCAGCTTTTCTAGTACATTAAGGATATTGTCTTTAAAAATTCAGCCTCCATACCAATTGCCAGGTCTCCTCTAATTTTATTTTTTATTTGTTGTTAATCACTGAAGATCACACTCTCTTAAGATCATTCACAGAGTTTCAAAGCTGTGTTGTTCAGTGTTAGTGGTGCAATAGTTAGCAAACTTGCTTTTGGTACAGAAGTTGGGGTTCTCTTCCCACAACAGGTAGATTGTTGACTGACGCTACTATGCAGCATAAAGGGGATGGAGGCTGCCACACTCCTGAAGGTGCCCTCCTTTGGATGAGATACCCAGTAAAGAAGAACCCGTTGTTTGTTTGCCAGCCATTCCCTATTACAAAATCACCTGGAAACTATTTGGTTTTAGTTTTTAGTTTTGTTCTGTAACATAGGTGATTTATTCTTCAAGGTCAGCAGGCACAGAATTTGCAGATGAAACACTGAAATGCAAAGTTATTTGCCAGCAGCAGCCTCTTCATTAGTTACTGTTCTCTTTAATGTGCAACTATTCAGATGACTTTTACTTTTGCAGAGATTGTGCATATTGATTGATAATGACAGAAGTTTGAGTGGCCTTTCATAGTTGAAATGTTTTGAAATGGGTAGTTTTGTCATTATGGGTTATTACATTTTGTTTCACTGCTTACTGGAAAAATGTTCAAAACTACAAAATTAAAACCAGAGCTCTCAACCTTCCATCTACAAATGAGGAACAGTAGCCCTCATAATGTGGAACACATTGGCAAAATGTGGAACACATATTAACAGCTTACTAACACCTTAATCTAAGAAGATCATAGGAGGGTTAAATATGCTGGTTTTACTTATAAAAAAGATCTTTTAGTGAATAAATATGATTCATTTCTATTTCCCATGGATATCAATTAAAAAATTCCTAACACTGAATGTGTAACAGACCCTTTCAATGTGGAACTTTGAGGAACGTGAACTTTTTAAGACCCCAAATGAGGTATGTTCCTTGTAATGAGGTACACTTGAGTGGTATGTTTAAAATACACTCAAAAAGTGGTGTATTATATAAGGAATATACTTTAATACAATCAGGAAGGTGAATCAAAGAACAACTGCATGCATGCATGGTACAAAAAATGTGTACAAGGGGCCCACAGTTTGAAAACAGCCCAAAGGTAAACAATCTGCCACTGGCCAGATGCATTTTCTATTAATGTGGGTTTTGATGCAGTTTCAATGAATGTGAGTTTCAAGGGTGGAGAAGTTTAATGTTGTACATGCTAAGTCTGTTTTTATTGGGTGAATGTATTATTTTTTTCAGCAAATGGCTATTAGTGTTTGTGCTATAATTTGAAATAAAAGTTTTAAATAAAATCCAAACATCTGTAATCACTGTAAAGTAAAAAAAGAAAATAGTAAACACACTGACAAGTTTGAACAGTGTTTATGGTAAATGGGGAGAACTAGTGGGAGGTTGCTGTGCAGAGCAGCCCCAATTTATTTATTTGTTGACATTTGTTGGCTGGGAAAGTCCACTGGGCCAGAAACCCATTTTACTGGAGGCCAGGGGAGAAAAGCTCCAAAGTACAGTAAAGATTATGCAAAGAATTACTATTTATAGTAATAAAGAGATAACATTATTTTTTTATTATCCAATTTTGTAATTAGTAATGAGCAAACTAAGATATTTTATACAATTGGGTTAAATGTCAGTGTTGGATAAACCACAGTTTAACAGCATGTTGTCTGCTGTAAGAACAACAGTTTATATCAATCCATCCTTTTACACATCTGGGAGAGAGGATCAGAAGTTAAAGCCATTGATTTTAATAGAAGAGGCAGTAAATCAGATGCAGAAAGATTAATGAATGATAACATGGTTGGGTGGAATCAGTTAGGAACAAAAGAAACAAGTTGTACAGCAGGGCCTCATGCTTAGATCTATGATGGTCTTTGGGTTTGAGCACGAAGGCAAATTTGGTTTTTAAAAAGTGATTTTTTAGGATATATTTGAAAATGTTTATGGAATCAAGTAGTGTAATAGAGGGGGGTGGTTCATTCCATAATTTTGCTATGGGGTAGGAATATAGACTTTGTCCTGATCTCTTGTTGGGTTTGAACATGCATAGAAGTTGTTTATTAGAACACCATAATTTCCTGGAGGGGGTGTAGGTTTGTATGATATCTGAAAGTGTTGGGCAGTTTTCTGGGTAATATATTAGTTTATGAGCAATAGGGAGTTGGGTGCACTGAAGGTAATGGTGAAACTCGAGCCAATTCAATGTCTGTTGGCTTGGCAATAGTGTGTGCAGTTTGGTAGGCCACAGGCAGATTTAGTAATACTATAATAGCATGATTGCAATTTGTTACGTAGGTTCATGGCTTCATAGGTTCATAGGTAGGTACTAGGCTATTGGCCCTAGGGCCTATATAAGCCTAGCCAAAAAGGTACCCTGGCTTTTGCCACCCAAGAAAATTATTTTCCTGTGCCCCTGTTGAGCAGAGCCCCAGAGGTGATCCCCGGGGTGAATTTCCTATTTCCCATCCAATCATCAGGATTTTTCTTGAAGACTGCTAATGAGGAGTTTTATTTGATATAGATAGGTAGTTTGTTCCAGAGTATGGGAAGTCTCTGGGACAGGAATCTATCCCTCCAGCATGTTCTATTTATTGTGGTGACAAGGTTTAGGTCCCTAGAGCGTGTAGCTCAGAGGGATTGGGATTTCTTTAAGTGGAGCATGTCCAACAGCTGTGAATTTGACATAGCTTTGTATGTTAGGCAGAGAGAGAAGGTGATATGCGACGGGGTAAAGCAGGAGTTATTTGAGACGGTCTGTGTACGGCATCTGTTTGAGGCTGGTAATCCTCTTTGGGAGGTATTTCTGCCGCCTTTCCAGTTGTTGTAGATGTCTTGTGAGATACATACCAAAAGGGGCATTGCAGTCTATAATGGGTCTAATGAGTGACGAGTAGAGTGGAACAGTGACCTCTTTTTTTCTAGATGAGAAACCTTTTGTGATGAGGTGTGCCATGTAGAAGGATTTCCTGACTACTGTGGCGATGTGATTATCAAAGGAGAGACTACTGTCCACCTGTGTCCCAAGGTCTCTTATCACACTTTTGGTGTTAAGTAGACTGCCACCTATGTTGTAGCTCAATGGTACACAGTTTCTACCAAAGGGGATGACAGTGCACTTTTTGGCATTGAGCTTGAGGCCATGGCTTTGACACCAGGTATCTGTCTCAGTGAGGCCCTTTTGTAGGAAGTCCACATCGTTAGGAGTTTCGATTATGGCTCCTAGTTTGCAGTCATCTGTGAAATTTGTTAGCCAAAGACCTTTTGTGTTAGCCTGTACTTCAGAAAAGTAGATACCAAACAGGAGAGGACCCAGGACTGAACCCTGCGGTACTCCACTTGTCACTGGTCTGAAGTCAGATTTGGAGTCTGCTACTTTCACAGTGTGGGTTCTGTCAGTGAGCCAGTTGGCAACCCATCTTGTGACATAGGGATTTATACCTAGTTTAGTGAGTTTATCTATAATTCCAGAGTGGGAGATGGTGTCAAAAGCCTTGGTGAGATCTAGATAGGCTGTGTGAACCACCTTACCCTCGTCTACGGCCTTGGTGACTGCTTCAAAGAAGTCTATCAGGTTTAGGAGACATGATCTGCCTTTTACAAACCCAAACTGGGTGGGATCCAGAGTCTGAAGTTTACCAATGTCTTTGTTTATAAGTTCCATGATGATACATTCCATTGCCTTGCTGACTAGGCTCGTTAGGCTAATGGGACGGTAGTTCCCGGGGTCCGTGGTGGCTCCCCCTTTGTGGAGTGGGATAACCGTCACTGTGTGCCATTCAGTGGGCACAAAGCCTGAGGTGAGGCTATGACTGAACATGGTGCTTAGGTGGGGTGCCAGTTCATTCTGTAGTTCATGTAGAACGCAGCCTGGGATGTGGTCTGGTCCCATGGATGCTGTGTTCTTGGCTTTGGAGAGTGTGGATTTTAGCTGTGCAGCCGTGATTACAGGAACTTTGCATTCTTCCAGTATAGAGATGGGCCCTTTAGGGGGTGAGAGAAGGGTAAAGTTAGCACTGAACCTATCTGCCAGGATGCTGGCAATATCAGTTGGTTCTGTATATTTAGTGTCATTGTGCTGTAACGCAGAGCAGATCTGAGTGTTGCCATTGAGATTCTTGACATAGCTATAGAATGCTTTGTAGTTATCTTTAGAATCAGTGGTGATTTTGTTTTCGTAACTAGCTTTGAAGGATTTTATGAGGGATCTCAGCTTCTTACTGAGGCTGACCAGAGAGTTCATCCAATCATGGGATTTTACTCTTTTTTGCAACAGTTTCTCTTTTCTGTTGTAGAGTTTGTTTATGGCAGGGGACCGCCAGACTGGCTTCCTTTTTCCTGGAGGATAGCATCTCGGTTCTGTTAGGGATAGCACGATCCATGCACTCATGTAAGTGCTTATAAAGTGCATTTGTGTAGGATTCCACAGTTGTACCTCTATTGTCCATCTGCATGGGTGTCGTGAAGTTTGCCACTTCTGTCTTAAGAAGCGTGAAGTTGGCTTTGGAGAAATTTTTTACGGTGGTTTCCCTAATAGGGGGTGAGGGCGGGATGTGGATGTCTAGGGTGATTTGCTTGTGGTCAGATCTGACCAACAAGGAATTGACCTCTGGTGTGGAACATCGGTCACCCATGTTGGTAATGATCAGGTCTAGGATATTGCTGTCCCTGGTGGGGATGTGGATAAGTTGATCCAAGGCATTGGAATTTATGAATTCCAGAAAACGTTGAGCAAATGAGTTGGTACATGAGTAGTTTTCCAGTTAATGGTTGGGTTGTTGAAATCACCCATTATGAGGGTGTTGGGTTGTACCCTAAGATTTTCCAGTGTATCAAGAAATTGGGAATGGGAATCCTGGGGCATGGTGGGGGATTTGTAGCAAGTTACAGTTTGGATTGTGGTCTTGCCCAGAATTAGTTGCACTTGTATAATCTTGGATGCATTATGCTGAGCAACTAGCCTGGAGGTGTGGATATCCTTAATGAATATGGACACATCTCTGCCTTTAGTGTTTTGGTCCAGGTTAGGTGGCCAAAAGGTGTGGCATGAATTATAGCCTGGTAATGCAGGGGTGCTCTCTGTAGCCTTGAACCAGGTCTCTGTCACCGCACAGATGTCGATGTTCTCCATTTTAAAGAGTGCCTCGAGTGAATGCATTTTGAGGTTTAGACTTCTAGCATTGAGTAGCATTACCCTCAGATTTTGCTTGCTTGTACCTGTTATGGTGGTGAATTTGTCATTGGAACCTTGCCTAAAAAAGGCACTATAGGGGTGGCAAGAGCATTAGCCAGTATCCGGAATCCCAATGGCGACAGGTGCAGGCCATCTCTGGGAAAGCATCGTGGTCTGTTGATCATATCATCCCAGGCAGACAGATACTGGATCCCCTTAGAATGACACCAGAAGCTTAGCCAATTGCTGAAGTCAATCATTTTGTCCTTGTACTGTGGTATCATTCTGAATGATGGCAGGATGCTACTCAGGGCTAGGGTCATACCTGCTTGGGCTACAAGATCAGAGAGCTTCTCCATGTCTCTGTTCATGTAGTCCAGGGAGGTACAGCTCAGGTCATTTACACCAACATGGACAATGAAAGAGTCATATTTGTACTTGTTGTGGAGTGACCTGAGTGCATCCATTATGTGGTGGATCTTGGCACCCGATAGGCAGCTGACAGTAAATTTTTCCTTGTTTAGCCTGGTGAGTGGAACATCAGTGTGCCTGATTATAGAGTCACCTATGACTAGAGTGTTGGGCATGTTGTTATGCCTTATGGGCTGTGGTTGAGTGGCACACTGAGTTTGTGAGCTATGTGTCATTTGGGTTGTCTTGGGGGTGGAAGTTGCTTGCGTTTCTGCTTTGGAGGTCTCTGTTGCTTGAGCAGATTTTTATGGAGAGCCTCCATGAATGTAGGTGTGTGTTTTGTGTTTCCATGTGTCTATTTTTGTGGTGTAGGTTTTGAGGGACTATGTGATCAGTGTGGTGTGGTGCAAGTGTTTACCTTCCCCTCTTGACTGTCTAGTCCAGTATTGGGTGAAGAGAGCTTTGCTTCCACTTTGGCTATATAAGTGCATCTCCCACAGGTTGTAGTGTTGGGTGGTAGGAGGAGAGGGTTGTCTGTGTACATGAGTTAATTGCTGCATTGCCCCAAGATGCCCAGATTCATCAGGTAGACAGGAGAAAACACCGGGAGCTGACCCTTAGACATGCCTGGATATGTGCTTATTTATTAATTACTAAAAACTGTTTTCCTCTAGACAAGTGAGAAAAGTTGAATGCTGTAGTAATTTGTAGCTTATTTAGTCCTTACAACGAGTTCTGAACAAGTGCTGAGCTCAAAGAAACACATTTGACTGCTAAAACTAAAAAAAACTGGCTAGTTTTATGGGAAAATTTAAAGAGCAGACTTTATGGCACCGGGAATAGTTTAACCCTAGCTAAGTGGTGATGCATAAAGTGTTTTTTTTTATATATAACAGTAGCAAATGAGCAAACTGATTTAAACAAATTAACCAATTAACCAATAAAAAGCTAAAAACTGAGCCCCATTCCAGCAGTCTTCAATCAGACAAGTTCTAACTGCACACTCCTGCCACTAGGGTGCAGGGGAACCTTCTCCATAAAAAGATGGTCTGGATTATTGCTCAAGTTACACAACCAAAGTTAGATTCAGCAGGTCTGAATTTAGTCTATGCTACAGCAAACAAGGCTTACCAATTTCAGAAAGAAACAGTTCAGATAAGCAGGCACAATAAGTCTTTAACCAGAAACTCCCAGCTCAGAATGGTGGAATCTACCCTGTCCTCCTACAAGAGTGCAAACGACACCTTCTTAATGTAAAATAACTGGCCCAAAGCCCAAATGCTTAAACCAGAACTAATACACTTTTAGAATAACAGACACTAAGCCTTCAATCAGCAACTCCCAACTTAGAAGGATGTAAGTCACCTGTCCTGACACAACAGTGCAGACCACAACCCTTCTTAATGTAAAACAACTGGTATGAAGCCCAAGTGCTTCATCCAAAGGCTTAAAATAACAGTTACAATTTAGTCAGGCTACTAACAATCAGTAATAAATGCAGCAGAATAAATGCAATTAAGCACTTTTAAGAACAAGCAACAAAAGTAAAATAAAGTAATAAAGTAGGAAGAAACACAAATACAGTAAAAGCAGATGAATAAAGTGCAATTTTTTATATAACAATAGAAAACAAGCAAACTGATTTTAAAAATTACCCAAATTAATCAGTAAAAAACTAAAAACTGAGCCCTGTTACAGCAGTCTTCAATCAGACAAGTTCTAAATGCACACTCCTGCCACTAGGGTGCAGGGGAACCTTCTCCAAAAAAGATGTCTGGATTAGTGCTCAAGTTATACAAAAAAAGCTAGATTCAGGATGTCTGAATCTAGTCTATGCTACAGCAAACAAAGTGCACCAATTTCAGAAAGAAACAGTTCAAATAAGCAGGCACAATAAACCTTTAATCAGAAATTCTCAGCTCAGAAGGGCAGAATCTAGCCTCTCCTACCACAAGAGTGCAGGCCACAAGCCTTCTTAATGAAAAATAACTGGCCTGAAGCCCAAGTGCTTTAACCAGAACTAATACACTTTTAGAATAACACACTGTGCCTTCAATCAGCAATTCCCAACTTAGAAGGATGTAAGCTACCTGTCCTGCCACAACAGTGCAGACCACTAACCTTCTTAATGTAAAACAACTGGTCTGGAGCCCATGTGCTTAAACCAAAAGGCTTAGAATAACAGTTACAATTTAATCAGGCTACTACCAAGCAGTAATAAATGGAGAAGAATAAATACAATTGAGTACTTTTAAGAAGATGCAAAAGCAAAATAAAGTGCAATTTTCTTGTGGGATGTGTGAAGGTTTGTAAAAATGGGAGAGTCATGGAGGAGGGAATGGAGTAGGAGAGTGCTTGCTAGTTTTGGTCTTGTTAGAATATTTACATAAAATTTATGTCTATAACATTTGCCTAATTTAAAGTGTTTTTTTTGTATTAAGTATATGATGTTCAAAGGATAGTTTATTATTTATAGTAATACCTAGTAATTTTGCAGTATTCACTACTTCTATTTCAGTCTTGTTTTTGGGGAGGAGAAGATTTTAAAATCTTGTGGAGTTGGCTTGGATGAAAAAACTAATAACTTGAATTTTTTTGGAATTTAAAAGTAATTGTGCTTTGTTTAGCCGTGTTTCCATTGATGAAAATGCATTTTGCATTGTTTTAAGAAGGTCTTGGAAATTGCTAGATGAAGATAAGATGGTTGAATCATCAGTATATTACATGAATGATCTCCAAAGGGAGACTGTTTGGACATTATTTATACATTCATTAAAATGCAAAGGTCCAAGAATGGATCTTTGGGGACTCCTATTTTATTGACCAGGTAGCCGGATAGATTGTTTTGCCATCTCATAGATTGTTGTCTATTGTCTCAGTAATTGTTAAACCAGGTAGTATATGTATGGAGCATCCTAATGTTGTGAGTTGTTGTATTAGTTTAGTATGTGACACTGTGTTGAAAGCTTTGGCTAGATCTAGTAAGATTTCTGTTGTTAAAAGACCAGTATCCAGAGTTTGTTCACTGTGTCAGTAAAAGAAAGTAAGGCTACAGCTGTACTATGTGCAGGGTGAAAGCCATGTTGAGTAGGGGGAGTAGATTATTGTCAATGAGGTGTATGAGAGGTTGAGTGTGTACACACTTTTCTAGTATCTTAGATAAAGGTGAGAGAATGCAGATTAGTGAATAATTAGTTACATCAATGGTGTTACTGCCGTTATGAACTGGGGTTATTATGGATTTCTTCTAAATTTGAGGGACTATGGATTCGGAGATGGATCGGTTGATTAGAATGCTAATGGGGTAGGCTATTGTCTCTACACTGAGTTTCAAGTATTCAGAGGGGAGGTTATCACCAGAGAGGAAGCATTGTTTGAGTTTAATGAGTAGTTTAAATATCTGAGAGGTGAGCACTGGTTTTAAGGAGAAAGTTAGTGATTCCGGGAGGTTGCTAATGTTATCTTTATAGAATGAGGGATCCAAGTTGGGTTTCTCCCTACAGTGATTTGAAGTATTAAATTTAGAGTCAGGGCAGTTATTTGTCACTGGAGGTTGTTTAATTACATGTTTAAGAATGCTATCAATAAGTGGGAGTTTAAAATGTGAGCTATTTGTTGTGGATCTTTATCAGGGAAAGGTGACCTATTTTGTATGGTTCCTGGATTTAGGATAGAAAAGACAGATTTCCAGAATTTTTTGGGTTGTGTTTTTGACTAGATAGTTGTTGTGTAAAGTAGTTTTTTATCATGTTTGATTAATTTCTTTGCTGTATTTTGGAGTTGTTCAAAGGTAGTTTCATTTTCTTGCTTTTTGTTTTTGCGCCATTCTTTCCAGGCTTGTTCTCTGGAGAGAAGAATATGTTAATTCATTTTGTAAGCCATGGAGCATAATTGAACTTTGTTTTTTATAATCAATGGGGGATAAAGTATTTAGGGTATCAAAAAAGACCTTTTTAAAATAGTTTACAGCTTCTTCTAAAGGTAATATTTTAAGTGGATTCCAATTTTGTGCTTTTAGGGAGTTAATGAAACATGTTTGGGAAAATTTGGTTAAGTTTCTAGATGTTCTGTAAGAATGGGGATTGGGGACTTGAGTGTGAGTTATATAAGTATAAGCAGGTGAGTGGTCACTTAAGGTGTCAGGGAGGGTACCAGCATTAGAGGATTTGTGAGGATCTGAAACAAGGATCCAGTCCAATGTGGATTATGGTTCTTTGTTTTGTACTCACTTAGGGCTTGTAATAAGCTGGGTGTATCTGTATAAGATAATGCTTTCAGGTGAGTTAGAAATTAAATTTTGCCAGTTAATATTAGTGTCCCCAAGAATGGTAGTTTTCCGAGATATGTTATAGGTAGTCCAAGATAGAAAATCTTTGAGAGTAGGGATGTTATGGCCAGGAGAAATATATAGTACTGCTATGAATAGTTATTTAGTTTTGTTTATTTGCAGTGATGTTAAAAGAAATTTCATGTTTCTGAAATTTGGGACAGGTTTGGGATAGGATGTAATGGTTAAGGAACTAAGATAGAGTAAAGCGACCCCCCCCTTCTTATGCAATCTATTGTGGTGAAGGACATTGTAACCAGATGGAATTATTTTGGTATCTGATATATGTGGTTTTAGCCATGTTTCCATAACAGCTTTGATATCTGGTCTATATTGTGATAGCCAGGATTGAAATTCTGTGATTCTGTTGCAGATACTAAGTATGTCGATTATTGTGATAAATAGGTTTCAAGTGCTAGCGAGTGTGCTAAAAAAGGGGGGGGGTATGAGTGACATTTGTAGAGAGGGAAGGACTGGGGTTTGGGTGCATGTCACTACTTTCAGACAATAGCAAGAGATGATTTCTAAGGTGTCTAAGGTTGTAGACTTTAGAGGGAGATTTAGTTAGAATAGAGAAAGTTATATTGAAGTTTCTGTTGTTGAGAAGGACATTAAATTTTGCAGTGTGTACATTGCTACAATTAAATACAGTTGATGAGATATTTGAGGAGCTAATGCAATTAGGTTGTAGTGATATAGTCTGCGCAGAAGTTCTATGAAGTAATGAGAAGTTTATGTTTTTGAAAGAGGTAGCCTGGGATAGGATGATTAGAGCAGTGGTGTGAGAAAAGATGAACAATAATAATTGTGAAGATTGGAGGAAGATGGGCGAAGGCTGCCAGCCTAGTCAAATAGAATTTGATACATAATTCTATCAATTGTATACATAAATGTAAAATACAGGCTTGTGTTTTTAAATGCAAGAAAACACATAAAATGTGAACTTCAAGATTGTTGCAGCATTGCCATCTGCTGTAAGGAAAACCAAGCCAAGCATTTCAAATGTGTCTTTTGAAGGTGAAAAGATCTTATGAATCTCTTTGATGTGTACAAGTTGGCTCCAGTGAATCTGGATGAAGGTTTCAGGCCCATTGTTTTAAGGTTAAAGTTAAGGGCCAGAATTTACATGTGGAAGGTGCTTTATTGCTCTGGTTTCAGCCAGAGTGTATATGTGAAATGCCTTTTATTGTTGTAGTCTCCTGAGCAGGTATTAGCTTGATAAATAATGCAGTTTGTGGCCTGGGAACTCCAAGCCTAAGTGTCAAAATGATGTAATTTGGGAGGGCCTCAGCAGAGCTGTTGGTTAGTGTTTAAAAACTATTGTTCAGTGAGAGATTGAGAGCATTTTGATCTTGGACATCTAACCCAGCACTGCTTATGCTTTATGTATATAAGTATGATTATAGCACTGTGTTTTCTGTTAAGATTAGCTAAAGATTAGAAAGTTAGATTAAGTGTTTTTCTTTGACATCAGACCTGTCCTACTGTATTATTTTAAGTTTCTGTGTGATCTCTGAATGCTTAGATATCTCAGTGTGTAGTAGTATTGTCTTGTGTTTTAATTATTTATTATTAAATATTTTGAAACCTTTACCTGTGGGTGGTTTATGTAGAGATAATTTAACCTCTAAAGTACATTACATATTTGCAGATTTTACTGTCTAAGTCACTCCAAATTAAGCCTTGACTGTCAAGTCATACTACCATTGGATTATAATATTGCACAGTAATAATTGGACACCCTTTTAAGGGCCTTTTAGTAGCTGATAATTATATTAAGCTGGTGGTGGCAGTAATTACTACAGTATAGTCTGGGTAAAGGGGCACAGATGGAGAATCTGTGTCAGCCTTTCCCAGGAGTGTCTGAAATTGTATAAATACTTATCTCAAAGTGTGGGTGTGTGTCAGCTACCTGGGCAGGGACACAAAGCACTGGTTGGACAGAGAGGGTACTGGAGGTTAGCTTGCCAGCTAGGCTGAGATCTGGACCCTATAGCTGTGCCAGTGGGGAGTACTATTGGGGACCTGGTGAGCAAGGGAGCAACCAGCCCCAGACTGACTGTGATCTCTGTGTGCACTTAAGGGAAATTGTACTTTACTGTGTGTATTAGTTATCCTTTCCTCTTCTAGGGGATGACCTCCCTAGTGATAGTGGTGAGGATTGAGGCTCCTTGATTGCTGGGCCAGGGCACAGTTGTCACAATAATAATAGTACATGTTGGACATTCTGTGGGGTGTAATATATTTACATCTGTGGCTGAGATAATGATTGTTTATGTTGACAGCTGCAGGGAGATTAGTTTATTTGAAGAGTACTATTGGCAGTTAGGGGGTAATGATTGGGTGTGGTTATGGGTAGTTGAATGGGTGAGAGTAACTACTGCAAAAAAAACTATCTGTTGTTAAGTATGAACTAAAAACAAGGGCTGAAGGTAGTCCACAAGGTTAGCTGCAGATACATAAGTTTTTCAGGGAGCAAACGTACAGCATCCAAGGTAAAAGCTATCTAACCTGAGACCGTTTTTTTTCTACACAGTTAGCCAGAGGAGTAAGGTGGGTGGGTATAGTTAAGCAGTATGCGACCTGGTAAGGTGTGCTTGCCACTATGTAAACTAATGAATAAAACTAAAAAAAAAACAAGATTTCTCCACTGTTACAGATTAGGCTAGGTGGAGTAGGTACATGCAGTTCAATGATTACAAATAGACTAGTTTCCTGGATTGCATTCGTATCTCAGCTGGATTATGGAGGTGCTAGATTGCAAGTACTGTTTACTTCAGTCTTAGGTGGCACCCACAGAGTTGAGAGACTTACTGAAAAAGAAAAAAGAGAAAGACGGTTGTAATAGGGGAAACATCGTGGTATGGAAGAAAAGGTAGCAAAGAGATAAGAGAAAGTAGGAGTGCAGTAATTCAAGCAAAATGCCGTTCCAAATAGCAAATAGGAGTACAAAAACACAAAGAAAAAATGCATATCCAAGTAACGTCTCGCAATGTACACTACCTATATTACAGTGAAATTGCAGTTCAGTTTAACTAACATATAGCTACCATATATATCATAGGTTCTATATGCCGACCCTTTTACATGTTAACAAACCATTAAGCAAAGCGGTGCCAGTAAAATCCTCACTAGACTACAGAAAATGGCTACCATTTATCAGAGTGTTAAGGTAGGCACATATAACATTACTGTTACAAATTCATGTGCAATAGAAGATTCTATAGCTGTCTGCATAACAAGAGTAAGTTAACTGTAACAAATAGAGCCTTTATGAGTATTTATAGTGCTCTGTTCAGTGGAACAGCTGAGAAGTTATAAAAGTGGCTAAAAATCCTTAAAACAGTGACTAGGAATCTATATTATAAGCACATATTCAACCCTGAATGGCAAATGCATACAGAGAATTATCCTTAAATAATGTAAAGACTTATGTGGCAAGCACAGGTTTACCAGGCACTGGTAATTCCTAGCCATGCAGGAGTTTGAGAAAAAAATATTTAAAAATGGCGGTGAATGCCATCTACATTAGATAAAGTTTTGGGTAGAGTCTCATTGGCTGTGTGGCAGGGCCTCAGCAGAGCTGCGAAAAATGAGAGAAACTACAGCAAAAAAAAAAAAAACTATCTGTTGTTAAGTATGAACTAAGAAACCAGAGCTGAAGGTTGTCCGCAAGATTAGCTGCAGATACGTAAGTTTTTTCAGGAAGCAAACATAAAGCATGCCAAGGTAAAAGCTATCTAACCTAAGAGACTGTATTTTTCTACATAGTTAGCTAGAGGAGTAAGGTGGGGGTGGGGGGGTTAAGCAGTATGCAACCCGGTAAGATGTGCTTGCCACTAGGTAAATAAATGAACAAAATGTAAAAAACAAGATTTCCCCACTGTTACAGATTAGTCTAGGTGAAGTAGGTACATACAGTTCAAAGATTACAAATAGAGCAGGTTCCTGGATTGCGCTCATATCTCAGCTAGGTTATGGAGGCACTAGATTGTAAGTACTGTTTCCTTCAGTTTTAGGGGGCACCCATGGGTTTGAGAGAATTAGTGGCAAGCACAGGTTTACTGGACACTGGTAATTCCTAGCCGTGCAGGAGTTTGAGAAAGACTATTTAAAAAAAAAATGAATTGCCCTGCCTAGTGCCAAATTTGACCGTGATCCAGCTCTGCTCTGAACACAAAAAAATCCTGCAACTGCCTAAAGTATCTTTGTGTTTCCATTATCCATTTCTCCTTTATGGGGCCTTAACCTTGATCAGGTCAGTTGGTTGGCTGGGTAAGGTGGTACAATTTGAAATGAAATTTTGATAATAGCCAATTAGGCCTAAGTAGGCTTTAATTGTTCTTAGTGCTTGGTATGGGGAAGGTCTTCACTGCGTCTACTTTTTTTTGGCCTGATGTTTTATTGTCCCTCTGCATTTATGAATTCCAAGTATTTGACTTTTACCATACACAGCTTACTTTTGCCAGCACTGGCATTAAATCCTCTTTTATCCAAAGAATTCAGTGCAGCATTCACTTTTGATAAATATGATTTTCAGTCCTCTGAATGAACTACTAAGCTGTCAGGGAAGTTTCAAAATGCTATCTATGATGAGCCTTTGAAAAGTGACAGGATTTCTTTGAAGTCTAAAGGTTAAGACAATACAATGGAAAAGACCATTTGGATAGAGAATGCTGTGTTTTCTTGACTTCAGGACAGTTGAATCTGTTTGCACTCCTTGGTTAGATATAGAGTGATCACAAACCATGCTTTACATGGATTCTGTATGAATTCATCCACTCTGGGCATTGGATAAATGTCAAATTTAGATACGTCATTCTGCTTATAGAAGTTATTACAAAACCTTATGGATGCATGTGGTTCTCAGATTAGCAGAAATAGATTGCTTAATTCACTTTGGGACTCCTCAGTAGCTCATAGCTTAAGTATTTCTTTACTTCTTCACTTAATGTTTTTCTTTGAGACTTTGTTATCCTGTACGTCCCCTGGTTTACCTTCTCCATTACACAGTTTCTATGCAATGCTGTAGGTAGCTCAGGAAAGATCTACTTATTTCTCAGTAAAATCTTTTTTACATTTTTCCTTTCAGCCTTAGCCAGTGTTTTACATATTTAACAGCAAAAATACAATTCTTATGAAATACACTATTAATATTTATTTCAGTTCACAAGTTAACTACAGAAGATTCATGGTCCAATGTTTTAAAATATTTAAGTGATGCATCTGTTCTGGCATGCTTTTTTTCCATTCTGTCTTATTCTGTAATGTACTTATTTTTTCTCTGTTATATCAAATGGTCCTTGCTGTTTCCAGGAACTTATTTTCATCAGATGAAATTAGTGCTATTATTTTATCACAACTGAATTCCCTGATTCTGGCAATTTTTTCTACAGCATTTGTTGCAGTGTAATTTCTGTGATGTTCCTTAATTACAGACATAACAGTTTTCAACCTATCTAGCAGATTTGCAAAATGTGCTATAATATTGTGGCACAGTTTAGACGGGAAATCTTTTCATTCAATAAAATGGGCCATAGGTGGAGCCAGAGATAATGACAGAGAGGTAAAAGATGGATATTATAATGAAATAGCACATAGTTGGAGCCAAATTAATACTTTTAATATAAAAAGAGCATAGAAGCCGGAAGCAACAGATATGTGGACCTCCCATTACTGACTGATTCCAGAGGGACATAGATGGGGTCCTGGACCACAGACGCAATGTAAGTAGGAGCCTGATACAAAGACAAGGACCTAGCAAATAATGTTATCTAGGTGGAAGCCTAATATGCAGGCAAGTGCCTGTCCAAGGCAATTATATAAGTGGAAACCTTATACCAGGCAAGGGCCTGTCCAATATCAGAGATATCAGGGGTTCAGAAGAAAGGTAGCCTGAAACAAAGTCATGGACAGAGGCATGAAGGCCTGTACATTCAGTCTAAATGAGACTGAAGAAAACTGTGAGCTACTGAACTGTAGTAAACCATTTACGTTATATTATTTAAATCTGAGAATTATTGTTTATCGGACAGCATTTCAGAATTATCAGATGTATGTATATGTACATAACTAGTTTTCTTCAGTAAAGACATGATATAGTTTCAAATTTAGCCTGTGTGTTCTATAATAGTCAAAGAATGGTAATACATGTGGCTTGAGCTGTTAAGTGAAAGCAGTGGAAGGTGGAAAATGCATGACATTTGTACAAAGTCCACTAATGTGTGTCTTGAGGGGACCTCACAGCACCACAGTGGTGGAGAATGTGCATAGAACTCACCCCCGGATTTACAAAGCCCTTTATAGCATGCAAAATTAGTCTAAGAGCTATTTTCGGCAATATGGCCGGCGTGCGATCCAGGAACAAGCTCCTGGGACGTACATGTGAGCTCTTAGACTAATCCTGCACAGACTGAGCTCCTATATGCAAATTAACCTCATTTGCAGGTGAAAACCATGCAAATGAGGGTAATATGCGATCCAGGAAGCTGGCAGCTGTCAGTGCAGTACGAGTGCAGTGTACAGAAATGTACTCGGTTAGTAACCGAGTACATTTCTGCAAACTACAAAACAAAGCTATGACAGCTCTAAATAAAGGCTGCATATCATTGATGAAGCATACCAATGGCCAAGTAAAAGACCATTGGCATTGCAAACTGTGTAAGAAAAAAAACATTTTTTTTGTTTTCGCTGATCTTGCCTGTTTAAGCATAGGGCAGCGGTGCATAAACGGGATCGGGGGGGGGGGAATAATAAAATAAACCTAAAATAAGCATTCTAACTAAAAGCAGTATTCTGCCATGCAAGTCAATGGCAGGCATAAGACAACCTGGCCAGTGAGTGATGGTTGCTAAGGAGGGCGGCTCAGTGTGGGACATGTAACTATGCATTAGCAGGCAATCCTATGCAAATGAGGGGAAGAACAGTGGATCCCAGATTTCCCCAGAGTGTGAGGCAGGTCCCAAGAGTGCAAGACTATAAATAACTGGGTGCAAGACTAGGCTATAGGTGACATCATGGGGGTGTGTGTCAGGCATACTGTAAGTGGATTGGAACTCTGTGGCTTGGGATTGCTCCTAGCTTAGCACAACTAAGCTAGGGTTGTGTCCAAACCTGCCTAGCACCCTTTACAAAGTGTAAGTGGGTGTGTGCGCAGCGCGCCAGGTTTTACAGGAAGAAAAAGGAAGTTAAACTAGGAAATAGCAGTTCTGTGCACATTTGAGCACTCTGTTTGTGCGGCATGCACACAGGCTTAAACAGGGAGGCAATGGGAAGGGAAAACAGCAGTTGGAAGGTAATCAAGGAGAACTAGCATAGCTGGCAGGTGAAATGTATCAGAATCAGTCAATTACACAGGCAGCAGCCCAGCCCAGCCCAGAATACTATTATAAACTAAGCAAACACCTTCACCTCTGGTTTTTCCACACTCTACACCACCGGTGTATACAAGCAGGGAAATTTTAACAAACAAACCTACAAAATGAGAAGGGCTGCAGCAGGCAACATAGAACAACATGGGCAAGAGGCTGAGGGTGGTGAGCATGTGAATGCTGCTGAACAACCCACAGTGAGGAGACGGAGAAGAGTGTACTGACCCAGGGTAACCTACCAGGGGCTACATGAGCTTGAGATAGTGGAGCACTATAGGGTGGACAGAGACCTACAGCAAATTGTTGAGCTGTGCCGGCCACATCTGACACACCAAACTGGCCGAGGGCAACCCATCCCAGTGGATACCAAGGTATGTATAGGCCTAGGTATACTAGCCACAGGTACCTCCCAAAGCACAACTGGGGATATCATGGGGATCTCACAGGCATCAGCATCCAGAGTATTCCACCAGTTCCTGGATGCCATGTCAGCACATGCAAGTGAGAATGTATATTTCCTCAACACACGTGAGGTGTTGACCAGCAATATACATCTCTTCCACCAAATATCAGAATACCCTGGGGTAGTGGATGCTATAGACTGCATGCACATATGCATGAAAGCACCACCCGATGAGCAGGGTAGGGCCTACATCAACCACAGGGGCATCCCCTCCATCAACTGCCAGGTTGTATGTGATGCCCAGGGCATTATAATGAATGTGTGTGCTGGCTGCCTTAGAAGCTATGATGATTCACACATATGGCATCTGATGCAGCTGTACTACAGATTTGCCAATGTGGACATCCCCTACGGTCACCTAGTGGGGGATGCTGGGTACCCACTGCAGCCGTGGCTGATGACACCCATCAGAAATGCACCCACACCTGAACAACAATGCCATAATGAGGCACACGCACAGGCCAGACATATAATAGAGCATGTGCTAGGGATGCTCAGGTCATGGTTCCGGTGTCTGGACACATCCGGTGGAGCCTTGCAGTATACACCAGCTACATGTACCCTAATTGTTATGGTATGTGCTATGCTACACAATATGATCCTGTGGAAACAGCTGCAGCAGGAACAGCATGGGGCAGGGCCACACAGCCCCCCACCAATGCCAAGGCCTGTACAGGCACAGAGTGACTCAGAGGAGGAACAACCTGAGCCTGCCCCAGTAGGCAGAAGGAGGCATGCCCAGTATGCTCTGGCCTTGGCAAAGAGGCAACGCATAGCATATGCACTGACACAGTAGGACACCTCCTCTGACTCTCACAGACAGTAAAAGGGATGCCAAACATGACACTACCTGTGCTCAACCATGTATAGGGAGTGTACTATGTGCATCCAACATAGGCAGCCCTCCAGCACCATCCTCAAGTCTGGCACACCCTCAAGGTAAGTCAATCAACCTACCAATTGCCAAATGGAGTAGAATGTGTTGTTACCTGTAGCTATGGTATGGATGTGAGCATGCAAGGGAATTGGGTGGCCGAATATTATGGCAGCAGACAGTAGACACCCATAGTGGAACCATGACATCTGTAACACATACTGGAGTCACCATAGTAGCCAGTACTACACAGGGTGACAAAACCCACTGCAGAAAATGGGCTGAGCAACATGTGTCCATAAGACCCACACATGCAAGTCAGGAAGGCTCACATACCCAACAACAGTCTCAGCCAGTAGGACAGGTGTAGACAAAACACAAACAAATGCTGTACTTTGGCATCTGAATGAGCCCTATGGGTAACCCCTCCCCCAGGCCTACACAGACAGACTACAGAAGGCCAGGCAGTCGGATGTAAGTTGTGAAGGCTAGAAGTCAGAAACTAATATGTAGGTAATTAAAGCTAAGATCTGTAGTACACTTGTATGCCTCTGGCCAGCATGACAGGTAAGACTACAAACTGAAATAGAGTACCTGACATACCAGTACAGTCCTAGCAAATGTGTGCAAGTGTCAGGTGTGCCCCCCCATCCTACGTACACTTATAGTAACAGTCAGGTGTGCCCCCCCACTTCTGTGTAGAAATGTTGAAACAGTCAGGTGTGCCCCCCCCCGCTATGCGGAAATTTAGCAACAGTCAATGCCAAATGACCAATGGATACCCTGCAGACACAGCATGCTACTTGTCGGTGTACAACACAAAGGTCAGCACCACAGTACAAACTACCTGGACTTGATCCACACATGCAATACAGATGGCTATACTGGGCATGCTCACACACTTGGAGGAATGAAGGCAATGTCAGTCAACAACATACTGAAAGGTCATACTGGGCATGCGCACACACTTTTGAAGGCCATGTCTGCAAACACCAGTGGACCAGACATATCTGGCAGTCGCAGTTCTTAGTGCAGATACATGTCAGTATGCACCACTCCTGCCTTTCACAGACAGTGGCTAGGAATACAGACACATATGTAAGGACAACACACTATAATAAGCCAAAGGTAGACAGAAATAGATGTGTGGAAGAAGGTGACTGTGACAGGGAGACATCTGGGCCTGTCCCACCCAGCACACAGCCAAAGGGCCCCAAGCACATGAGGTGCAGATGTCACTCACTGCAGATACTAGCCACCAGTATCTGTCAGCATGACAGAGTATGTGGTGTACGTGCCAGCTGGGCAACATGACTGAACAAGGAAGTAGTCATCTAGTAGCTGTATACACAGACCTGTGACATATGGCCCCGTGTGTGCCCACATGTGGCATGTCAACCCCTACATGAATGGGTTATGGCCCATGCACACATCGCCCTCCCAATAGCAGTATTATGACAAGCCTGCTGAGGTCATCCGATATGAAATACACCTTTGGGAGAGCTGCAGCTCAGTAATCTCCATGGTGTGTCCCATAATTGCCTACTGCTGTAGTGATAAACTAGTTAGGCAGTAGTTCTAATCCCAGACTTGGCAATTATGTGAGTGTGTGTTTGTGTGTGTGTGTCTGACTTTGTACAGAGAAATGCCTTTTTAGGCTACTCACACTCCGTACAATTCATATACTCAAATTTGGCAAGGCTGCTGATGTCACTCACCTAGAAATACCCCTCTGGGAAAGTCATAACCCAGTAATCTCTGTAGTGTGTCCTGTAACTGTGTACTGCTGTTTTGTGATAAAGGAGTGAGGTAAGTGTTTTAACCCCAGACCTGGCAACTGTGTGTGTGTGTGTGTCTGACTGAGTAGAGAGTAATGCTTTTTAGGCTACTCACACTCTGTACAATTCATATACTCAACTTTGGCAAGGCTGCTGATGTCACTCACCTAGACATACACCTTTGGGAGGGGTGTATCCCAGTAATCTCCATCACGTGTCCTGTAACTGCGTACTGCTGTAGTGTGATAATGTAGTTATGTAGATGTTCCAACCCCAGACTTGGCAACTGTGTGTGTGTGTGTATGTGTGAATCTGTGTCTCCGTCTGTCTTTGACTGAGAAGAGAACAATGCTTTTTAGGGTACTCAAACTCCATAGAGTTCATATACTCAACTTTGACAAGGCTGCTGATGTCACCCACCTAGAAATACACCTCTGGGAAGGTTGTAGTTCAGTAATCTCTGTAGTGCGTCCTGTAACTGTGTACTGCTGTAGTGTGGTTTAGCACTGTGGTAGGGTTCCATCTCCACCCATGGCAGTTCTGGATGTTTTGTGTGTGTTCCAATGTCTGTGTATGGAGCAATGCATTACTGGCTACTCACTTGCAGTACTTTTCAAATGCCCTACTTTGGCAATTCTGCTGATGTCATTCATTGTGAAATACAACATTGTGGAAAAAGTTCTATAGTAATCTCTGTGGTGTGACCTGTAACTGCTCCATGCTATAGTATGATATAGACCTTAGTCAGGGGTTCAATACCCACACATGTCGGTTGTGGATGTTTTGTGTGTGTCTCACTGTCTGTGTAGGGAGCAATGCATTTTAGGCTAGTCACTCGCAGTACAATTGAAATGCCCTTCTTCGGTACTCCTGCTATCATTCATTGTGAAATACACCTTTGGGGAAGGGTTTCCCTAGTAATCCCTGTGGTCTGTCCTATAACAGCTCCATGATTTAGTGTGATATAGACCTCCATCAGGGGTTCTATACCCACACATGTCAGTTGTGGATGTTTTGTGTGTGTCTCACTGTCTGTCTAGAGAGCAATGCATTTTAGGCTGGTCACTCACAGTACAGTTGAAATGCCCTACTTTGGTAATCCTGCTGATGTCATTCATTGTGAAATACACCTTTAGGGAAGAAAGGCTTCAGTAATGTCTGTGGCATGTACTATAACTGGATAGTGTTGTAGTGTAATAAACTAATGAGGTAGGGGTTCAACTCCCAGACATGACAGGTGTGTGTGTGATTGTAACTTGTATGTGGTGGTGAGTGTATGACACATGTCGGGGGGGGGGGTTGCTTATTTCTTTTATGGTGGCCCTACTATATATCACAATTTCAACCATACAGGGATAACAGATGAAAATTAGCTGAGAGGCTGGGGTACAAAGACATACCCATACATATGACATCAAGGCCAGCCAATCACAGTTAGCAACCCCACTATTACCCAGAGCACACACTCAACCCATGTGTCATACGCACACACATGCCTAGGCAACAGCCAATATGTGGGTAGTACACTGCATATTGGACTCTGATAGTAACTATGCAGTGATATCAGTGGGCTACAGAGGGCATGTCACCCTGCCCATCTGTCCAATATGCACGTACATGCAGTCAGTGCACCTCCACCATGTTCCCCAATGGACACCTGCACCACCTATGGTGCCTTCACATGTGACTCACAATGGACATACCATGTCTGACATGCCCTGTATGGACAGATGACACTGACATCAGGGAGTGCTGTTAGCATGCTATCAATGTAGGTGCAGGGTAAACCTTCTGCCCATTGCCAGTTCCTGCCACAGGTGGGCAAAACTGGCAAATCTGATGATAATCTGTGTTCACAACATGGGCCAGACACCTTAGGCACAGTAGCACATGTCACTGTAAATGCATGTGGGAGGTGTGCACATCCCAGACACCATCCATGTCATGGACTAAAGAACACATACATGGCAAGTGATGCACAGCACTGGCCACACACAATAGTCACCCAGGTGACTGGATGGGGGATGCAATACCCACCTGTTTGGGCAAATGCAGAAACTACAGGCCTGTGCCACAATGCAGACCATTGTCATGTGGCTGATGCCAAGGTATACCCATTGCCTACCCTTGTACAGCCAGCTGGCACAGTTGACCACCACACACCTGTGCAGACATGCACACATGCATGTCAGAACTGGCACCCTGTGTGTTTGTGTGTGTGTTGTATGGTGCGTATGTCCACATTCACACTCACTACAACCCCCCAGGGCATACTCAAGCATGTTGTCTGATGTCTGACACCTCCTCATACACTTTGCCCATACAACCTCCATATGACCCATGTGGTGCATGTGATACCTGCACATTGATGTGTTGTGGCAATCCCACTAGTGATGGGTTGCACTCCTGGCCCTGCTAAGTGTGTCAATGTGTGTGCTTCCCTGTGTGAGTGTGCCTGTGTTGACGCTGGCACCTGTTCATGCAGACAGGCACCTACCGTATATCTACAGTATCCCTGTTGCAAATGTCACTCACCATCACATATATGTTTTGAGTGCTCTACAGCGGGTGGTGCATCCAATAACTGCATCAAACTGTCATAGCAATACACAGCTGTCGGGGGTTTGATACCCTGTGCTGGTAGGTGCGTGACACAAACATGCTTCAGTTTTACTCCCCCACCCCTCCCTGATATGCATTTGCCTCTGTCTGCCTCCCCCACCACCTCTCTGGTGGATGTGGAGGCCCACACCTGCTTTACTTAGGCAGCAGCATGTGTAATTTAAGTGATGCTCATGATCGGCTGATGGCCTCTGCACGAATTGCAGCCCTCCACAAGCTGATTGAATGTGGAACAGCTGTGGTAACATTCCAAATGCATGAAAACGCACTCCAATACCTAGGAACATCATGGTGGTGCTGGCCGTTTTCAGTCACTGTGAGCAGGAACTAGATCTGCTGTTTGGCAAACAGCATCTCAGGGGATTGAGGATTTACCTCTAACAACATACACTGTGGAAAGAAGGCACCAAACAGGAGGGGGATGTGCCTGACCTGACTACAGACTGTAAGTGCTGCTATACTGCATTTGGAGTAATGTTGGTTTAACAATCTTTGTTTGGATATGCCTGTCGTACATGTCGCAATACCTGCCATGTCAGTTCCATGTATATGAGGAATCCCCATCTGCAGGGTCATCTGCAGACTAGACAGTGTTGTGCCTTTGGTATCACGTGTTAGCCACGGTGCATCTATCTGTGGAATGCAGAAGGTAGTGTGAGGATTGCAGTCTGCAGATGGTGAAGGCCGTGACAGTTACTGACTTCATATCCCTCATAGGACATATGTTGCAATAAACCCCGTTACAATGGTAAATGTATGAGGTTATCACAGGAACATGTTTATACTGGCCCTGTGTATGTGCTGTCAGCCACACCTCTGTCAACCTTTGTACATATGTTGTGCATGAAGTGGTGCATATGTGCTGTACACCATAAATAGTGTCATAGTATCTGATAACAAGCCAGTGATATATCAGATTGACACACATGTCATGTACAGTAGGAGTTATATATCATGACATAACCTGGACATTCTGTGGATGTTTGTATAGTACTGAGGTCTGTGTAGTGATGGTGAATGTCGGCAGTGTATGTATTGTTAATATGTACACTAGCCTGTGTACAGACTGTGGTAGATGTCATTGTTCTAGCTCCCCTTCTATATGATGTTACATGCTGCCCCACTGTATGGTACCATTTTGCTGTACATGTTTGTAGGGCCATACACACACATGTCCCATACCACAGACAGCCATCAGACCAAACTGTTTAGCAGCCCAGTATATGTAGGGTCATTCTGTGAGTGGCAAATATGAGGATGGTGTAGAACAGATAGTCCATATACTGTAATGATATGCTAGCTTACCATATGTGGCTGTGGCTGTGTTCACATCGGTTGTGGTTATGCACTTTCACACAGGTGTATCTTACCCTGTGCTGTGACATGGATGCTGAGCCTGCTATATATGCAGGTACATGTGCATTCCCCCATATGAAATGTAGGCCAGTGTTCAGCCAGTCTGCTGTAGCCTGCACAGTACATTGTTACATGCCTAGCAGCCAAGTGTACTTACCCAGTGAGATGTCATGTGCAGATACTTGCCAGACGTACTGCTGCCGGGCCTCCCTTAAAAGTCATGTATGTCAGACAGAGCAGTGGGAATGTGTACAGATGTATGTCAATATCTAGTGGGTAGTATGTGTCCATGGCACCCCTGTACCAGCAGTCATTATGTGTCAGGCCAGACAGGAGTGTGTGAATCCTAAACCTATGGTGGCAAATGTATACCAGTCGTTATGTGTTATCCCCATCGACATGGCTGTCTACATCCATATTGACAGGCCTGGTATACATGTTGTGCACTAAGGGATTATGTGTAAACCTCTGGACTGTACAGGGGGGTCCGAAGTTCCACATATATTGGCCAATATCTCTGCTGCACTCCACAGGGGCATTACATGCTAACAGCGGTTCTTTACAATGATTTCTTAGGATGTCTGTCAGTAGCCAATGGCACACATATTATAAGCAGATGTGACCTTCCACACACACCATGTATGTGAAGACAATCCCAATGACAGTAGCAATAGTCAAGTAATATACCTGCTATACATACCTGACATCCCCTTGCACTACGACTTTGGGACTATAGGGGCTGGGGTAGGGCTACACTCTAAGTCCAGGACATATGGTGGAAATATATGTAGATATACTTATCCAGAGAGCCATATATATATATATATATATATATATATATATATATATATATATATATATATATATATATATAATTACACATGCGTACTACTTCCATTTACCACTGTTATGGCAACCACCCACTATAAATCCCTACAGCATGTGGGTGTGGTCCCTTTACATTTCCTGTGTAATGGACATTCTTCCTGTGTGTGGGCATCAGTGTTACAGACAGCAGGTAGCAATACCTCTTACAGGAGAAACTGCACACTCAGAGCAGCCACATATCTGTAGGAGGATCAGGAACTACAGACAGACTGTGAGTAGAGTTGTGTTATGCTTTGCATAGTACTGGTGTTACAAGGTGTGTGTGTGTGTGTGTGTGTGTGTGTGTGTGTGTGTGTGTGTGTGTGTGTACATACTAGTGTACCTTGGAAAGCAGTCTGTCTGCATAGCTCACTACTGTGGGCCTATCCTCTTGCTGGAAAGAGGTATGCCTATCATGTGTTGTCCGTCCACCACACAGGTCCTGTGACAGATATTACACTGGCAGTGTGTGTGTGTTGCATGCTATCAGTACATGGCTACATCCATTTCTGTGTCTAACCTCAATTCCCTGACTAAGGGTATGTTGCAGACTATCCTGTAACATCAGCACCTTGCTTAGTGTATGGCAACAGTGTTCCACTTATGTGCCTGTGTTCCAGCCTCTGTCCTCCATCTACATACTAAGCTTTGCACATATGTCATGCTGTTGGGGGTTGTTCTGTAGTGGGCTGTGAGTATATCACACAGCCATTGCTGCCATTTGTCCACTGCTGTTGTATCCCCCACACATACAGTGGGGCTGGGGCCATATATGTGTGGGCGTCACCTACACAATACATGTTTGCCCTTATGCACTCCAGAAGCTAGTGTATGTAATAGTTGTATATGGGCCTGTATTATTGAGTGTAGGTGGGGAGCACCATAAATGACCTAGGCTGTTACAAAATGTGAGGGTATCAGGGGTGAGCTGCCACAAGGTATCTGGATGTACAGTACCGTATACTTCACCTATATTGACATTACTTACATGAATAGGGGTACTGCAAGCCTACTGCCTCCTGCCCTACAGACTGTTCTCTTTGTCGGTGTGCTTGTGATGGTGTCAGTTATGCCTTGTTATGTACCAGTTACAACCCATTTGATCACAAAACGTCATTACCTCCTACTGAGTTTGTACAAAGTTTAGACAGAAGTTGCTGAACTACATACTTGCAGTACATATTGTTGATTGTTTGGTATCCTGTGGCCCAGTCTGTCTTCACTATTGTACAATTTGAAGGGCTTGGCCTGCACAGCAACAGTTGTGAACCTTTCCAAACTATTGTATTAGTGTAACTGTTTCACAGTTGCAGTAGTCTGTTTATATGGTTGTCAGTATCTGAACAGCTATATGACATGGCATATAGAACTGTTATAGTACACAATTAAAGGATTCTCATTTCTGAAAACCTGTGTGTGGTGTCTTTCCTATGACCTTTCTATGGGTATATGTTGCAGGCAACGATTGACATTTGTATGGGTGGCCCATACAGTGTCCAGTTGTTCAGGTGTTAACTGCAGGCATAGTGGCTGTTCCATATTACGTGCACCTTCTACATATGTATCTTACTGTACATATATCCGTGTGTGTATGTGTAGTCACATGCATATATATATATATATATATATATATATATATATATATATGTATATGTATATCTGTATCTGCATATCTGTGTCTGTGTATCTGTATCCTGGCGATATTTATGGCTTCCACATATTAAATGTCCTATGGGAGGAAGACTGTACTTGGTAGTGTACTGCAGGGTGCATGTGTTTGGCTGTGGGGGGATGCCTATTCGTACAAGACGTATAGTGTGTGGGGCCTCTCAACCCCATTAACGGTGCATGTGGACATATGTGTATTTGTTAAACTGTCATTGCTATCTACAGATGTATGGCTATATATATCTCTGCTAACATATATATAACTATGTCAGTATATACCTGCATAGATATATATCTGCGTACACATACGTAACGTGCTGTGTATTTGTAGACATATAGGTGTAGACACATATATGTGTCGATTTAGGCATATGCATGTATATATGTGCATATATATTGATATATATGTATATAGTTTTAGAAATTTATATATATATATATATATATATATATATATATATATATAGCAACATATCTAGATATGTTGTATATGTTTAGATATTAATATATATACACGCACATACATCTAGATGTTGGTATACATTCTCTGTACTGTAGCATGATTGGACTGGATGATATGTTTCTGAAAACAGCAAATCTCTTTGCATTTGTCATGGCTTAGTGGTAAATCACTTTGTCTATGGTGTGCAGGGTCCTTGGTTTGAGCCTTGAAACAACTGTTTATTTTGTTGCTGGGCAGAACACGGCCCGTTGGATACACAGTGATTAAGGCACTTTAAAGCAGTTGTAAGCAGGTTTGCACGGAGCTAAGCAAATCCTACACAGGTTAAGCAATTCAGCAGCTGAATATAAGAAATTGTAACCAGACTGTAGCAGTGCTTACCTCTGCGCAAACCTGTGCAAACCCACTTACAACTGCTTTAAAGTGCCTTAATCACTCTGTATCCATCGACCCTTGTTTTGCCTAGCAACAAAATAAACAACGTTTGCTAGGCTCGAACCCAGGACCATGCACACCATAGCTAAAGTGATTTACCTGTAAGCCATCTCAGATATACATAACCCTCCTGTATTCACAAACATATCATCCAGCCCAGTCATTCAGCACTACAGAGAATGTATTCCAACATGTAGATGTATGTGTGTGTGAAAATATATTAATGTCTAAACAGATACAACATATTGATATATATATATATATATATATATATATATATATATATATATATATATATATATATATATATATATATATATATATATATATATATATATATATATATATATATATATATATATATACACACATATATGTAAGCATATATTTATATCTATATAGGTATATATGGACATGCATCTGTAGATAAGGTGGGAACATAGCAGAAACATGTATGTCCACATGCACCATTAATGGGGTTGACAGGCACAAACAACATATAAAAATACCACAAATAGGTATTCCCCCACAGGCAAACATGCCTGCCCTGCAATACACTACCAAGTGTTGCAGATCCCATAACCAGGACCTTACACAACAAGGGCACTAGATGTTAACAGTTCTCCATCCCACCTGTATGATGTCAGGCTGGTATCAGTAACATATCATGCAGTACAGTCAGGCTCATAATGACTCCCATTTTGCAGTCATCTGTTACCTTTGTTAGCCAAAGTCCTGTACTGTTGGCCTGTACTTCAGAGACGTAGATGCCAAACAGCAGTGGTCCTAGGACTGAACCCTGAGGCACTCCAGTTGTCACTTGTCTGGGGATGGATTTGGAGTCAGTTACACCTACAGTTTGGGTTCTGTCAGTAAGCCATGTGGCAAACTATTGAGTGGCATAGGGATGTATGGCTGGATTAGTATGTTAATCTATGTTTCCAGACTGGAGGTTGGTGTTGAAGGGTTTGGTGAGGTCCACATAGGCTTTGTGCACTGACTTACCCTCTTCAACAGCTATGCAGACTGAGTCAAAGCAGTCAATCAGTTTCAGAAGACAAGACTGGCCCTCCATGAGCCCAATCTGTGTGGGTTCCAGTGTTTGAGGGTTGCCAATGTCTGCATTCAAAGCTTCCCTCATAATGCATTCCATGGCCATGCAGATCAGGCTCGTCAGACTGATGTGACGGTAATTCCAGGGATCCAAGGTGGATCCCCCCTTGTGGAGTGGGATAACTGTAGCTGTGCGCCACTCAGTGGGCACCAGGCCTGATGCGAGGCTATGATTACACATGACAGTTAGGTGAGTTGCCATTTCATTTTGTAGTTCATGTAGTACACGGCCCAGGATGTCATCTGGTCCCATGGATGCTGTATTCTTAGCTGTGGATAGTGCAGTTTCTGCCTGTGTGGCCGTGATTACTGGGAAATGGAACTCTTTTCGTATTGACATAGGCCCTTTTGGAGGTGAGAGGGAGTGAATGTGGCAGTAAATCAATCTGCCAGGATATTGGCACAATCCGTGGGAGCAGTCTATGTAATGCCATTCTGTTGTAGCTCAGAGTACTTCTGAGCATTTCGAGTAAGATTCTGGACATAACTATAGAATATTGTGTGGTTGTCTGTGGAATCTGTGGTGATTTTAGTTACATAACCAGCTGTGGAGGATTCCAAGAGGGATTTCAATGTCTTACTGGGGCTGGTAAGGGAGTTGTTTGCATCCTTGGATTATCTGTTTTTCTTTAACAGTGTCTACCTTCTGTTGTATACTCTGTTAATGGCAGGAGACCACCAGGCTGGCTTGTTTATTTGGAAGGTGAGTGTCGTGGTTCTATGTGGAATGTCAGGAATCATGCACAAGTGGATATGCCAATACAGTGCCTTAGTGCAGGATTCATCAGTAGATCTGTCAGCTCCTGTCTCCATGGGTGTCACAAACATTGTCACTTCTGCATTGAGTAGCATGAAGTTGGCTTTGGAGAGGTCTTTTACGGACAACTGTATATACACTCCTTTCACATGTTCAGTTTGTTTAGCCTATGGTGGGATTACTTTGGTGAAACCTCAGTCTCATGTACTGTTGTGATGGCTTAGTGTTTAGTTACTGTGACTATAGTGCACAGGTTCCTGGGTTAATGACCTGCAAAGGCAGGTTATTTTGGTCTGGCCAGAACAGCGGTTAATGCATACAGACTAATCAGGACAATTTAGTTAGTCACACTCAATACAATTCAAATGCCCTACTTTGGCAATCCTGCTGATGTCAATCACTGTGAAGTACACCTTTGGGGAAAGAGTACTCCAGCAATCTCTGGTGCTTGCTATAACAATGTAATGCTGTAGTGTGATATAGTTCCTATGCCTGCGTAGAGAGCAATGCATGTTTGGCTAGTCACACTCACTACAATTCATTTGCCCTACTTTGGCAATCCTGCTGATGTCACTCACTGTGAAATAAACCTTTGGGGAAAGAGTACTCCAGTAATCTCTATGGCGTGTTCTATAATTGCATAGTGCTGTAGTGTAATAACTAGTTAGGTAGGAGTTCTAATCCCTGGTGTGTGTGTGTGTGTGTGTGTGTGTGTGTGTGTGTGTGTGTGTGTGTGTGTGTGTGTGCGTGTGTGTGTATCTTAACGTGTTGATTTTTGTTGTTCATATCCTGTGTGGAGGTGGTTGTGAGTGTGTAACAACTGGACTCAATGTTGAGTGGGTTTTTAAAATGTTTTATATGGTGCCCCTAGCATAAATCACAATATCCACCATCAGGGATAACAGATGTGATATCAGTACATAGTCAGTCAGGGGTTCGATACCCTGGGCTGGTAGGTGTGTGACACATACATTCTTACCTTTTACTCTCCCAACCCACCCTGACTTATCTTTGCCTCTGTCTGCTTCTCCACTCCCTCTCTGGTGGATGTGGAGACTTACACCTGCTTTGTTTAGGCAGCGGCATGTGTATTGTCAGTGATGCTCATGACCAGCTGATGGCCTTTGCATGGATTACAGCTCTCCTCTAGCTGATTGCATGTGGAATAGCTGTGGTAACATTCCCATAGCCAATTGCATGGAAACACACTCCAGTATCTAGGAACATCATGTTGGTGTTGAGCCTTTTCATTCACTGTGAGCAGGAACTAGATCTGGTTGGCAAACAGCATCACAGATGGATTGTGGACTTACCTCTGACAACATACACTGTGGAAACAGGCCAACACACAGGAGGGGGATATGCCTGTCTTGACTACAGACTGTAAGTGCTGCTATACTGCAGTTGGGGTAATATTGGTTTTAACAGGGTGTGTGTGGATATGGCTGTCCTACATGTTTTAATACTTGTCATTTCAGTGCTATGTTTATAAGGAATCCCCATCTGTAGGGTCATCTGCAGACTGGGCAGGGTGTGGTGCTCTGTGTTCCTTGTGTTACCCACAGAGCACCTATCTCTCAACTGCAAAATGTAGTATGAGGATTGCAGTCAGTAGATGGTGACAGCCGGGAGAGTTACTGATGTCATAACCCTCATAGGACATATATTGTATCAAACCCTGTTATGACAGGAAATGTATGAGGTTATCACAGTGACATGTCAATATTGGCACTGTGTTTGTGCCTCCAGCCACAACTCTGTCAACCTTTGTACATATGCCATGCAGTAGGGTGTGCATATCTGCTGTACACCATATTCATTGACAAGATATCTGATTACAAGCCAGTGAGATATCAGACTGCTACACATGTTATGTATAGTAGGGGTTATATTTGAGGACATAGCCTGGGCATTCTGTGGTTGTGTGTACAGTACTGAGGTATGCGTAAGTCTGGTAATTGCCAGTGTGTGGATCATGCATATGTACCTTGGCCTGTGTAGAGACTGTGGTAGATGTCATTGTTCTTGGTCCTGTTCTGTCTGATGTTACATGCTGCTCCACTGTATGTCACCCTATCAGCTTACATGTTTGTAGGGGCAAACACACACATGTCCCAAACCACAGACAGCCATCACTGTGTAGCGGCCCAGTATATGTAGGGTTGTTGTGTGAGTGGCTCATATGAGGATGGTGTACATCAGATAGTCCATATACTGTAATAGTACGCTAGCTTACCATATGTGGCTGTGTTCACATTGGTTGTGGTTATGCACTTTCACACAGGTGTCTGTTACTCTGTGATGTGACATGCCTGTACAGCCTGCTATCTATGTAGGTACATGTGTATTCCCACATAGGAGATGTAGCCCAGTGTTGAGTCAGTCTGCCTGTAGCCTGCACTGTGCTTTTTTACATGCCTAGCAGCTTACTGAACTTATCTAGTGAGATGTCATGTCCAGATACTTGCCAGATGTACTGCTGCAGGGCCACCATAACAGTTATGTATGTCAGACAAAGCAGTGGGATACTGTTCAGATGTATGTCACTAACTAGTGGATAGTATGTGGCCATGGCACCTCTGTACCAGTGGTTATTATGTGTCAGGACAGACAGGGGTGTATGAATGCATAACCTATGGGGGCAAATGTATACAAGTATGTACGTGTTATACCCATCTACATGGCTGTTAACATCCACATTGACAGGCCTGGTACGCATGTGTTGCACGAAGGGGTTCTATGTATACCCCTGGACTGACCAGAGTGTGTCAGACTGTCCACATATATTGGCCATATCACAGCTGTAGTCCACAGGGGCGTTACTGTGCTAGCAGTGGTACTGTACTATGATGACCTTATGATGTCTGTAAGTAGCCAGTGGAGCACATGTTAATAGCAGATGTGGCCTCCCACACACACCATTTCTGTGAAGACAATCACTATTACAGTAGCAATAGTCTACAAATATACCTGCAATACATACGTGACATCACCTTGCACTGAGAGGTTGGGACTATTGGGACTGAGGTAGGGCTCCACTCCATGTGCAGGACATATGGTGAACATATATGTATAAATAAGTATACATATATCCATATAGATATATACACATATACATATCTTGCTGACTGTATGACAACAGTTTTACACATATGTGCCTGTGTTCCAGCCTCTGTCCTCCACCTGCATACCAGGCTTTGCACATATAACATGCTGTGAAGGGTTGTTATGTAGTGGGCTGTGTGTATGTCATGCTGTCATTCCTGCCATCACTCCATTGCTGTTGTGTCCCCCACACATACTGGGGGGTTGGGGCCATACATGTGTGGGCTTCACCTAAACAATACATGTGTGCCCTAATGCACTCCAGAGGCCAGTGTATGTAACAGTGGTATATTGCCCAGTATTAGTGAGTGTAGGGGGGTGCACCATAACTAACCTAGGCTGTTATAACATGTGTGGGTATCTTGGGTAAGCTACCTTAAGGTATCTGGATGTACATTACCATACAATCCACCTTGGGTAAATGCAGGCCTACTGCCTCCTGCCATATGGAATGTTCTGTTTGTCAGTTTGATTGTGATGGTGTCAGGTATGCCTTGTTATGTAACAGATACATCCCATTGTGTCAAATGGGGTCTGTACCCCCTAGGGATTGTGTACAGAGTGTAGACAGAGGCTGCTGACCTATACATCTGTATTACATACTGTTGATTGTCTGGTATGCTGTGGGCCAGTCTGTCATTACTATTGTACTACTTGAAGGCCTTGGCCTGGACAGCAACATATGTCAACCTTTCCAGACTACTGTCTTAGTATACCTGTTTCACAGCTGCATTACACTATTCATATAGATGTCAGTGTCTAAACAGCTATATGACATGGCATATACAGCTGTCATAGTACACAAATAAAGCTTTCACATTCATTTATGCACATCTGTGTGTGGTATTATACCCTTTGATATCTCTGTGGGTATATGTTGCAGGCTATGAATGTCATTCATATGGGTGGCTCATACAGTCTCCAGTTGGCAAGGTGGTGACTGTAGGAATACTGGCTGCTCCATATTGTGTGCACGTACTCCATATATATTTTACTGTACATATCTCCGTGTGTGTATGTGTAGTTGCATATATATGTATATATATATATATATGTATATGTATGTGTGTATATATATATATATATATATATATATATATATATATATATATATATATATATTTATATCTATTTATGTATATAGATATATACCTGTATCTGCATATTGTGTCTGTGTATATGTATCCTAGGGATGGCCATGTTGTGTCTGGTCCTGGTTATGGGATCTGCAACACTTGGTACTGTATTACAGGGGGGGGCATGCTTGGCTGGGGGGTATACCTATTTGTACCAGATGTATATTGTGTGGGGCCTCTCAACCACATTAACGTTGCATGAGGACATATATGTTTTTGTTATTTCCCCATTGTTATCTACAGATGTATGTCCATATATACCTATATGTGTGTGTGTGTGTATATATATATATATATATATATATATATATATATATATATATATATATATATATATCTACATATATCAATATGTTGTACCTGTTTAGACATTAATATATATGGTCACACACATACATTCTGCATGTTGGAATACATTCTCTGTAGTGTTGAATGACTGGGCAGGATGATATGTTTGTGAATACATCAAGGATATGTATATCTGAGATGGCTTAAAGGTAAATCAGTTTGTCTATGATGTGCAGTGTCCTGCGTTTGATCCTAGCAGAGGCTGTTTATTTTCTTGCTAGGCAGACCAAGGGCCATTGGATACAGTGTGATTAAGGCACTTTTGAGCAATTGTAAGCGGGTCTGCGTGGGTTTGCACAATGGTAAGCACTGCTAACCTCCCGTTACTGTTTCTTATACTCAGTTAGCTTCTACATTGCTTAATATGTGCAGGCATTGCTTACACCAGTGCAAACAGGCATTATCCTGCTTACTGCTGCTTAAAAGTGCTTACTCCTGCTTACCCCCACTCTAATTTCTTTAAAAGAAAAGAAAAAGGGTTGATAGGAAAGTGGTGAAAAAAGGGGCACAAAGAGGGAAAGACAGTAGGGAAAATAGCAAGGGATGTGCAGGAAGGATGTAGGGAAGGTCCATAGCTGCCCATTTCTTCTACAGCAACAGCTGTGCATATACACTGTATTTGGAGGTAGATTTGGACACTCTAACCCCTGGGAGAGGGGTGAGGACAACAATAATTAATTGTGATGCCAATTAGACCAGATTACATGTGTCCACTGGATACGTGTGCAAAATGGCCGACTATGTATGGGGCGAGATTTTTTTGTGGGAAAAATGGCCCTTTTTTTTTCAGGTGAGTGTGGGATGTTGGGGAGGGGTTGTAGGTATATTTGGGGAGGTAGGTTGGCTAGGGTAATAGACAAGACAAACAAGACGCATATAGGGCCGGTATATGACACATGTGGGGGATGTGTTTGGATGTTGCAAGCCCATAAGCCCCCAATTGGAAACAGTGGGACTGAGTTCCCCACCGATGGACAGTCACCACTGCACCTTCACGGCCCCAAAGGTGGCTGTGCTGGGGGCTGTGTAGGAGGGACAGGTTCACCCTCTAATTGTGCCACTCGGCCCTCAAGCTGGTGCAGCCAGTCTCAATACTCCAGATCAAGATACCTATGCACCACATCCCAGACTTGTTGATGGGTTACAGGTTCCGCTCCATGCCCGCTCCGGGGGGTGAGCCCCATCCCCTGCAGCAGTTACACCCAAAGGTGGCGCAGGGCCCACGGAGAAGAAGGTCCCAGGCTGGGCCCGAGATGTGCTGGTGCCTGGTGCCATGGCCAGCTGAGGTGGGACAGGTGGGTCCGCTGGGACCGGCCTTCCCATACGAGCTATGTTGTCGCAGGTTTATGACAGATATGGGTTAGTAACAGTCAATAGCATTTTTGATTAGTTATAACAGCATGCATAGGTATTCCTATTAACCCAAAACAGATTTAACACAGTTGCAGAGCAAGCAGAACACATGCATATATGGAACAACAGTGGCCATTACAAGTGCATGCAGGTTTCATTGATGGCAACAGGCCACCAATATGGGTGTATTTTAACATGGCACATGCATAGAAACAAATGTGAATATTTATTAACCACTAGGACATATGTCCCAACAAAAGGTTGGAGTGTACACATACCAGTTGAGGAGTGTCATTTGGTTATTTTGCACATATGGTAGGGGTGAGAGTTCAATTAACAACTAATATATCCTTGTAATTTTTACAACAGTCTTAGTCACTGCAGTGATCTTTCCCTTACACTACCCAATGGCCTTATATTGTACACTGGTATGTTTATAGATTATTATATACATGACCTGTGTCTTACATACAGGCATGACAAGATGCAGGTATTAATGCAACATATGTTGAGAATTGCTGTCATACACTTGGGTGAGGTGCTAGAATGACAGGTTTGTTTTCATATACATTCTATGACTGTACACGTTTGACTATCAGTTATATGTCATTAACGTCTGCCTACATTTCTTGGATCATCACACTGATTTGTCAGGGGGATGGGGTACCAGACTGATGATATGGGCCATTTATCTGGACATGCTGGACAGATTGCAACAGTTGTGGGGTATGAATATGCATACAACTTTCAATTTGAACATTCTAGCAAATTCTGTACAGTTGTTGGGTGTAATTATGCATACAGCTTTCTATCTGAACATTGTAACAAAATCTGTACAGTTGTGGGGTATTATTATGCATACAACTTAGTAGCACTCCAAGGATTCAAACCCCTGTTGTGTGTGACAAAAATTATAGCTAACATCACAGTATACTGTGCTATCAGGGAATTGACGTAAAGCTTTCTACTGTTTTCTGTCTAAGTCTCCCTCACTTGTACAATATGACTGACCTCTTGACACTTCCAGCATTGTTATGCAGGACTTCTTACACATTTTATCTGCATACCACAGTGTGGGCGACACTGTTTAGAATATAACAGTACTAGTTATAGTATGCAACAGTTCACCAACATATGACAGAAGAGTAAACAGAAGCACTCCAGGGGTTATACCTTTATTCACAGACTATTACACATTTATTTCTACTGGTACAATACTTTCTAAGGCTCTTATATTTATTTAATATAACAGTACATGCAGACTAATTACTAACCTGCCTCACGATGCAACGTTTGCAACCTAGCATCATGGGCTTGCTGGTTCGCAGCCCGCTCATCTGCAGCTTTCGGAGAAATACAGTGATATTTAGCCATACCTATCCATAGTATACACAAGCTAGGCAATTCTTAACTACTTAGTAGAATGAGTACTTACTCAGTATTGGGGCATTAGCCATCTGTCGAGACTCCTGGAACCACTGTTCCAGTACATCCCCCCTCCACCGCTTCAGGTCAGCATGGTGTTGCCTGACCTGCTCACCAGTCCGGGGGATACCTGTGGCACTGGTGATGTCACGGGCAAGACTGTCCCAGGCCTCAGTTCTATACTGCGAGCCCTGGTACTGGCCCCTACAGTAGTCTCTCCTCATGGTGTTTTACCAGGAACCATACCATGATTTTTAACTCCTGGATGCCCCAGTGCTGTGCTCTAAAATGAGTGCCTTCACCCACACCCACCATTCTGCCTGCAGTAGGAAGCTACAACCAGTTATGGGATGTATTCCCACCTGTGTGGTTGAAATATGGCCAATTAACCGCACTTTTCCATGATTGGCCAGGTTTGAAAAGGCTAAGCTATGGACACACCTGCTTACCTAAGGTTGGCAGTGCTTAAAGGGGTATACCGCTAGGCAGATTGGATTGGCTCCCCTACACATTACTTACTCTTACTAAGTTGGGCTGTGCTGTGGTTAGCATTGCTTAATAGTTAATTAACACTATATTTGCCTTTTGGCAGTGATTTATTATTCATTACAGGTTCAATATTTGTCTGGTATTCATGACTCTACACTTCTACTACTTCTACGCTTTATTACAATAACACCTCACATCTCTGCTTACTGCAGTACTCCAATTCACATATTTATGTTATGTAGCAGGTTATACCACTTCACACCGTACATAGATTCAGTTCACATGTTTGATTTGATTTTCCTGTGGTGAGGATTAGTTTGCTGATACCTCATTCCAATATATATGTATATATATTGCTATGATGGCTTATGGTTAACTACCGTGACTATACCGTACAGGGTCCTGAGTTTGAGCCTTGCAGAGGCAGTGTATTTTGTTGCTGGGCAGAATATGGGCCGTTGGATACAGAGTGATTAAGGCACTTTAAAGCAGTTGTAAGCAGGTTTGCATGGGTTTGCACGATGGTAAGCACTGCTAATCTCCGGTTACAGTTTCTTATAGTCAGTTAGCTTCTACATTGCTTAATCTGTGTAGGCAATGCTTACCCATGCTCAAACACACTTAAACACGCTTACTAGTGGTTATATATGCTTACTACTGCTTATTTGTGCTTAAACCTGCTTACTAGTGCCTTATTCATTATGACACTTACAATTCACATGTGCATTTAATGCAGTACTCCAGTTCACATTTAAATGTTATTATGTAGGTTATACAGCAAAAAGATGTAAACTATGTTCATATACAGATTTCACATTTAAAATGATATGTATTGCAGTGGGACACGAACCAGGAATGCCTGTTTGTTAGGCAGATGCTCTAACCACTACACTATTGCTGTACTGCTTCATTTGCATATATATTCCTTGTTATCCTTTTCAGCCTTTTCAGCTGCTTTAACAGTATATAAGCGATGGGCAAACCCATGTACCTACGGTTAGCTGTAATCGGGGTTTTAAAAATAAAAATAAAAATAAAAGGGTTTCTTTGTTTTATTTATATGTACTGTACGTAAAAATCTACTGCCAATCATTAGCAGATTGGAGTTCCGCTGTGGCCACCCCTAACCGGGAAAAGCCGAAAGACACAACAACAACTGTTGCTGTTGTACACATGGGGACTGTTGGTGGGGATATGCGGACACCTAAGAGTGGTCTCGCTCATTTATTTACAGTTTCTGCTGTTCTACTTTGCAGGGGTGTGTTTATTCTGAGAGCTCTGCTGTCAGACACGCCCCCCGCACTCGCTCACCCTCCATGTAGGATTAGGAGGTCAGGCAGCGCACCTTCATAAATATGCATGGCATGCTGCCATCCTCCTCCTAAACTGCCGCTTCCGTGCAGAACTAGATTAGTCCTGCATGGAAGATTAGTAAATCCGGGGGTCAGTGTACATCAAATGGGGAATATACTTCTCAGAAAAAGAGAAAGAGAGCTGTAATCTCCCAACTCCAGTTAATTAGATCTCTGTGTCAGTTCTGTGTCTCGGTGAAGCTCATTCTGTGCTAAGACTATAAATGGTGTGTACCCAGAGGGAAAGGTTACATGATTAGGTGTCAGTAATATCAGTGCTCAGAATTTCAATGTTTGTGTTAAAAAATTCTGTGCATGCTACAGAGGAATGAAAACGTCTTTTATTTCTTTGATTTGACACCAATGACTGAAGTAAAGCTATGTATTAATGATCCAGCATTGAAATTACTTCATAAGTACTTGGAAGTGTATCTGTAACAACTGGAAAAACAGCAAGCATGCTGAAGTTCCATGGACATGGGAGCCCCTCCCAGAAATTACCTCCGAATGAAAGTCCTTAGCCCAATGGTGTATTCTAAAGAAGTGCATAAAAATAAAAATGAAATAAAATAATAAGTGCTGTTGAAGGTTTAACACCTTGTTATGAAACTGCTAATAGCTCACTTACTAAGGAAGTGCATAGTGAATGTACTAAACTGCTTTTAAGACATATTTAAGAACAGTGTTCCTGTAATGGGACATATGTGCTCTAGAATTTACTGATGCTGAATATGTGAAATAAAGTGTTGCTAATGCATACAAAATATGAAAAGTAAGCAGCTTAAAGAATGTGAAGCAATAATCGATGGCTATGTATTGAAAAAAATCTTCCAGCAGTATAAGATCTACCTATATCCTACAGAATTTACAAAATCTTGCTAATGATGTTTGTGCTGACATTTATAAAGATAGTCAGAAAGTAAATCAGGTTGAATATGGAGTGCAGCAACAAAATGTAATGAATTGAACAACTGCAGCTGCTACTGAACTATGCATAAAAGTCTTGTGGCTCTACAAAGAAAATATACCTGGAAGAGAAATAAGTGTTAATACATTCTGAGACAGATTTCTGAGTTAAATAAAGTGAGTATTCTATGATTTGATAGTGAATTAAAAACTGAAAATTTGTAAGGTCTTAAAGAACCGAAAACAAACTGGGAAACTTTTCTGACTAATGAATGTTGTGCTTGAATGAGCTGAGAGACAATTAAATGGACACTGTGCTATAAGGATCTGCTTCTGTAACTTCATTGACTTTATAGGTTGAAATACACTGTTGACACGGTTAAGATGAAAAACAAAGCAAATAAAGCAGTTAACAATACTTGTGCTAAAGGTAAAAGTATATTAGCTCCCAACAAATACAACAATGCTAAGCTGCAGCAGGGAAAAATGCTATTAAAACAAAGGAGAATATTATTGAGACACAGCTATGTCAGTAACTCCTGTGTGAGCCTCAAACAGGCAGACGTGAGATACTAGGTTTACCCGGAATGCCAAATTAAACCAAATGGGCTACTGGTAGTCTATGCCTTAGGGTGCTACTAGCATACATCCAAATGATATCGGGAGTCAAAATATGTTTCAAACTGATGCCAAAATGTAACTAAAAAAATAGCCAGTGTGCTTACTAAACTGCATATGATAGAAAAGGTTACTAATGATCTAACACAGCATGTGATAAAATCTAGAAGCCAAAAACAAGAAAATGTGTTTAATATAGAATGAATGCAAATTGCTATATTAAGAAGAGTGGTTAAAAAACTAAGTGCTTTAGAAAAAGTTGTATATAAATTGGAAGCTGAAAATACTACTGTTTCTTGATATTAAGAGAGAAAAAAAGAAAATTTAGTTTGAATTCAATGTGGCTGTTAACTATTTACCAAGTAAGAAGGAGAAAATAAAGCAAAAAAAAAAAAATACTAAACTAACTTTGAGTTACCAAAAACACAGTCACCAAAGCCATGGACGAGGGGAAGATGGTGCACATCATCTACCTTGGCCTGGCCAAAGCCTTCGATACTATTCCCCACTTGGGCATACTCTTTCAACTAGGCATCAGTCCATATGTTACCAGATGGGTAGCAAACTGGCTCACTGATAGAACCCACCTAATCAAAATAGGGGAAGCCACCTCAAGCAATAGACCTGTAACAAGGGGCATACCCCAGGGATCAGTCTTGGGGCCGCTGTTATTTGGAATATACTTCTCTGAAGTGCAAGCCAAAACCAGTGGGCTATGGCTGACCAAGTTTGCAGATGACTGCAAGTTGGGTGCAGTCATCAATTCCCCAAGTGATGTGGATGTTCTCCAAGAAGGTCTCACTCAAACAAATGGCTGGTGCCAGAAACATGGCCTTAAGCTGAATGCCAAAAAATGCATCATCAACCCCTTTGGGGAGAGTGATGTTCCCACATATTATCACATTAATAACAATGTCCTAAGCACACAATCGGTTGTGAGGGATTTGGGCATCCAGGTTGATAACAACCTGACTTTTGACCACCACGTTGCTTCCATTGTACGGAAAGCTTTCTACATGGCCCACCTCATAAGTAAGGGTATCTCATCCAGGGACAAGGAGGTCATAACATCCCTGTATTCTTCCCTTATAAGGCCAATTATTGAGTACAACCCCCCCTTTTGTATGTACCTTGCAAAGCACATGCAGCAGCTGGAGAGACGACATAGGTTTCTCACCAGGAAAATCTAGGGCCTCAAACATCTACCCTACACAGACAGGCTAAAAACCCTGTCCCTCTACTCAGTTTCGTACAAACTCATCAGAGGTGACATCTGTCTGACATACAAAGCAATCTCAGATCCCACCTTGGTGGGACTGCTGCATATCTGCAAGTCAAGCTCCACTCAAGTAACCTGCACGCATGACCTCAACCTGGCCTGTGACATCAATAGGACTTGTTGGCAGGACAGATTTGTGTCCCAGAAACTCCCCCATCTGTGGAATAGATTCCCTCTCCACATCAAGCAGAGTACCTCATTATCCCTATTTAAGCGCAACTGGATAGGAAACAGAAAATACACCCCCTGGGATTCCACCTGTGTCCCTGCTTGACAGGGGCTTTGGGTACTGACTTGTCTAAGCATGGGCTAAACTCTTGGCTAGGCTTATAAGGATCTCAGGGCAAATAGCCTATTAACTTCCTAGGATCCTATGATCCTATGAAAACCTTTACTGCAGTGAAACATTGCAAAGATGCAAAATAAAGTTCTGGCTAATGTTTTTGGCACTGCAGAAACAAAAGTGTGGAAACTACCTCTGATTTGGTTTATTGATTGGTAAAGAGGTTTGATTCTGTAATAAAAGTATAAGGGTTGCAAAAGAGAGTTAGTGTCTTTAAATGAGTAAATGCTGATTATGCAAAGGGTTTCAACAAAGCATCCACCAAGTGGAGTACTCTTCTGAGCAAAAAATGAAACGAAACATTACTAGAAAGGTTTATACAAAAGAAAGCACAATGAATAATAGAGCTGAAAAACATAGAAGGTATGGTGAAGGATTTTCAAAAATGTCTGAAAGTGCTAACAGCTGACTTTAGATAGCTATCAACTAATACAGACAGATTTTTTTTCAAATGAGTATCTGAATAAAGTGATGCAAATGTGCAGAAGTAAATAGATACCCTACCTGAAAGCCTGTCTGAGCTGTCTGAACTTACTAAACAACTGTGGGACATAAAATTAATTGTGGTTTAAATAGTGTCTGAACTACAATGGGTTTACTTTATAATATGTATACATGTATCTCTCTCTCTCTCTCTCTCTATATATATATATATATGGGTCTACTTCAGAAGATCGACAGACCATTTGATCAAAATTCATTTGGTCGACAGCTCATTTGGTCGATAACCAGTATTCAAGGTACTTAACAGGGATTTGCTCCCCTCCCCAATGTTGTGTGACCCTGGAGTTGTTATATATAGTTAGGGGGCTGTGAGGGCACAGCCCCCCACAATGGGGGTGTGGGAGGTGAAGCCCCCCACCTATTTTCATTTAAAATGTGTATTTTTTTTTGTATTTTCATGCTTTTAAATGAAAATATGCCCCCCACACCCCCCTAACTATATATATATCAACTCCAGAGTCGCACAACATTGGGGAGGGGGGCAAATCCCTGTTAAGTGCCTTGAATACTGGTTGTCAACCAAATGAGCTGTCGACCAAATGAATGTCAATCAAATGGTCTGTCGATCTTCTGAAGTAGACCCGTATATATATATATATATATATATATATATATATATATATATATATATATATATATATGTGTATATGTGTGTGTGTATATATATATATATATATATATATATATATATATATATATATATATATATATATATATATATGTATATATATACAAACACACAAATACATATGTATCTATCTATCTATACAAACACACACAAATATATCTATATCTATCTATGTATCTATGTATCTATCTATCTATCTATCTCTCTATCTATCTATCTATCTATCTATCTATCTATCTATCTATCTATCTATCTGTCTATCTGTCTATCTGTCTATCTATCTATATATTTAGCTATCTAGCTATATAAATGTAACCAGAGATGGTAAGTGATCTATCTGTTGCTGCCACTGAAAGCATGATCGGAATTCAAAACAACTGCGCTGGGATTACTATGTTTTGCCACAGTCACAGTAACATTTTTACATTCACTCCAGTGATTTCATATTTTATCATTATGTTTACTGTGAACTGCATGGTATCCCTTCTAAATTTATATACCTTTAAATGGGCATGTGCATTTAAACTGTGGTGCCAGCTATTCTATTTTAAGAAATGTATTTCTTTTTCAAATACTGCATATATTAAAGTCTTCAAATTCCTAATAGTTAAACCTAATATGTAAAAAGCATGGCATACAGAAAATTATATATTACATACAATGGATGTGAAGCACAGTGAAGTAAAAGACAGCTGTCGGTTACCAGTTTATATAAAATTATGGTGACTATTTCCATCTTATAGAAATAGCAATAAAACTAACTTACCTAAAGGACTATACAGTAAAGAGAAAATCAATATTTTGGTTACTCAAATGTTTTAAATTACACCTGTTAGTGTATAATCATAGTTAAAAAGGAAATCCTGTTTTCAAAAGTATAGGGGAGAAATACAAAATTTCAGTGAAAGTATTAACATGTGGACAGCAAACAGACTGTTCTATACCATTACTAAATTTTAAACAGTAGGTAATACAAAACATGTCACAGCTTGTAAATGGTGATGACTGGCTTTTCAATCTAACATCTCATGAGATAAACTAAGCTTTTTACGGCCTATAATAAATGAGTCAGACACCAGAGCTCTGACAATAAATATTTCCTTATCTCCTGTATGAATGATAGCAGTTTGAATTCTGCCTGAATCTGAAAAAATGAATGTGAATTGAAATTTGAATTGTGTTTTAAGCCACTGCTCATCACAGAGAGTTCAATCTGCACATAACTCACACCAAATATTTGTGTGGTCATATCCTAAAAAGTCTGTGAGTGAAATGCAGTACAGATAAACACTGAATTTAATGAACGAGGTATAATAAATCTTTAAAGCAACTGAGAAAAAAGTTATTGAAGTAAGCTGCTCCACTACATATATGGAATAGGTTGTTGAATCAGTGAAGCAAATCAAGAAAGACTGTACAATGGGGCCTGATAATGTAGTTGGTAACTTCTTGATTAAAATAAATGCGTATCTAATCTCAGTACTTACATCTCTGTTCCAGAAATCACTATCCACTGGATATGCTCTGAAGTAGTGGAAATGTACACATGTAATTCTGCTACATAGAGGAGGCAGTGCTGACTTTATCTGATAATTAGTGACTGATAAGTCTAATATTGGTAAAACATTTGAAAGGCTATTATTAAAATGCATGAGTATCAGGCGAAACTTAAAAATCTAACATTATACAATGACTGCCAATTAATATTTCAAAATGTGCATGCTGATTAGCCAGCCCAACCAGTGTGTCCGTTGTAAATCTGACATATACTAATGGAAAAAGGTTCAGTCACCTGGACTTTTTTCATTAGTATAAGTCTTTATTTTGTTTGTTTGTGTTACGCAGCAATGGAGAACGGAAGATGTCTGCTGCTGTAATCTCGCTATGTTATACGTTTGACATAGCGAGATAGCTTTAAAAAAGGGAATGGAGATCTTCCTTTCTCCGTTGCTTTTTTTAAAGATATCTCACTATGTTAAACTCATTCAACATAGCGAGACAGCTTTAAAAAAGCAACAGAGATCTTCCTTTCTCTGTTGCTTCCTCTACACAGCTCTGATGTACTGCGTAAGCATACGCGTGCACAGTACATCAGAAAAAGCCCCAGGATAGTGGAAAACTGTGGAAGGGCACCACGCTGTTATTATACAAAGGCATTATTTAAGAAAAGTATTTTTCTTTCTTAAATAATGTCATTGTATAATAGCAATAACTCACATCTGGGTGTGGGTAATGTTAGATTTACCCAGGGTTGTCTCGGTTTGGTCACTCAGGCTTCACCCTCATGACCAAACCACACCAACCGTGGGTAAATCTAGTATTGCCCACACCCAGATATGGGTTATTGCTTAATTGTGCAACATCTCTGTTGGTAGATCCAGTGCAACAAATGTAATCCCCGGGATTCATGAAGCTTGCGCCAGGTGCAGGAGTAGCGTCGGCGTTCTAACACCAAATATGGTCGCCAAGCGATTCGGGTATGAGCTGTTTCCACATGCACTACCTGCGTACACTACGCCCACACAACTCCCGAGCCTTGTATGCTAATTACCCCATGTGCAGCAGTGTAGCATTCAAATGAAGGTATGTAGTGATTCAGGAAGAGGTGCAGGTGTAGTGTAAGCAGTCAGAAATGTAAACTGTAGAAAACGGTTTACATTTTTGCAAATATAAAATCGGAGCCATGACAGCCGACCAAACACACATAAATGTACAAGATATAAAATTAACATTTAATATATATATATATATATATATATATATATATATATATATATATATATAGTCACACTATCGCGACGTGGAAGTGCAGGGCAGCAGTGCGCAAAGGGGATCGCAAGGAATATATAAAAATATAGAATAAAACTGGAATTAAACACATATCACGATTTCCCCATAATAGTCAATGGCAGGCATGCTACACCGTACTTATGGTGCAAGGGTTGCTAAGGGGTAGTGACAGTGTTATGCGCAGTAGCTAGGAATTAGTAGGCAATGCCATGCAAATGAGAGGAGTAATAGTGAATCGCAGATTCCCCGCTGGTGTAAGGATGCACCTCACAGTGTAGCATTATAACACCGAGGTGTGCCCTTGAGATAAAGATGACATCAAGAAAGGGGTGTGTCACCATTGCTGTAAGCACACTGGAGCATTGCTAGAGTCTGCCCCTAGCTAGGCAAAGCTGCAGGATAGGGGTGTGTCGAATTGGCTATAGCTATGCTTAGCTGAGAGTACACAAGGTAACCGAGTATGCATGTGAATGCAGATGAAAATGCGAGTAAACCTGGTAAATGGGTATGCGCGGCGCACACTGCAGCTGAAACAGGAAGGATATAGGAAAGAAATAAGGAATGCTGCAGCAGTGAAATTGCAGTACAAATGACTAATTAACACCTAGGAGCCTGCAGTGGGCCATTGACAACAGCTAACAAGGCTGCAAGCAGCTACCTGCAGAACAGGGAAGGAGAGGGTCTGTACTGCAAAGAAAGCAGTAAAGTGTCAAAGCAGAACAAAGCTGATATGCAGTATATCAGTGACAAGGCACACTTTACCATGACTGGGTAGGGAAAGTACAAAACAAGAAAGAAGGCAGGTGGATGCATGCCTGATAATGGGAGGGGATCCAGGTCTAAAATTGAATTAAGGGGTAACAGATTAATCAAGGCAGGCAAGTAGATCTCCACAGTAAAGGCCCCACACTTGCAGTACTCATTGCAAAACCCATAATTAAGACACACTGCAGCTGGAATAGCTCATACACACCCACTGACATCAGCCGTATCCATAGCACAATACTATAAAGTGTGAAAGCACCTCACACACATTTGTGTATTCTCATACACTCTACACCAGTGGTGTATACTGATGGGAAACTTTTATTATGTACATGTTAGGGGCTGCCATAGCTTTGATCCACCAGCATGTGTTATAGACTGAAGGTGGTGTGGAGGATGATGCACATGACCACCTCAGGCACAAGAGGAGGAAGAGAGTGTTCAGACCCAGGGTAACCTACCAGGGGCTACATGATCTGGAGATAGTAGAGCATTACAGGATGGACTGGAACATCCTACAGTAACTTGTGGAGCTGTGCCGGCCATGCCTCAGAGCCAGAACAAAGAGAGGGGAACCCATCCCAGTGGATACGAAGGTATGTGTAAGCCTGAGAATACTAGCTACAGGTACCTTTCAAAGACCAACTGGGGATATATCATGGGGATCTCACAGGCATCGGCATCCAGGGTACTACACCAGTTCCTGGATGCCATGTTGCCACATGCCAATTAGCACATATACTTCCCCCGAACACAGGAGGAGTTGGTCAGCAATATGCGTCTCTTCCACCATGTGGCAGAATACCCAGAGGTACTGGGTGCAATAGACTGCATGCACATACACATCAAGTCACCAACTGGTGAGCAGGGTAGGCACTACATAAACTGCAAGGGATACCCCTCCATCAACTGCCAGGTCATGTGCAATGCTCAGGGCATTATCATGGATGTGTGTGCCAGCAGCCCTGGAAGCTATCACGACTCCCAGATCTGGCATGCCTCACAGCTGTATCAGTTATTTGCCAGGGGGGACATCCTAAGTGGCCACCTGGTGGGGGATGCTGGCTATGCACTGGAACCGTGGATGATGACTCCCATCAGAAATGCACACATACCCATGCAGGAACACCATAATGAGGCACACGCACAAGCCAGAATCATCATAGAGCATGTGTTTGCAATGCTGAAATCACGGTTCCGTTGCTTGGACATATCTGGTGAAGCCTTGCAGTACTCTCCAAGCACATGTGCCCACATCTTCATAGTGTGTGCCATGCTACGCAATATGGTCCTGCAGAAACAGCTGCAGCAGGGACATAATGGTGAAGGCCCTCACAGCCCACCACCATTGCCAAGGGCCCCACAGGCACAGAGGTACTCAGACCATGAACACCCTGAGCCAGCCCCAGTAGGCAGATGGAGGTGTGCCCAGTATGCCCATGCCCTGGCAAAGAGGGAATGTATAGCACACACACTGACAGTGTAGGCACCTAGGGACTGACACCTTTCTCTACCTGCACACACAGTCAAAATGGATGGCACACACGACTACCTGTAAATTGTCAAGTATAGGCAGTCTACTGCGTGCATCCAACATAGGCAGCTCTCAGCTATTGCACACACAACCGCCATTAGCACAAGGTAAGTTAACACCTGAACAGTAAATTAAGCTATCAGCATATGCAGACACTGTATGGATAGATTCATAGGTAGGTACTTGGCCAACTGCCAGAGGCCATTCATAAGCCCAGCCAAAATGTGTCAGCTTTTGCCACCCCATTGATTCATTAACTGTCCCTCTGTGGAGCAGAGCCAATGGCAGGATCCCTGGGGTGCATCCACTGTTCCCCATCCACTCTTCAAGGTTTCTCTTGCAGAGTATTAGTGAGGGGCTCTGTATAATGTAGTTAGGGATGTTGTTCCAAAGTATGGGGAGTGTCTGTGACAGAAAGCTGTCCCTCCAGCATCTTCCAGTTATTGTTGTGGCAAGGTTCAGCTCACTACAGTGTGTGGATCACTGTGACATGGATTCTCATAGGTCGAGCATATTCATCATGCCTGAGTTCGACATGGCTGTGTTGGCCAGAGGAGATCATCTTGGGGTAAACGAGATGCCACTGAGTAAAGCAGGAGTTTATTCAGTCTGGCTGCATAGGCCATATGTTGGAGGCTAGTATTCCCCTTGGCGAGGTACATTTGTGGACCACCCAGTTGTTGGAAGTGTCTTCTGAGGTACATCCCACATGGGTTATTATAGCCTATGATGGGACTGATGAGTGATGAGTAAAGGGGCAGTATAACCCCAGTATGTCTAGATGGGAATCCTTTAGCAATAAGATGGCCTACATAGAAGGATGCCCTAACTACTGTGGAGATATGATTGTAAAAGGGGAGATCACTATCTACCTTAGTCCCCAGATACCACATTACCTCATCTGTATTAAAGTGGCTGCCACTTATGTGTTAATATGTGGGTGCCATGTCTGTGTCAGCTGGACTATCAATCATGGCTCCCAGTTCGCAGTCATTGCCAAACATGGTCTGCCGTAGTCCACCTGTGTTTGCCTATACCTCTGAGACATATATGCCAAACAGTAGGGCTCCTAGGACTGAGTCCTGTGGGACACCAGTTGTGACTGGTCAAGAGTTGGACCTGGAGACCACTAGTCGTACCATGTGGGTTCTGTGTGTAAGCCCGTTGGCAACCCAACCTGTGATGTATGGGTGTATGTACAGGCTGGTGTGTTTATCAATAATACCTGAGTGGGGCATAGTGTCAAAAGCCTTGGCGAGGTCCATGTAGTATGTGTGAACCACCTTCCCTGTCATCTAACATCTAGGTGACTGTATGTAAGACGTCAAACAGGTTCAGTAGGCATGAACTGCACTCAACCAAGCTGACCTGGGTTGGGTCACGTGTTCAGAGGTTACCAATGTCTTTGTTAATGAGTACCATGAGGATGCGAACCATACCATTGCAGACTAGGCTAGCCAGGCTTATGGGGTGGTAGTTACCATGGTCAGCTGTGATTCCACCTTGATTGAGTGGAATAACCATTGCCACGCACCATTGTATGGGCATGTAGCTTGTGGAGAGGCTGAGGTAGGAAAGCTTAATTAGGTGGGGGCCAGGTTGTCTTGTACAGTTTGCAAGATGCAGTCTGGGACAACATCTGCCTCCATTGACTCTGTTTTGCTGTTAGAGAGGGCCATTTCCACTTGTCTGTCTCTGATGTGTGGGATACTGTACCTTTCGGTAGTGTTGTGGGCTCTTTAGGGGGTGAAGTATGCACTGAATGTATCTGCAAGGATGTTGGTGATATCAGTAGGGTCAGCATATTTTGTGCTATATTTCACTGGCACAGTGCAAATCTGTGTGTCACCACGTAGATCCTTGACATAGCCAAAGAAGGCTTTGTGGTTATCTTTCGAATCCTTGTGTATTCTCCTGCTGAAATTAGCCTTGGATGATGTCATGAGGGACCTACGTATCATACTAATAGTGGTCACGGATGTCTGCCCTTCGTGGGATTTTCTGTGTGTCTGGAACACTGTCCTACTTCTGTAGTATAGCCTGTTTATTGCAGAGGTCCACCAGACTGGTGTCCTTGTTTAACAGTGATGGCACGATCCATACATCCGTGTAGGTGCTTATAGACTGCATTTGTAAATCTGTCTGTATCTTGAGCAGTGTTCCCCCTTAGCGTGGGGGCTGTGAAATCCCCCCACCCCTGTCACTAGTAGTGTAAATTTAGCTGTAGGAAAGGTATACACTGTGGTATCCATGGGTGGGGGAGATGCTTGGGTGTGGAAACAGTGAATAGTTCATGGTCATATCTAACCAGTGACTGGTTAACCTCCGCTGAGGTGCACCTGTTGCCCATGTTGGTGATGACTACTTCTAGTAGTTTCCACCCCACGGTAGGGAGGTTACCACCTGATACAGGGCATATGAGGTTATAAATTCCAGGAAGCTCTGGTCCTAGAAGTGAGTACCGGAGTAAGTTTACCAGTTAATGGTATGGTAGTTGTCATTGATCAATGCCAGGGTGTGTGTTAGGACTGTCATGTTCTCCACTGTCTCCAGGTAGGTGGAGTGGAGGTCCTGGGTCATGGAGGGTGATCCATAGCAGGCCACAGTTTACATTGCAGTTGTGGCTGATGTTAGCTGCACATGGATAATCTCAGAGGTAACATGCTGCACCACTAACCTGGAGGTGTATGTATCCATGATGAATATGGATACAGCCCCTCCATGTCTGTCAGTCCATGTTCTGTGGCTGAAATGTGTGGTATGGGTTGTAGTCTGGTAGTGCTGGTGTGCTCTCAGGAACCTTAAGACAGATTTCAGTTCATAGGTTCATAAGTTGGTACTAGGCTATCAGCCCTAGGGCCTATACAAGCCTAGCCATAACAATTCCCTGGCTATTTCTTCCCACACTATTTACTTCCCTGGCCCCCTGTCTAGCAGGGTGACTGATGTGATCCCCGGGGTGAATTTCCTTTCTCCCATCCAATCGTCATGGTTCCTTTTTGAAGAGGGCCAAAGAGGCACTCTGCTTGACATGCATGGGCAATCTATTCCAGAGTCTGGGGAGTGTCTGGGTCAGGAACCTATCCCTCCAGCATGTTTTGTTTATTGTAATGACAAGGTTTAGATCCCTGAAGCGTGTGGCTCTGAGGGATTGGGATTTCTTTAAGTGTAGCATGTCCAACAGCTCTGGGTTTGACATGGCCTTGTATGTTAAGCAGAGATCGCCTCTGAGTAGACGATATGCGACAGAGTATAGCTGGAGTTTTTTAAGGCGGTCAGCATAGGGAATCTGCTTTAGACCTGTGATTCTTTTAGTGAGGTATTTCTGCGGCCTTTCCAGTTGTTGCAGATGTCTTGAGAGGTACATACCAAATGGGGCGTTGTATTCTATAATGGGTCTAATGAGGGATGAGTACAGTGGGACAATGACCTCCTTTTTTCTGGATGAAAAGCCCTTAGTGATGAGGTGTGAAACATAGACGGATTTCCTGACTGTTGTGGCGATGTGGTTATTGAAAGTGAAACCACTGTCCACCTGTGTCCCTAAGTCTCTTATCACACTTTCGGTGTTTAATGTACTGCCACCTATATGGTAATTCACGGATACATGTTTTTTCCCAAAGGGGATAACTATACATTTCTTGGCATTGAGCTTGAGCCCATGGCTCTGGCACCAAGCATCTGTTTCTGTAAGGCCCTTTTGTAGAGTATCCACATCATTTGGGGATTCAATAATGGCTCCCAGTTTGCAGTCATCTGCGAACTTTGTTATCCAGAGTCCCTTAGTTTTGGCCTGTATTTCAGAGAAGTAGATGCCAAACAAGAGCAGTCCCAGGACTGAGCCCTGAGGTACTCTACTTGTCACTTGTCTGGAGCTGGATTTGGAGTCGGCTACTTTTACAGTGTGGGTTCTATCAGTAAGCCAGTTAGCAACCCATTGGGGTGACGTAGGGATGAATGCCCAGCTTAGTAAGTTTATCTATGATTCCAGAGTGGGGGATGGTATCAATGCCTTGGCAAGGTCTAGATAGGCTGTGTGGACCACCTTACCCTTGTCCATGGCTCTGGAGACTGATTCGAAGAAGTCAATCAGGTTCAGGAGACAAGATCAGCCCTTCACGAACCCAAACTGGGTGGGGTCCAGTGTTTGAAGGTTGCTAATGTCTTTGTTTATAAGTTCCATGATAATACGCTCCATGGCCTTGCAGATAAGGCTTGTCAGACTGATGGGATGGTAGTTTCTGGGATCCAAGGTGGATCCCCTCTTGTGGAGAGGGATAACTGTAGCTCTGCACCACTCAGTGGGCACGAAACCTGAGGTGAGGCTATGATTAAACATGACACTTAGGTGAGGTGCCAGTTCATATTGTAGTTCATGTAGTACACAGCCTGGGATGTCATCTGGTCCCATGGATGCTGTATTCTTAGCTTTGGAGAGTGTGTTTTTTACCTGTGTGGCCATTATTACTGGAATTTGGCAATCTTCCAGTATTGAGATGGGCCATTTAGGGGGTGAAGTTGGCACTGAATCGATCAGCCAGGATATTGGCAATATCCTTGGGATCAGTATATTTAATGCGATTCTGTTTTAGCTCAGAGCAGATCTGAGCATTGCCATTTAGATTCTTGACATAGTTATAGAATGCCTTGTGGTTGTCTTTGGAATCTTTGGCAATTTTATTTTCGTAACTAGCTTTGGAGGATTTTATGAGGGATCTCAGTTTCTTACTGAGGCTGGTAAGGAAGTTTTTTGCATCCTGGGATTTTTCTCTTTTCTGCAACAGTTTCTTCCTTTTGTTGTAAAGTTTGTTTATGGCAGGGGACCACAATATTGGCTTCCTTTTTTTGGATGAGAGCATCTTGGTTCTATATGGGATGGCACGATTCATGCATGAGTGGATGTGCTTGTACAGTGCCTTAGTGTAGGATTCAGCAGTTACTGCACAGATGTTGATTTTGTCCATCCTGAGGAGTGCTGTGAGTGCATGCATGTTGTGATCACAACCCCTGGTGTTGAGTAGCATAACCCTCATTGAATCTGTTATTTTGCTGTTTACAGAGCTGGTATTCACCTTCGAGACTCTCCTAAATAAGGCACCATGGGGGCGCCAGTAGCCTTGGCCAGTATTCCAAAGCCTAAGGCTGACACATAGGCCGGTATGGTATCATTGCATGCATGTTCCCCATCTGTGCTTGTTTTTCATCTCCCCTGTATGTAACCTACTGTTAAGCAATAGAAAGCCTTAAAGTTATACAAGCCATCTAGCTTCCAAGATAGGCTTTTGGAGTGACTAAGTATCAGTGTTCTGTATGTTCTTGCTGTACTTAACTGTTTCCTGACTACATGGTGATTTCTCACTGTATATTGTGATCTGAAGGTCTGTTTATTCACATATTATGGCTGTGATGGCCTGCACATTAGAGGTTCACAGATAGCCTACTACCTATCTTCCCAAGGGCAATTAGAAGCATAGCTACAGTGTGTTCGCTTTCCCTGCACCATTGATGAAGTAACTGAGCCTCTGTCAAGCATAGCCAATGAAGCAATTCTAGGCAGAGTTGCTGGAAGCTGTTGAAGACTGGGGTTGTGGAGGGTGATAGTGGCACTTAGTGATCTAAAGAGGGCATGTTAATGTGACAATTAACATCATTCAATTCCCCCAACAGGTCTCACAGCTATCAAACTGGACAGGCTCCTCCACTCCCTGGCTGTATGGTTCTGGGACACATGATCCCAGGGGTGTATAGTCTGCTACCCATTCACTTAACAAGGTTTCCCTTCAAGTGTGTCAGTGAGGGGCTATGCCTAATGTAGTTAGGAATGTAATGTATTGTCTCACAGTACATTTGTTATATGTTATTATTTCAAGAGTACGTGAAGCTCAGTGAGTTTGGGGGCCTCTGCCCTTTGCTTAACCTAGCTTGCACATAGAAATCATCTAAGTAGGAAATAGGCGGAAGCAACATTAATATCAACAGTGTAATGGTTACAGCATCTGCACAGTATCTGTGCATTCAAGGTTACAATCCCAATAAAGGCAGGGATGTTTATCATGTGCAAAAGTATACCTTAACCACAGCTTGCATATACAGGTAGTAATCGCCTAAATAATAAACATTCGAAACACCCATATAAACCCATGTGTGCTGGAGAGTACAGTCAACAGAGAATGTAATGTTATGTCAGCACATAGTGAGATGTTACTTCACTGACATGCATATATCCTGATTAGTTAGCGGATGTGGCTGTGTTTGAGCGCACATGTTATACTTTACAAAGTTTGTTTAACTGTGTTTAACCGCTGCTATAATGTCACACAAACACTTTGAAACATGCTTACAACTGCTTAAATGAGCCTTATTCTGCAGTGTAAAACATTTATAACATATTGCAGGTGTTGAACCATGGACCATGCACACTATAGTCATGGGACTTACTACTAAGCCATCCGAAGTGTATACATGTTTCATGGTCTTGAGACTACACCTTATACCATATGCATTTCACTGTAATGATCACAAATAGGACAGTCACTTTATGTACATATGTATAGTACATTGTAATGTACTGTAGTTTGTGAACCAACACATTCCAGTCTACATATGTATTACTGTTACAAACTAATATATATATATATATATATATATATATATATATATATATATATATATATATATATATATAAATATATATATATAGAGAGAGAGATCTCTCTCTCGATATATATATATATATATATATATATATATATATATATATATATATATATATATATATATATATTATGCAGTTACATTAATAGCCATATATATGAACATCTATGAACACACTTCGTGACACAGAAGCACTCCAAAGGAATTGGAGTGTACACAAAACACATGCAGCTCTGGTATTATAACAATAAATATTAACCTAATTCACCATAGAAAGGGTGGTTGTTGTGTATGTGAAGCTTGGGGTAGCGGAGGAATGATGGGTAATGCAATTATGCATCAAGGAGGGCCTGGATCGGATGTCCAATAAGTGAACTGAAGGGGTATACATGAAGTATGGGGACAATATAAAAAGGACACAAAGCAAGAAACTTTCTCATTCATAATACACCCTGTCATGTCACATTGCAACACCTAATTTCACAAACACATGAACATTAACATGTATCAGACATATGTACACCAACTGACTGTCACATTTGTTTTCAGTAGTGAGGAATGTCTGTAGTACAATGTATATTCTAAACACCACAACATTTGTACATATCTCAGATGCCTTAGTGGAAAAGTCAGTGACTGTGGTGTTCATGGTCCCAGGTTCAAGACCTGCAAAGGCTGTTAGGTTATTTTGAGGGCCAGAATAAGGGCTGTTGGATGCAGGTGGATTAAAGCACTCTTAAGCAGTTGTAAGCAGGTTTCCACAGGTTTGCGTGATGGTAAGCGGTGCTGAAACATGGTAAACGGAGAAGCGCTTCACAGGTTTAACCTTTGCTTAGCATCGCGCAGACCACAGGCAAACCTGCTTACAACCACGTAAATGTGCGTTATTCACACTTTCCCTACCAGTGCCTACTCTGAGAGGTAAAATAATAACACCTTCCAGGAGTAGAACCCACAACCATGTACTCCATCCTCAGGGTGACCTAACACTAAGCTACCTGGGATGTACCCATCCCAGTTGTGTATTCAGACAGGTTAAAACACAAAAGGGAGGAATGTGTTGAAATAGGACAACCCGCCATGTACCCAATTAAAGGTGTATGCTCATATATAGATATACATATATATATATATATATATATATAGAGAGAGAGAGAGAGATAGAGACATATCGATATATATAGGTCTACATATATATGTAAATATATAGATAGGTTAAAAACATCTACACATCTATGGAGGTACACATAAACGTATGCAATAATATATATATATATATATATATATATATATATATATATATATATATTTATATATCTATATATATACATATCTATATACATATATATATATATATATATACATACATATAGATACATACACATATATATATATATATATATATATATATATATATATATATATATATATATATATATATATATATACACACACACACACATATATATATATATATATATATATATATATATATATATATATATATATACACACACACATACATACATGTCTGTAGACAGCATCCGAAGTGGTCATATCTGAGTATAACATGGACTATAGCAATCACACATTCCACCCCCCCCCAAACAATATGAACATAACATATGAAGAGTATATGACAATACACTATTACAAATATGTTCTATGGACACAGTCACCAACACAACAGCAATGACTGCAAATGTCCATGACAGAAATACACAGACAGCTTTCATTTTGCAAACCTTTATTACATTCCGATGTATTGCCAAAAGGATTCAAGGACTAACAGTACTTACATGCTATACAGAAAGCATTTAATAGTGCCTTAATGAATCTATAGTATTAGTCCACTAAGGGCTAGGTGTTCACATACGGAAAGAACACTCACACACATATAGATGTTGTACAAAAGGGGTTCCTGCACACCTGCATGTGCTATGTACACCCACCAACATCTACCCCACAACCAAAATAATTACATCAATACATACTGTCATACCATAACCAATTATTCAACTACTGTACAACATCTGCTGAAACCTTAACATACCTGGACACAGACACATTAACATAGCCCTATGTGAAATAGTTGCCGTTATATAATTAAACAGCTGCTGATGTAACAGCGTTTGTATGAACTAATCCCGTTTCAGAGGGTTGAAAGGTTCGTACACCAGGAAGTGTTACCAAGTACTGATTATCAGCACAGTATGATACACAGTAACACTAAACTAAATATGTCTGGTAAGCACACTGTAAACCTCCTAACATTATATGCATAGCTATACAGCCTTGAGCTGGTCAAACAACCTAGCCAGACTGAAACATATGCAGAAGTATTAGGTACAGACAAACCCTGCACAAGTAGAAATGTTCAGAAATATAACAGCAGTACTCACATTTAGACCAAATCCTCTAGGCATTACACACAATATATTACTGTTCATCTTCATACAGCTGCTGCAATAGATTCCAAATAACACTTCTATGCTGTCTTCCTCACAAGTAAGGCAAAGGGATAACGCCCAAGTGAAGTACTCAATTATACTCCACTGTAGCCATGGTATTGGCTAAGGGCGTAGCAGCGCAGCTGATGTGCATGTAATCAGCTACTTAGGAACACCAATTGGTCATTGGGATAGCACATGTTACTGATCTGTAACTATAAAAGGTTGCCTTGTCACACATTCAAACCATCTGTATCTACCTGTAGTACAGTACAAAACACTGAAAGACGAACTGAAAACGAGTATTATACTAGTCAATAACACCTCCGATTACTAAGAAGGTATTTATAACATGTAGCATATCTGTGTATTTAGTACCTGTACTGTAAGAATTACAGTGTAATCAATGCATATAGTGGAAATAGCTAGCTTGTAGCAATGTATTGTTGAGCAGTAGTAATGCTTGCAGTATTCTATGTGTGTACTGCTGTAGGTCACACGGCAAACTCTGCATACCCCACAAGGGATGATATGGGCTTGGAACCCACCAATTCACTTCCAGCCACTGTCAGTGTCAGGATTGGTCCAACAAGTATGTGCTATAACGGGATAGTATATATCGATATATTGTAACAGTCGACATATGTATGGGTGTATAAGTAAGATGAACATGTTAAAGGTAGGCTTAACGTGCAAATATGGTGTGCATTGTAGGATATTGTGCCAATAACTGTGTAATGTACAGTATTCTAGGCAGATCTGTATTCTATTCTACATAGCAGTTATGTTATGTAAGCAGTAGTTATGTCTATTGGCAATTACAATACTCAGTGACAGGATACATATCATTTGTATTCATCTGGCAGTTTAGCAGCATGATAGCAAAGATAATTGGAAGAGCCAGGTAACTATCCATGCACATAACACATGTAATATCCACCTCTCTAGTATAGTTTGCAAGCAATAACAGCTGTGCATGTGTACATGTTATGCAAATGAGTAGTGATCCTCGTTACAGGGCTGGACCTCTCTAGTATCGTTTGCAAGCAATAACAGCTGTGCATGTGTACATGTTATGCAAATGTGTAGTGACCCTTGTTACAGGGCTGGGCCAAATAGCTATGTGCACACCTACATAGAGTGGATATTGAGAATACAGATGCACTGGTTGAACTACCAGGTTTGTGTAGCTCAACCTCTCATTGCCAACCTAACAGCCGCTTGCACATACTGTATGTAAGGTAGTGCACAGCACTGGTAATGAAACAGGATGCATATCATCTTTAACTCCAGTATAACATCTGCAGTAGGAGTGTAAGATGTAGGAGACAGCTGCCCATGTGTAATAGCCACTTCATAGGTGATAGCTCACACTATCTGATTATATCCTGATCATGTTGATAGTGGCATCAGAGTCTATTGATACATGACTCTGTTTGGAGAGTGGGTGTTTGTGCCCAACAGAGCTCATGGTCCTGGTGGATATGTGAGTATATACCCAGAGAAGGAAACAGACCTGTGGACACTTGCATAATCTGTAAGCAACTAACAGGATGTGATGTGCTCCTCAGAGGAGGATTGTTGCTAAACGTAGCTACAATGTTTCCGTAATAGCCAGTGTTGTCACGTCCATAACACAAATATTTATATGTGAGCATCATTGTCTAAAACATCTTCATAAGCAATATGTAAACTAAATACAGTACTTGGTACTTGTAGTACTGAATGTTCATACAGCCATGTCCACTAGTCAGCTACTAGTGTTTACTAATGTCAGCTTTGTGTATGTGGCCATCCTGGGGGAATGTAATCTTTATGCCATGTACACTGCCAAACCCACCTAACACCATGCCCCACACATTGTTTGGGATGCAGCTACAGTGGTAAGCTGGAAGGCAGCCCAGTCTACAGCTATGGCTGGACTGGACAGTCATGAGGTGTAGGTTAACACATGCAGCTCATCAACACAACCAATACATACCCTTACCAGAACACAGTAAGGACACTGACACACACTACCAGACATCACACACATTCACAGGCATGTCTAAATATCTGGCCAAACAAGTGACCCCCCCAAGCAGGAAGAAACAGACACCGAAATACACAAACTGTATGACATAGTTTGCATAATTGTGCCACACCTCAGAACACGTGACTGGAAACATGCCTACAGTACTCATTTGTGAATGCAAACTCTAGCACTATGTTACACACCAATCTATACAAGGGCATACATACTGTCAGCTGCCTGTCTGCCATGATTAGCCACATACCCATACACCCAAACCACCTTCTGAACTATACACATGGCTCTGGCATATTCCATGTTGTTGTGCAGGACCTGTGATGCAGTAGCCTGGACTGCATGGAAACACATTTAGGAACTGTCAGGTCTTGTAGCCCATAAAGGTATGTCCCAAGGCCTGGGTAGCATTCTGCCATTGGCCAGAATGATACTGCAGTACAGAGACAAAAGGATTGTATTCCACAATTGCCTAGTGTAGTGGTGCAAGTCAAAGGGTATCCAGTATCTGTCATCCTGGGATAACATGGTTGTCAGGCCATGATGCTTTACCAGACAGGGCCTGCACCTGTCACCTCTGGGAATCTGGATACTGCCTAGACCTCATGCTTCCCCTATAGTGCCTTCATCATGCACGGTTCAAGTGAAGGTCCACTGCCGTTACAGGGAAAGCCAAGCAATAAACTGCGGGTCTCGCTATACAATGATACATGTCAGAAACACTATACGGACACACATATGTCAATCCCTAACATGGAGAACATATCTGTGCAATGGCTGAGACATGTTTCATCGCTTGGAGAGCACACCTGCATGACCATGTTATAACACATACCTCACCTATTGCCCATTATCCTTTATTGGAACACACGGGCCGCAGGTGTGTCCATATTCCTGAAGGATATGTACACCCCCACGTTAATTGCACTTGCATAACTTCAGGTGCATTATGCTGAGCAACTACCTTTGTGCCAAAGTGGAATTCAAAATGCACCTTGAGACAGATGGCCCACCAGGCCATGGACTTCCCAACTGTCATAATGTGCTGTAATGGGGAAGATTAGGTCTGAGATAGAACCATAATAATGGCTACTCTCAACTATCCCATTATGAACTGGGAAGACTCCTCATGTACCAACACCTCCTCTCAATGCATGTTGGATTCCATCGACTCCACTGACCTGGATCACAGTAGTCACACAAACAAGGCTAACAGTATGCTATACATAGTTAGTCTCCAATGCCAATGTTATGTTTCCTAAGAGCAGAGTGGTGACTCTCATGGCACCCATGCAGATGGACAAAGCATGTGCAAATGCTGAATCCTACACAAATGAACCTTAAGCAGTCACATATGTGCAATGATTGTGTCATTGAAACAGAACCAGGATTCAACCCAACACAAACAAGAAGGCAAACTGGTGGTACCAAGCTTTAAAGTGTACCACAGAAGGTAGTAACTGTTGCAAGAGTGAACACACATGAATGTAGGTGATCCCTGGTCAGCCTCAGTAAGCTGCAGATACACCATATAAAACCACACAAAGCTACTGTGAAACTAATCAGCCACATATTATGAGGCCAAGCACAGAGCATTCTATAGCTGTGTCATTAATCGTAATGGCAATGACAAGACCTGCCGTGCTGCACAGCACTATGGCATGGGAAATACTGCACCTACAGAAATAGCACTCATTCATCCAGATAGGATCTTGGAGAACCTAAACCCACTCCCCCCCAACAGGTACACTTAGTAATATATCCATGTACACTACAGGGCCCCTATACTAATGACTATGCAGGTATAAGCTGCACTCTCTAAAGCCATACATACAGCTTTCATGGGACCTGTCAACATCCCAGGGTGTATCCTACACAAATGTAAGAACATTCAGCTATCCACATACACATCATGTTCAATCATAGCTCCATGTCAGGCTGTGTACACACCGCATGGTGCACAGCAACAGTTATCACACCCCACAAAGGGGGAGACACCATTGATAATGGGACATAGTGCACAGCTACCCTGCTGAGTCTGGTCTGTATGGCCATGAACCGTGAACAACAACTCGGTACAGATGTAGATGACAGTAGGGTTGATTCATACTGCATATCATGACCTTGCCAGGTCATAGGACACCATCACCCATACTGTGTTCCAGCTACACTCAGTAAACTAGGTGTATATTCCTATGTCACAGGAGTGGTTGGCAACTGGACTGCTGGCAGAACCAACACTACAGAAAGTGTCTGACTAATACATGCACATCAAACCAGTGCCAGCCACAGTAATACAGGGGTCATTCCCGGTACACCCCCTCTTTGTTATCTATACCACACAGACTAACACAGAAGGCATCAGACTATTGTTGTTTGCAAATGACTATGAACTAAGAGCAATAGTCGACTCAATGTGTGCTGCATTCAACATACAGAAGGGCCTTAGTGTGTCAGATGTGGGGTGTGTGACATATGGCCACAATCTGACAGCTAAGTATTGCATTGTCATCCCCTATGTTACAAACCCTATACCCATTAACTACCACCTAGGCAGTGGTCAACATAATGGCAACTGTGTGTATGGGATGCAGCTGGACAGTACTTTCCTTTGATAGTTACCTCACCACACCAGACAGGTAGTCATATGTGGCACCCCTAATCATGACAGGGTGCCATCCAGGAATATAGAGATAATTCCTCAGCCATACTCAACACCCATGTGACCCATAATAGATTACATATTTCCTTTAAGGGTTATTGCCCATGTGTAGATGGCTTACACTGCCCTTCCCAATCCCTAGCTGTACTACTATGTAGAATGCAGCCTACCCGGAATAAAGCCATGTCCAACCCAGAGGTGTTGGACATGCTACACTTAACACATCCTGATCCCAAATAAACACATACGTCATGGACATCCACCTTTCTAGTACAATGATCACAACATGCCTGACAGACCTCTGTCCCATACAGTTAACATACTCTTGCCATACTATGCATCCTGTCCAGCGAAGCTGCACATCACCCCGCTCTGTGACATAGTGTGATGACTGCATGCTAAATATATCAGTAACCCTGTGGATCAGTTCTGTGGCACTGCTTGAACTGGCCACTGAAATGTACCTGTCTGTTGCCTACAGCTAGGTAACCTGTCTGCCTAGGCTCATAACTGGCCCAGGGCATATAGCCTACTAGATCACTATGACCATACATGCTATAGTTGATATCCAACCCTGCAAATACCATCAAGCTAGCTATTGTCCCATGTATTACACATGTGCAACACAGTCAATACATGGCAGGATGCTACACAGCTGTACAGTGCCATGTAGATGTATATGGCAAAACACATACATGCTTGCAAGTCTGCAGGGTCACAGGTCATGTCCCTAATGGCTATGTATGACTATATATGTGACATATACACAGTATTAAGGTCAACTGCATTAATGTGAACACATCCAGGCATGTGCTGATAGGTAAAGACACCAGTACAGGCAAACAGACATGCCCACGTCAAGACAAAATCCACATGGTGTATGAGCAATGTCATCACATGACACATCCATATATGGCAATAACGTCACATCATCAATAAGTGTCAAATGTGTGTGACTAATACATGTCAGTGGTGTTAGTGTCATGAAGATTTGCAAAGACATATTTGTAATCTTAATAAATGTGATACACATGTATGTTCAGCTGTACTGCTGTACTTCTCTGTGAGTTACTGTGATGTGTCTCCATCATTATGTCTTCCATATATGGCATGTAGCAGACTGCCGGCGTACAACCGCTTGGAGGATGAAGTCCTCATCCCATACCTCCTCGACAACCACACAACGCTTTTCAGCCATGTGCCACAGGATGCACAGCAGTGAGATGCCCTGTGGGAGGAACTCTGCAGGAGGGTAAATGATGTTGGCGGTCACAATTGCACCTATCAGCAGGTGCACAGACACTGCACTGACCTCATAAGATGGCTGAAACAGCGTGCTAATGCAATCACCAGGGAACAAGGTGCAACAGGTGGGGGGCCACTCACCCAGCCCCCACTCATACGTACCAAGGAGCTACTGGCCAACCTGGGGACACCTGCAGACCTCCATTCACAAGGTTTAGCTGGTATTGTGGAGGGGGGTGTCTCAAATCCACCAAGCCTGGAGTTGCCTGGTAAGTCACTACTGCACTTAAAACACAACTATAGTTCACATAGTTACATGTGTTACTGTACAATATGTAATATAACATCATATGCAAGGCGTGTATGCACACATGCCACATACTATAGTCTGCTACTCTATGTATGCACAGATGTGCATACTATATAGTATAGTGTATTGTACTGGCTTATGTGCTAACATGGACATTGCACCCTGTAGCTATCACACAGGTGTGGATAATGATCTTACTGCTGTGACACTCCTGTTTAGGTACCTCTGGCATTTTGCAGCGACAGCAGCCTGTGTCAGGTGAGATTGTTATTATTTACCAGGCTTGATAATACAAGGAACATATTAATTGCATGCTATCTGCCATAACACGGGTACACATAATGTATGGTGGTCCTGTTAATGGACACTGGTCAGACCTGCAATGCATCACAGTGTTTACCTATGTGAAACAATTGAAGACTATATGAAACACCTACACTAAACCTTCCAAACTGTCATTGCCAGATGTGTGGACAATAGTGAATACAATGGTGGAGGTGTGTTCCACTGTAGGGACAGGTACTACAGATCAGCATTACACAATGTAAATACGAACAGTACTGTACAGAGAGCATATGTGTGCACACACTCTAAATGTATTGGAGCTGGAGTATGACCAGACCACAGGATACACCCTTGTGGAGTATACCCTTGCTATGAGTGTCACACAATGTCATGTGCTATCTGACACGTCCATGACATGTAGTGGGCTGACTGCAGCACTGCTCAACTATCCTGCAAAACATGTCTCAAATCCCATACATACCACCCTTTGTCTGCATAACCTTGTCCTCAGTGGAGCATATGACATCTATGGGTGTATGTCATATGGGATAACACTGACGTGTGAAATAAGATGGCCTTCACAACCATTGGACAGAACATGTGTACACATGGCCATGGAGGATGGCCAGAGACATGAAGCAACACACACAGTAGAAGTGATGTACATGTGTGTACACCCTGTTTTACATTGGCTCGGCACAATACAACTATGGCCTTTGTCTAATGGTGATATTGCAGATGTGAAACACTAAACATCATACAGGCCTGTGCACAGCTTGTGTAGGCATAACATGAAACTAACATGTCTTGAACATCTTCAGTGTGTCACGACATGGAAGCATTCACCTATACAGTATCCAAATACATACATGTGTTGCACAACATACACATATAACCACATCAAGCCACAGATACAGTACATTCACCTTGCTGGTGTCAGACATCACTGTCATGCCTGCTCCTCATGTGTGTGAGGTACACAGAAGGCATGTGGGACACAGAGTACTGCTAAGTTAGCAATGTGTGGGCATAGGTGTCAGGCATCAGTAATATGGTTGCAGATGTGCAGGGGTGTCATCCGTATACCCTTCTGTGACCTATGTCACACATTCCACATTAGGGTTTAGTGTGTATACACCTCAGTGACATGGGTCACATTCCACATTAGATATGTGTTGTATATGAACATAGTCATGGCTATGAACTGTGTCAGTAGCTCACACTGTATTGCAATTGTGAAGCCACATGATGCCCTGCAATGTCACATCATCAATGTGCAGTATGTCCCTGCATATTTGTAGGGTGGACAGACAACATTGCATCAGCTGAAGGCCCATGTTAGTATAACACGTCCCTGCATTGGAACACCATTACTGTACTGTAGATTGGAAAGGACACCATTGTGTTACACATGTATGCATGTCATTCAACACGTCAGCAGAAGACATGTCATACTACATGTGATTGGCAAATTCATATGCCACACAGCAGGTCGGTGTACTGTAAACCTGTGCTGGTCGGTGGCACCATTGCAAAGTAGGGACAGCCATGTCAAACATTTGTGTACAGCCATATGCACAATGTCTAGGCTCAGCTCAGGGGTAGGCGGAATAATGTTGAACAGACATGCACTGCTGTGGGAGAGATATGCAAGCTAGGGCTCAGGCAAACATAGTATGCAGTCGACATACCCTACTGCGCATGTCCTCACACATAGGGGCGGTGGCCAACACAAAGCATCAGTGGCAGATGTACAAATGTCAGCGATGGTCTGTTAACATGTGATGTATGTTGCACACACCATGGCAGTGCGGTGCAATGGTGCAAAGTGCATGCATTGTGTTGCAGGTATTGGGCATAGGCCACTAACACAAATGGTGCAATACAGGTATGTATGCTAACCACCACTATAATTGTGTAAGGTGCATGCCATCTGCTATAACACTTGCATGCTGTTGTGTGCAACTCAGGAATGTATAACTACCACTATAATTGTCTAACCTGAAACTATAATTGTCTAAGCTGAATGGCATCTGCCATATCACCTACATGTAGTGTGTGTGTCTGTGTGTCTGTGAGTCTGTGTGTGTGTGTCTGTGTGTCTGTTTGTTTCTGTCTGTCTCTGTCTGTCTGTCTCTCTGTCTATCTGTCTGTCTCTGTCTGTCTCTGTCTGTCTGGTATAACTTGTAATGTACAGTTCTTGTCTTCCCCTCACAGGTGTTGCTGCAGGTGCATTGCCCTCCTGCGGTCCACCTGATGTTAGTGTCCCCACAGACTCTAGCAGTGATGATGATAGTATGATTGAGGTACAGGCAGGGTTGTCAGGGGCTGAATCTGTGCCATTGGTTGCCATTCCACCTGTCTCCCCCTCATCCTCACACACAGTTCCCCTGCTTGCACATACCCCATCACCACATAGAGGAAGGACAGTTGGCGGGTGGTAGCATGGAACAGGGAATTGTGGAGACTATGGAAGGTGTGCCTGCACACCATGATCCCAGTCAACAGACTGGTGATGTCCCACACAGGCATGTGCCCAGTGCTGCTCGTAGGAGGACCACTGGCCAACATGCCTCTGCGAGACAAAGCACATCAACTGGAGTCACCAGATGCATGTTTTGGGCTGTAATGGAGGCATAGGCACGTGCTAAACAGCACAACAGGGAAGGTATGAGGCTTCAGAGGGCTGCATTCTGTTGATTAACTGACAACATCCAGGCACTTGCAAATGCTCAACATCATCTCAGAGATGTTTTGGAAAGACGATTGAGTGACATGGTGGGAGTCCTTGACCATGGCATGTCAATCCTTGAGCGTGGAATGTCTGTGCTGGAACATCTGGTGGGAGTGAGGCATCGAGCACGTGGACTTAGGTCAGCTACATCACCTGTTGAAGGTCTATGTGAATATGCCTTTATGAATATGTGTACACCACCACTTGGAATGGTCCATATCCATACCACTGTTATGGCCCACATGCCTGGATCTGAGTTATATGGTGGTAGTGCAATTGTGCACTACAGAGCCTTCAGCCAGGTGTTCCTCACTGCACAGATGTCAGTATTCCCAATTGTAGGTTCTACAGTGAGCAAATGGATTACTAAAACCACACATCTAGCACTGGTTAGCATAAGCATCCAATGCAATTGTCTTGTGGGTGTCAGGGTGTTACTTCTGGGTGTAGGACATTTGCCTTGGAATGCAGCTATATGGGTAAATGTGACCTAGGTATTATCCACACACATGTGAAACATGGATGCATGTGCTCTGTGTTGAAGGCTCGTTGTTCAGTCATGACAGCCCGGAATGACAGACACTGGACAACCTCATAATAACAGCAGGACATTGGCTCATTGTTTTGGTCTAGCAGTTGCCACTTGTACCATGACATCACTGCGAGTGGCCTTTAATGTGCTTGGTAGCAAATGCCTCATGTAAGGTGAAGGACAGCAGCAGAACTTGTGTATATGACCAATGTGAGATATACTTAGGGTAGCAGTCCTGCTAATAATGACAACTACTAACACAGCCAGGAGAGGTCATCTTAACAGCTGCACCTCAGTACCATTACACAAGGTGGCTCACACATTATGCTTGCACATGCCACTTTTCCACGTATAATGCCACTGTCCACCACCTGCTATCAATGTATGCCTTTCAGGGCAGCAAGGTGTGTGACACATGCTGTAGGTAGCATCTGCCTGTGCGACCCAGGTAACCTATTGTCTGTCACGTCCACACATGCATGAATGTATATACTTAACATATATATATATATATATATATATATATATATATATATATATATATATATATATATATGTCAGTACTTCATGTACATGTATGCATGTGTATCACACAGCACAGACACAGATATATCATTTACGGGCCATATACAGGTATCAGGTAGTAAACCAGTATGATGTGCATATATACTGACAGGTAAGATCTACCTAGCTGTAAACCTGTGTGTTTACAATAGGAGTCCATTACAATGTGTTCTGTACATGTAAGTGTATGAGCATGCACACTGTGGCCTTCAGTGGTTAGAATTGGAGTGCATCCCAAACAGACCTGTGCTACTAAGTGTATGAGTGTACCCACTGCCACCTTGTGTAATTTGAGTCAGTGCAGCCAACAAGCCCTTTGTGACTAAGTGTATGAGCATGCCCAGTATAACCTTGTGTAGTTGTAGTCATAGTGCATCCCAAACGGCCCTGTGCTACTAAGTGTATGAGCATGCCCACTGTAACCCTGTATAGTGATAGTAGTTGTCCATTCCGCAGATGGCCATACTCCAGTTCAGGTTCCTGTTGTGCTAAAACTATACCTCTCAGGCCTACCTGCGGATGGTGTGTCTTGTTTGTGCATTCAGGTTGTAATGGACACCTACGTTAAACACACAGGTCTACAGCTAAGTACTTCAAGACTGTCAGTCTCCCTGTTGTTGTCCTCAATTGTAGAAGGGCAGTCTGACTGCCTTGGGATGTGTAATCTCTGTGGCATGTCTCTTAACTGTGTAGTACTGTAACAGTGATCCTTAGATAGGCAGGAGTTCTGATCCCACAACTGGCAACTGTGTGCGTGTGTTTGTGTGTGTGTCTCAGCAAATGCTTGAGTGTGTGTGTCTGCAAATGTCAGAGATCACCTTTCTGGATGTGTCTATTAGGAGAACGGAATTGGACACTTTGGAGAGTGAGGTGTTTAGAAAGTTTCCTCAGTTCAACACCCTGCTTCATGCTACAAGCTTCCACCCACATGTCATCAGGAATATCCCCAAATCACAATTTCTCTGTATTAGGAGAATTTGTTCTGATTCCTCCACGTATGCCTTTCATCGACAGGAATTAATATCCAGATTCAAGAACAGGGGATATCAAGCGGGTGACATCACTAGGGCCAGTTGGTTTGCCAATCAACAAGATAGGTCACAGTTGTTATGTCATGGTAAGGGTACAGATAAATCTTAGGAGCCTAGACTGGTTACTACTTATGGCAGAAACACCAGGAGTTTTATGAACATCATTCAAAGACATTGGCATTCATTACAGTCAGATGAATTAAATAATTATATCAAGGATCAGTGTTCTTATTCCTTTCGGAAGGGACGGTCATTGGGATCCTTATTTTGTCATTACAAAAGGGTATATAACCATCTTCCCAATTCAACTGTACAAACAACAATAACTGGACAATTCACACTGGGTTGCTATCCATGTGGCTATTGCTTATATTGTCCGAGGGTGCTAAAGTCAGACAGTTTCACTTCTCACAATTCTCCACATGTTTATAATGTTTCATTTTTTGCTAATTGCTGTACCAGTTGGGTTATTTATTTAGCCCAATGTAGCTGTCGGACATTTTATGTGGGACAAGCTTCCTGACCTTTTAAAATAAGGGTCGGTGAACATTTAAGTGATATCAGAAACAAGAAAGGTTCGAGTTCTTTATATAAACATATATATACTCAAACATTCAACAGGGATTTTCAGCTTCATGGTCATTGACTGTATCAGGTTCAGGAATAATGAGGTTCATGTATTACATGAATTATTAACGACCAAAGAAAAAAATGTGGATAGTTAAATTGGAAGCCTTATTTTCACCTGGGTTGAATGACCAATTCTGAAATATTTTGTAATGGATTATCATTTTATATCTATTATGAATTCCTGTACATACAGATATTTTGTGATATTGAAATATTTTGTTATATTTGTCATCTATTTTGTAAAATATTTTTTTACTCACTAGAGGGCACTACCATGTTGCATATAAGGGCTTGTGAATTAATAGTTTATACATATATTTTTTGATGTATGGCTGCTGAGGAAGGCTTTTACCAAGACTGGTATGACCTCACTGGTCCAATTATTTTTTCAGTCTTCATGGAATAAAATCTTTTTGCTGGAAAGCTACATGTAGATTTTGGGTGCTGGCTCTTTCTTTTTTGGTTTGTTCAAGACCTGCAAGCCTTGTTGATACTGTAAATTAGGATTACATCCAACACTTTTAAGCAGGTATAAATGTGTTTTTGTGACAGTAAGCAGCGGGTACATGCAGGTAACAGACATGTACAACTTGCAGTACACTTGACATGCCCTTCTTTGGCAATCCTGCTGATGTCACCAACCTACGAATACACCTCTGGGACTGGAACCCAATAATCTCCAGGGTGCGTCCTGTAACTGCATAATGCTGTAGTGTGTTAAACTAGTTTGGTAGGTGTTCTAATACCAGACAGGTCAACTGTGTGTCTGTGTGTGTGTGTGTGTGTGTGTGTGTGTGTGTGTGTGTGTGTGTGTGTGTGTGTGTGTGTGTGTGTGTGTGTGTGTCTGTCTGCCTGTGAAAGAAACAATACTTTTAGAGTATGCACACACTTTACAATTCACATACCCACCTTTGGCAATCATGCTGATGTCACCCACCTAGAAATACACCTCTGGGACTATTGGAACCCAGTATTCTCCGTATTGTATGCTGTAACTGCGTATTGCTGTAGTGTAATAAACTAGTTAAGTAGGGGTTCTATTCCAAGAGAGGCCAACTGTGTGAGTGTCTCTGTCTGAGTGAGAAAGGAACAATGCTTTTTAGAGTATGCACAATCTTTACAATTCACATAACCAACTTTGGCAATCCTGCTGTTGTCACCCACCTAGTAATGCATCTCTGGGAATGTTGTAACCCAGTATTCTCTGTAGCACATGCTGTAACTGCATAATGCTGTAGTATGATGCATTAGTTAGGTAGGGTTTTTTCCAAGACATGGCAGGTGTGTGTGTGTGTGTGTGTGTGTGTGTGTGTGTGTGTGTGTGTGTGTGTGTGTGTGTGTGTGTGTTTGACAGTCAGAGCCTGTGTGGAGGTGGCTGTGCGTGTCTAACCACTGGACATGTTGAGGAGTGGATTTTGTAGTTTTCCTATATGGTGTCCGTATTATATGTCACAATGTCCTCCTCACTAGGAGTACAGATGTCAGTCAGCCAAGGGACTGTGTTGGCAAGCCATACCCCTATATCTGGTAAAAGGCCTGGTGAATAAAGTATGCAACCCTAGTATTACCCCGAATACATTCTGAACCCATGTGTCTTCCACAAATACACTTGCCTAGAATATCCCGCTATGTTGCTAGTACCCTGCACATTGATGACAGATAGTAGGCATGGTGTGATTGCAGTGGGCTGCAGAGGGCATGGCATCCTGTCCAGCAGTACAATAGGCACATAATTGCGGACAATGTGCCTTCACTATGTTCCCCACTGGATGCGTGCAACATATGTGGTGCCATCAAATGTGATCCACAGAGGCCATACAATGCCTTACACGTGGCCTGCATGGACCTATGCCACTGACACCAGTGAATACCTGTATCATGCTATCAATGCAGGTGCAGGGTCAACCTGCTGTCTATAAGCAGGTCCTGCCACACCAGGCCAGTATTGGCATATCTGAGGATAACAGTCTGTGTACACATGTGCCAGCCAAGCCAAGTACACTTGTACATGTCACTGTACATTATTGTGGGACTTGTACATCCCAGGCAATGTCCATGTCAAGGACTATCAAACACAGACATGGCATGCATTGCAAAGCTATGGACATACACAATGATAACTAGGATATCAGGACAGTTCATACAATACCCATATGCGTGGGACATTGCAGACACTACACCCCTGTACCACACTGCACACCATTGTCGGGTGGTGTGATGCCAAGGATTACCCCTCACCCAGCCTTGTACAGCCATCTTGCATAGCCAACCACTACACACCCATGAAGCAATGCACACATGCATGTCAGTACTGGCACATTGTGTCTGCGTGTGGGGTATGATGCTCCCACCCACAGTCACTCCCAAGTATAACTCCCATTGGCATACCGACAGATGTCAAACACATTCACATGCCCTAGCCCATAGAACCTCTGGATATCCCCTGTGGTGCATGTAGTACCTGTGCATTACTGCAGTGTGGCAAACTAAGTAGTTAGGAAGTGTATTTGTGGGCCTGGCAAAGTGTGTCAATGTGAGTCCATTAGAGAGTGTGGTTGTGTTGACAATGACATTCGTTCATGTGGACAGCCATGTGTGCTACATCTAATGTGTGTCTACTATATCTCTGTTGCAGATGTCGCTCACCAGCACACATATATGTTCTTACAGCACACCAACATGTCAGCTTTGTGGCACATGGAGTAACTGCATGCACTTGTAATAGTAATGACTAGACAGTCAGGGGTTTGAACCCCTGTACTGGTAGGTGTGTGACAGACAATGCTTAGGTTTTAGTCTCCAAGCACTTCTCTGTTGTACTTTGCCTCTGTCTGTCCCTCCCACACACTCTCTGGTGGATGTGGAGTTGTACACCTGCTCAACAACAGCTTGTGTTTTGTAAGTGATGGTCATGATCAGATGATGGCCTCTGCACCTATTGCAGTTCTTCTCTAGCTGATTGCATGTGGAACAGCTGTGATGATGTTCCCATAGCCAATCGCATGGAAACACAGTACAATATCTAGGAACATCATGTTAGTGTTTGCCATGACAGGCACTGTGAGTGGTACCTGGATCTGGTGTTTGGTAAACAGCATCACAGATGATATCTGGATGTTCGTCAAGCAACATACACAGTGGGAAACAGCCTAAGGACAGGAGGGTGATGTGCCAGACATGACTACAGCATGTAAGTGTAGCTATGCTTCATTGAGACTACTGCCTGTTTAACAAGCTGTGCATGGTAATGGCTATTCTGCATGTTTTAAAACTGACAAGACAGTGCTCTGTTTGTGGGGGACTCCCATCTGTAGGGTCATCTGTGGACTGGTCAGTGTGTGGAACCATTTGTTTCCTGAATTACTCACTGAACACACATCTGTGAACTGCAGGAGCATAGTGTAAGGATTGCAGTCAGTATATGGTGATAATGATGAGTTACTGCCATTGCATCCCTGATTGGACATATGTCACATGAAACAGTGGTATGACAGACATTGTCTGGGGTTCTCAGTGACATGCCAATAATGGGCCACTGTTCATAGCTGCAGTCACAAGTCTTCTACACTTTGTACAGATGTCATGCAATATATATGCATGTGTTGTGCTCCCTCTGCAAATGTATACCATCTGTTATGTTGGGTTGATGGTCATATTTATGCATGCTGTTATAAGTAATCCTGAATGCTGTTGACTATACTAAGCCATATCTTTGTTTAAACTGCAACACCATAGGCTGTATGGGTTTGGAGGTCCCGGCAGAACCTCCTGTCCCACTTCAGCTGGCCATGGCACCGGGCACCAGCACATCTGAGGCCCAGCCTTGGATCTCCATCTCTGTTGGCTCTGCACCACCTTCTGGTGGAACCGCCTGGGAGCAGGTCCAGAAAGGAACATGTCTGCTGTCGTACAGTCCCGGATGTGGTGCATAGGGGGCTTAATAAGGGTTTCCGAGGCCAGATACACCAGCTTGAAGGCAGAGTGTCACATTTACAAGGTGAGCCTGCCCCTCCTAGACAGCCCCCAGCACTGCCACCTTTGAGGCTCTTTTGGTGCAGTGGTGGCTGCCCATGGCTGGGGACCTCCGTCCGACTGTTTCCATCTGGGGGCTCACGGGTTTGTGACTGCCAAACACCCCTCCCTGTCTGAGGTGTATCCCCCCACATGTCATATACTGACCCTGTATGCTGTCTTGTCTGTCATCCTACCCAACCTATCCTCCACGAGCATACCTACTCTCCTTCCCTCGCATCCCACTCTCACCCTACGGAAACAAAAGGCCAATCGGTTCCTAGAACAACATTTGGCCCATATTTAGCCGTCCATTTCACACATGTGCCCACTGGACACATGTAACCCTTTTAATATTCATCAAAACATAATCCAGTGGTCTTCACCCCTGTCTCTCAAGCACACAATCCTGGTATGCACATGACTCCTAAAGATTCCAGGTACACATGATGCAGATGACCCCATTGTACACACAACACTACCGGTCTCTCTATGGTTACCCCATTTACCTTTATCATGTTGATGATGTCACTCACAGCACTTTGCAAGAGTACTGTTCTCACATAATGATTAGACAGGAACTGTTGTGTTAATGTAAATAAAATACACAGAGTGATGTATTTGGCCAACGTACAAATGTTTGCGTGCATTAATGACACATGTCTGTCTGAGGGAGTCTTGATATTACATAGGACAACACCACTACATAATACAGGCGTTGCTGCTGTTTCCCTTTTCATTCCTTTGTAATGCTTTGTTGTCACATGGGATGTTCTTGATATATCTATATATATGTATGTATCTATATCTGGGCATAAACACCCACACATACATCTACATGATGGAATACATTTCCTATACTGCTGAATGACTGCGCTGGATGATATGTTTGTGATAAGATCCAATGTCTGTATATCTGCCATGGCTTAGTGGTAAATCACAATAGCTGTGTGTGCAGGGTCCTGGTATCGAGCCTTGCAGAGGCTGTTTATTTTGTTGCTGGGCAGAACAAGGCCGTTGGATACGGAGTGATTAAGGCACATTAAAGCAATTGTGAGCGGGTGTGCATGGGTTTGCGTGGAGCTAAGCAATGCTAACCTCCAGTTACAGATTCTTACACTCAGTTAGCCTCTACATTGCTTTACCAGTGTAATACTCACATACTGGCGGCCAAACAGGCTTACACCAGCTTGCTCCCGCACTTGCAAATGCACTGCATTTGGTGCTTGCATCTGACACTCACACCCCTGGGTGGGAGTGAGGACTACAATATTACCTTGTGATGCCTATTACATCAGATTACATGCCTACAGTATCAGGAATGGCTGCCCATTAGGCGAAAGCATGCCATTCGACTGTACGGAATCCGCGGCCTCTCCAGAGTTTGATTCATATTATTGGTGTGTTCCTCTTACAATCTGCACCTGTCTGGCTAATACATGGGAACTGACACTCTTCAATACAAACAAGTAATTGGGATTTGGAACCCACATCCTTCAGCAGAGTCATGCTACTGCACACCTAATAGTCTATCATCTTTCTAAGGTTGTCAGTGGAATATGTGCTTTCTGTCCCTATCAGACCTCTCATACGATTGGGGAAAAGTACCAAATGAATCAGGGACACGTCACAACAACATCAGGGACACATTTAAATTATTGGTGCTATTAACCTGACACATTGACAGACTCAGAGCATAAGAATTCATACACATTTTCTGAAGTAAATAATGTTTATAACTCTTAATTGTTGTCATTATTCATTACGTGTAATTCACCACCTTTCCTCCAAAAGTCACTAGTTTTAGGAGGGATTAAGTGGGACAGAGTTAGAAACTGAGTCAAAATCAGGGACATCCCTGGAAATCAGGGACAGTTCAGCGGTATGGTCCCTATTTGTTCCCCCAATAGTTTATGTCCTGTCCAGTGGATTCGCTCTTATGGGTTAAGAGGTATGGGTGTCAGCTATGCCCATTTCGGAATATTACTTACATCCCCGGGGCAGTCCTAATATGACTGCACCAGCCAACACCTGCACGCCTAAGCCCATAATTGCATACCCATAGTTCCCCCACCTGTCACTCCTCTACAGCACTCATCCCTACTGGGGTGCAAGTGGGGTATAAACACACCACTAAACACTGCCCACTCTCCCCATGTTGGGACACATGTCGTACTTTGTGTCGACCCATGGGATATCAGGTTTGCACAACCTACTGGTCCGTGTACATCTACAGCCTGGTTTGATGAATCCTTATCGGGACTGCCTCTGATGATCATTAATTTTTGGTGTCCCACAAGGGACATCGATGTCTATGTTTCAAGATTAGACCTGGCAGGTCTCTCCCACTGGTAGTATCCTGCCGGTGGTCTGGGAAGCAGTGGTGTGTTTACTTATTTTGTGTGTCTGTATGTCTCACCAGCCTAGCTGGGGGGGTGGGGGGTTGATGCTACATTTTACACGTTTGTTTATTGGACCCCTCACCCCCATATGCACGGCCTGTGAACATATGTAACTTGTAACTGCTGTATCATATCCTAGCTATATACATGTGTATATTTACAGTCATACACACATATATATATATATATATATATATATATATATATATATATATATATATATATACATATATATCTAACAACATATGGGTCTATGGGTATCTGCATATGTATATATTTATATGTGGGTATGTATATGTATTCTGTCTCTGTATGTATACATTTGTACTACGGAGAGGGAGAGGCTTATCTCTATATCGCTATGGGTAGATATACACACACATACCTCTACATCCGGTTATTCCGTTCCTTGCCATATAAATTACACTTTGCTGCAGTGGGACTCGTAGTGGGTGTGGCTGCTCGTTGGATGACGCCTCTGCCCAATAAACACATTTGCTTACATCCCTGGGGCTGTCCATATGGACCCACATCAGCCAACACCTGCACACCTAGACCCATAAGTAGCTACCCATAGTTCCCCCACCAGCACATCCTCTACAGCACCCTTCCTTACTCTGGGTCCTGGTCGGTTCTGAACAGACCACTACATGCTGCCCACTCTCCACTTCATGGGACTTATGTCATTCATTTGTCTTGACCCATGGGTCATCAGGCTTTCCCACCCTTTTATTCCGGGTATGTATACACCCCAGCAAAAATGGTCGGTGTATCAACTTCTTTTGGTTTTGGCAAGTTTTGGGGTGTCCCGCAAGGGACGCACCTGTCTATGTTCCAGGATTAGATTTCACGGGTGCACTGTGTACCCCCCGGTTGTATCCTGCCTGTGGTCTGGGGAGCAGTGGACTATTTATATTGTTTGTGGGTATGTGTGTATATTTCCTGTGTCCAGCTGGGGGGGGGGTGGAAGGTCATGCTACATGTTTCATGTTTCTTGCTTGGGCCCCTCACTTCCATTGGCATAGACTGTGAACATATATAATTCTTGTTTACTCTTTCCTATCATAGCTGTATATCTGTGTATATCTACGCGCACACACACACACACACACACACACACACACACACACACACACACACACACACACATATATATATATATATATCTATATGTCTGCAACCATATATATATATATATATATATATATATATATATATATTTATTTATATATATATATATATATATATATATATGTGTGTGTGTGTGTGTCTGTAAAGCAATGCATACCCAGCAAACGCACTTACACATGCTTACTGGTGTTTATATATGCTTAAACCTGCTTACTAGTGCCTCATTCATTATGACACTGACACTTCACTCCAGTTAACTTTTAATTGTTATTTTGCAGGTTATACAGCGGACACATGTTGCAATATGTTCATGTACAGATTAGCGATGGTAAATGGTATGTGATACAGTGGGATTCAGTAGGTATGGGAATGTCTGTTGCTGTGCTGCTTCATTTGCATATATACCCATATACCCATGGCTCCTGGTTCCCCAAACACGCACCCCAATGCCTTCCTAACACTGCAGTCATCCATTCTCCAGTTGGATTTGCGGTGTATCCACACCACTACACATCGGCCACTCCCTACTACTATAGACCCATCCCATCGGTTGACTCACTCCATGTATCCTCAGAACTCCCAAACTTTTAGTCCACAAACATTGGTCACATGAGCGACCAAAAGAATACTATTCGGAATTTTTGGGTTGTCCCACATGGGACACACATGTGTTTATGTCAAGATTAGACTCTATACTTCATTACATCCTTACTCCCGTTAACATGACACTACAATAAATTAATAAGTATGACTATGTGGTAATGCACACATTACACATGAGAGCCTAATTATGTACGTGTTCGACGTATTTCTTTTACAAATAGACCAGTTTAGTATTTGGCGTTGCCGTAGCAGGCAGATCACAGGAATGATTCCATGTGTGGGAAAGTCCTCACATTTGATTTTTTTCAGCACAGCACTGACTTCAGACATTGTACACACTTTTGCGATTTAGCAGTTTCGTCCCTTCCCTCTTATGCACAACCTATTATTCTATCTAGTGTCGAGGTTTGTAAGGGCACATTCATGTTATTTATGTCTGCAAATGGAATGAATGTGTTACAGACAATGTACTTCTACGTACTGATGTCTGCATGTATGTATGCATATATACTTATAACGAACTCGCTGACCTCCAGGGGAGGTCCAATTAGAACCAGCATATCCAACCCTGGCACGCCTGGCTCCATAATTTCATACCCATAGTTCCTCCACCCCACCCATGTTCAACATACTTGCATACCATCCATTGTCCACTTGTTATCGCAGCCATGACACACCTCCACACATTGCCCTATCCCAAGCGTTAGGGGCCCTACATGTATGTTGTCCCAACCCATGTATTCTCAGGCTCTCCCACCATTTAGTCCTTGAACATTCCTGCCCTTGCTTGTGTAATGGTCGGATGGCCAAATAGTCTATCACTTTTTGGGTAGTCCTACCAGGGACTATCCTCTGTGTTTAAAGTAGACTTAACAGATTAACAATGTTACTCCCACTGGTAATATCCCACCTGTGGTGTGAGTAGCAGTGCTTTGCTCATTCCTGCCCAGCTTGATATGACATACGCTGACAGCGCTATATAATACTGGGGTTGCTGTTGATTCCCTTCTCATTCCTTTTGTATGCTTTAGTGTTACGTTGTTCTTTCTTATATGTATATATATATATATATATATATATATATATATATGTATATATATATATATATATATATATATATATATATATATATATATATATATATATATATATATATATATATATATATATATATATATATATATATATATATATATATTATATATCTGTACATACTTACATACATTTCCTATGCTGGGCACTGCTTAGACCCACGCAAGTGCACTCAGACTTACTTACTGGTACTTATATGTGTTTACTGCTGCTTAATTGTGCTTACACCTGCTTACTAGTGCCTTATTCATTATGACAGTGCCACTTTGCTTGAATGATATTTAAGTTAAATATCTCATGTGATACTCTTATGTCGGTTTTACAGCAAAATGACATTCATTCCACATGGAAAATGATATGTGTTATTGTTGGGCTCGAACCGTGAATGCCAGTTCATTAGGCGGATGCTCTAAACACTACACTATTGACATTTACATTGATTCTGCATGTTTTTCTCTATTTGACTGAATTTGATGTGTAAGCTACACTCGGCGGAGGGCAGCGACGTGCAAACACGCTGCGCTTTGCTTTCACCTTCGATATTGCAGCAATTCCAATGTATAAAAGGGACACTGGGAATCTACTTGTGAAAGTTCTAGGGACAGGGCTTAACATTCCAGTACGTGCTTTTGTGTTTACTACTTCAATTTTATTTCACTGTTTGTGGACACTCTTGTATTCTTAGCATACATTTCTGTATCCATGGACACTGAATTACTGATTTACTATTAGAGGTGGGCTCTACTAGTAGGCATAGTAGGTTTTACAACTGTTGGGGCATGTTTACACCTCCGTAGAGCACTTGTACATGCCCCCTGCACTTGCACACGTTTCCTGTGCACGTCGAGGGTGCGGCGGCACGCCCTCATACATATTCATATGGCGCTGCTGCGCCATCTGTAGTGAGGACACTTGGTGCAAGGCTAAAACCGTCCTTGCGCCGTGCTTCTTGAATCCCGGGGTATGTCTTTTTTACTCAGATATAGTAACAGAAACAACCATATTTCAGTGGATATGTACCTGGGTCTAGCAAAGGGATTCATGTCACTTCCTCATTTTATACTATTAAGGCACTGGAAGAAAACAATTGAAGCCCTTACTTGGTATGATGGATAAGGAATCGGTTACATGGGAGAACATCTGAAGTCCATATAGGTAATGTTGAATCAAATCAACATAACCCACTTTGTGCAGTAATTCAGGGGTCAATTTTGAGCCTATATTTGTTCTATGGATTTAAATTTACTGCGCCAATTATTGATAAGTACTGGTTGTCTAATGATTTAAAAGTTACAAGCTTATTTACAACTCTGAAAAAAATCAGGAAGCACTCTAATATGATGTTGATGGTCTAATAAAGTGAACAAATAATGATGTAGAATTTAACAGTAAGAAATATATGGTATTTCACTTAGGAAAGGATAATACAGAATATCTTTACAGTATTAATAATGAATTGGTCTCCACAAGTTCAACATCAAGATATTAATAATACTGGGATTCTTATAACTAGAATTGAGGTTTACACTGAATACTATGTTACAGGTAATGAAACTTTAGGAATAATAAAGACACTACTTAAGAGGTTTTACTTCCAGAAGTAGTTGTTTTCATATCTATATATATAAAAACATGTTTGCAGTTACAGCCTTATTGATACCAAAGAGATGGAAAAAAGCACAAAGGCACCTTACTAAAATATTATTAGTGGTACAAATTTAAACCATAAAGTCAGACATAAAATGTTAAATATGTATTTAGTTTACCATTTATACAGACAGGACTTAATTAGGGTATAAAAAATGTTTGCATAATGAATCCATAGCAGAAAACTTAGGTGTCTTGTTTGGGACACATGGAAAACTGACTAGAAACCACAACATAATGGTGATACTTAATTAAAAAAAATAAAAAAAGCAAGTCCAATGGTATGGTCTCTTTTAGTTATAGGACTGGAAAAAACTGGAATAAATTACCTCTGAAAATAAGATAACTAGAATGCTTACCTGTATTTAGCGTATGGGTGACACATTTAGGAAATGGTCTTTGTGGAAATTAGCTAAAGATCTCTTTGCCAACTGAAGCTTTAAAAAGCAAGGGTAGTTCTTACTGATACAAAAAGCGTTCAGTACTGTGAATTGGATATTCAAGATGTGTACAGCAGAACAGATTGCTGAGAAGGGTAGGTTTTCTAAAGTGCTTGTAGTGTTATATACGAAACCCATTATGCTCAGTTTAACAAATGAAAAGGGTCCAAGAAAATGGATTTTCAGGAGAGAACAGTGCATGGATGCCCTTTATCTCCAACTTTATTTGTCATAGAAAAATTAACACAAAGCACGAGAGCATTCCTAGAGAGGCAGGGAAAGACCAGGAAGAGAAGTAATACTTTTTTTTACTGACACAAATTTGCTTCTGTTAGAAGATATGGAATTCCTGCTGCCGGAGATATTAAAGATTTTCAGTTTGGGGCTGAAACAGGACTGTATTACCATACAAGGGAGCCAGAAGGAAAAGTGAAAAGTAAAACTGGGAGGATATATATATATATATATATATATATATATATATATATATATATATATATATATATATATATATATATATATATATATATATAAATAAATAAATAAAGAGGAGACATTGTGGCATTTTATATAAAGTGATATGGCTCCCAATTTCTAAACAAGGGAACAAGCATTTGAGGATTAAGGATTTTCTATTGATAAAAGAAATGGAACCAAAGAAATGGGAGAAAATAGAAGCTACATTAGTTAAGTGGTGCAGTCACTTGCTGAAAAAAATTATGTTGATTAGGATGTCGGTGCCTCTTCTATTTTCTTTTTTTTTTAATTTGGAAAAGCATCTGTCAGGGACTACTGAAGATAAAATGGTGCCTATATGAAGGTATATGACCCGATATGAAGGTCATTATAGGTTTATTTGGAAGGGTAGGAAAATGGGTCTAACAAAAGAAAGACAGACTGAATAAGGATAGAAAATGATGGACATAATTGCCTTCAGGAGATGCATCAATATTCAGTAAATATGAACCAGAGATTAAGAGGAATGGGTGACAAGAGAACTGTAGTGGTGAGATGAGAGGAAAGTGAATGGTTTTGGGATGTTTGGTAGACAACAGAGGTAACAGACAAGGAAACTGGGACAAGTGGATAGTGGAAGATGCTCCGTGTGAGGAATACAAAGGGTGTCAGGAAACATGGAGTGGGGCAAAAGGTTCATGGAAGGTAGGCCCCAAACTGCTTGGACAGCTCTTAGATAGATAACACAAAATCCCATAGAAGATGTAGAAGGTGTGGTGTACTGGAAATAAGTAACAGACATGGTGGACACCTATGACAATATTGAGGGGTTATGGAAAATCTGCAGGAATAGATGGGAGACTGTGTATGGATAACAGATTGAGGACTATTGTGAGTGTTTGGGGGTAGATAAGGAAGGGAATGTTTGGGGAAATTACACGCAAATACAATTCCAGTGTGTCGATGGTCTAGTCAAAAAGAAAACTGACACAAATTGGAAAATAACAGATATGTTGCTTATAGGAGAACAGGAGCTGGGAGACTAGATTAAGAAGCTAGCTAATAGTGCTAAAGGGCAGAAGTGGGAAAATAAATTGAGAGAAACCTGAGGAGCATAGACTTTAATACATGACTTGGTGGAAGGGTCAAACAGGGTAGACCAGGACAGGCAGAACAGGGAAATGCTCACATAAAGAAGGAGGGGAATGTAATACATATATATAGTACTAGAATGCAGATTGTCTGACTATAACCTGAATGCATGTATTCTACATGTAAATGTAAGTATAATTTATTACTGTACACAAGAATGAAGCCTGACTGTGACCCAGGTGACTGGGGTTCAATTAGCGACCACTGTGCTGAAGCACCCAGGTATGGTGGGAGGGAGAAGAATGAAGAAATGAGGCCTTTTCACCTTTCCCGCAGGATGGAAGGGGTTCATGTTCACTCAGGGAAATACTGGCTGATGTAGTCTCTTTAGTTCAGACTGGAGAGACCACTGCTCAAGCTGGGAGGGGAGCGGCAGTGCCACTACTGGAACACCCTTTGTGGAAGTGTGATGACACCCTCAGTGATGACCAATTGCACTCCTCTCCCTGGTGAATAGTCAGGTGCATGCTAGTTAGGGTTGGGGAGAAAACAAGAAAATGCAAACCATCCCTGATTGTTGTCTAGAAGATGACCTCTGGATGACCCTCACCACAGTGATAAGGAACAAGTGAGCCAACTGAAAGGGAGGGGGCTGCTAGTCAAGAGACAATGGGGGCAACATCCAGCAAAGAGAAAGAACATATATATGCTAATTAATAATACATTTGGTATAAGTTACAGTACCTTTTGGAAGCAGTCAGTACCATAGCTAGGGTGAGGCAAAACGGGAAACTGCTCTGGGTACAAAGTGTTAGAGGGCAAGATCTGACTGGCCATGGTGGTGCAGTGGTTAGCATTGTCACCTCACAGCAAGAGGTTCCCTGGTTCGATCCTTGGCTGGGGTGCCTTCTGTGTGGAGTCTGCATGTCCTTCGTGTGGTTGCGTGGGTTTCCTCCGGGTGCTCCGGTTTCCTCCCACATCCCAAAGACATGCTGTAGGTGGATTGGACACTCTAAATTGGCCCTAGGTGTGAGTGCATGTGTGTGTGTGTGTGTGTGTGTGTGTGTGTGTGTGTGTGTGTGTGTGTGTGTGTGTGTGTGTGTGTGTGTGTGTGTGTGTGCCTTCTGTGGAAGGTTGGGCACTGGGCTGGCAACTCAACACTGTAAAACTCCACTGCCAATCATGAGCAGACAGGTGATCCGCTGTGGCAACCCCTAACCAGGAAAAGTCGAAAGAAGAAGAAAGAAGGTTGGAGGCAGCTCATAGAAATAGGACCTAAATGTCTGGAGCAAAAGGGAAGGTATGCGTATCCTGTATCTGGCCACCTGATTGGACAGCCAGCCAGTAAAACAAATGGATTTTTTTTTCTTAGCTCTTCCCTAGAAGAGCTTGGGGGGGTTGCAAATTGGGTACTGTCTGCAGAACTGCAGGAAGCATCCCACAAGTTTTGCAGTGCTCATATTTTTTTTTTGCTCTTCATATGAATGGTGCAGTGGTGCAGCAGTTGTGTTGTCACCTCAGAGCAAGAGGTTCCCTGGTTTGATTCTCAGCAGGGGTGCCTTCTGTGTGGAGTCTGCATGTCCTCCCTGCGTTTGTATGGGTTTCCTCCCATGTTACAAAAACATGTGTTTCTTACTGGGCCTCTGCTGAAAACTGGCTTTGTTCCAAGTTGGAATTTCCTGGTAAACAATTAAAAAAATATGGGGAGCTGGTTTGTGGGACTGGCACAAGGCACTGGTTGAGCCTACTACTCTTGTGGAAGAAGTAGTCATAGTTTGCAGTAAGGCTCCTGCACTGGCTAGTCTTTTATCCCACAGTTAATTATCCTCATGTGTTTATTATATGAGGAATTTCTTGATATTTGAATCAGTATATAGTTCTGTAAACTTTACTAAAACTAATCAAAAAAATTTGGAGATAAAAATTGCATTCACTGACATTTACATTAATTATCATCAAACCAAGTATATATAACCAGCAATAAATTACTTCCTTGATTCCAATATTTGCCAGAAACATTCCTTCAAGACTGAATTTATTTATATTATCTTTCTGTGCATTGAACTTTAATGCAAAAAAATAAATCATTATAGATAGAATTCATGAATGTTGTGTCCCACACAGTCTTATCTAGTGTGTAGTCACAACAATGGAGTCACATATCCCATAAACAGATGGCCATTCAGGAATCATCACTAACTCCTAAATATTATAACAATTGTGTATGGCCTGGTCCCACTACATAAATTATAAGGCATGAGCCACAAAGCTACAGGGGTCTATATCAATTTATTGAAAACTTTCTCCATGAAACACCATTTTATCAAACCCTGTTCATCGAACCAATTTTCAGTGAACCATT
>NC_056745.1:1073140128-1073157628 GCF_019279795.1 Protopterus annectens | reverse complement strand
TAGACTCCTTAGAAAGTCTACTACATTGGCTCTCAAACTCTCTCCCCAAGAAACTATGATAATTAGTGATTTTAATATAGGTTGGTTAACTTGTAAATCCAATAACCCCACTAATTTTATTAATCTTCACTGTTTTACCCAATTAATCCAGTCTACAACCAGAGCTGACAAAAATCTGAGAGACATTTAATCCTTGACTGGATGCTAACTAAAAAACCTGAGCAAATTACCCATTCAGGCTGCCTACCAGATAGCCTAAGCGATCACTCTCCAGCCTTCCTAACCAGACAATGAACCGATGTAACCAAACCCACCTTATACCGTGAAATCCACAGTAAAAAAAACCCCCTTCAACTCCAGTAACTTTATAACAGCACTGAAAAGATGCAACTGGCTCCCCCTACATCCCTTAAACCTAGATGAGGCTGTTTCATACTTTAATTCTACCTTCCTTAAAATTCTAAACTATCATGGCCCTCTCATAACCATCAGAATTAAAGCCAACTATGCCCCGTGGTTAACCAAGGAGACTTTTGTTTGTCTCTTTCGGCTTAACCAAGGAGACTAAATTCCAAAACAACAAACAAACAAACAAAATAACTTAAAGAAAGAAACAGGCAAAGGGCTTTCACCAGACTAGAACTAATTCAATTTATTATAAGCTCTTTTGAATGTAAAAATTCACAAACTTCCTCAGACAAACACAGTTGTTAACTGACTTAGTTTAAATAACCCTCCACATCAATGACATCATATCCTGTAAAACATTTAAAAAGATATTGTCCATTAAATCACAATGTAATCACAAGAACATATTTCATTCTACATAAAGTTCATTTCACCTATAACAAAACTTAATTACATTAATTAACATATAAAAGCATATAAATATATACAAGTATATTAAAACATATAACAATATTAAAACTAGTACACAATTGGTCATTTAACGTCTATTTAAGGCCTTAAGCTTCAAAATAAATTAATGGAACTGTATTAATTTAAACCGGGCTAGGTGTAAGCGTTAGTTAATACTTGCCACCATAATTCTCTAAGTTCTAACTCCACAGATACTGGCCCACCTGTAATATTAGCATGTATTTGTTCGATAACAAGAAACAAAAATGAATGCCAGGACGTTCAATAATATGTTTTGCTAAAGTGTTGTTTACATCTTTCCTATTAATGCTATATAAATGTTCATATATTTTCTTTCTAAAGTGCCTATCAGTTTTACTAATATAGAACTGGGGGAAGTTTTGACACTGGGCTAAATATACCTCAATACAAAAGGATGTAATAAAATACAATGAGACATTAGATGTGTTACCTTCATTAGATATACTATTCATATTAGAGAAATTCAAATTCAGACCACCAATACCACAGTCATTAGTATTAACACCATTAATGACTTCAGTTCTACCAAGAATGGGTTTAAACCAATCATTATTACGTTTATTACTAACCTCAGATATAAGGTTGTCAATCAAGGTAGATGGGTATCCCCTTGCTATAAACATTGTTTTAAGTAGATAACATTCATCCCAAATATTATCCTCTAGAGTGGTCATTCGGGCCGCTCTAACTAGCTGGCCTTTAATAACAGCACATTTCTGATAATGGGGATAAGCACTACTGAAGTGAAGAAAACATAAGTAATAAGTAATACATCCAAGAATGATATCTTAATGTTATTAAATTCGTAGGTAAAACTCAAAAATGAAGTAAGATTAGATAATATAGAGACAAATTCCGCAGCCTCACTTTCATCACCTTTAAATAAAAAAAAAATATCGTGCAAACTAACGTGTGTACCAGCAGACAAATTCTTTAAAGATGTCAAGTTTAAACAGAATCTCATTTTCCCAATATGCCATAACGGTATTCGCAAAGCTCCCCCCACAGGGGGTACCCATGGCAACACCAGATTTTTGATGATAAAAATTGCCTTTAAACAAAATATAATTATTAGAGAGCACAATGTCCAGTAAATATTCTATTAAGTTAATTTCATCACCTGAAACACCTTGCTTAAACAAAAACTCGCAAACCCATTCGATACCTAATTTCTGAGGAATAACAGTATAAAGGTCACGGACATCGATGGTTAAAAAATTCATTTGGTCATCAAATCTTAAGCCATTTATTGCTTCCAAAAAACTCCATGAATCCCGGCATATTTGTGGTTGATTCTCCAAATATTTTTTAAGTTTAGAATCAACCAATTTAGCACACCCATAAGTTATACTGTTACATCCATCCACAATCGGGTGGAAAGGTGGTTTACTCAAGTTTTTGTGGATTTTAGGCAATCCAAAAATAACCAGTGTAATGGGTGAGGGCATAGTCAAATAATTAAAGGTTTCCAAATCAATCATACGATCAATAAATAAATCCTTAATCAAAACTCTAATACGTTGATAGGCTCCATTCAATTAATTCAATGAAACCTTAACATAGGTATTGGTATTAAGTAACATTAAGATATTTTCTTCATAAAGTTTGTCACTCATAAAAACAAACCCACCACCCTTATCCAGTTTTAATACTCTAATTATTTGATCTCTTAGTAATTTTAGTGCCTTTAATTCATTATCAGAGATGTTATTTCACCAGTCTCCCTACCTTTAACACCCATCACAGATAAATTACGTAAATCCAATTCACATCATTTTTCAAAAAATCTAATGGTGTTATGCAAAGGGGGATTAAAAATACTGGAAATATGTACATCAGAATTCAAACTAGACATATTCCCTAGAAGACTCAACAAGTTCAGTTTACGTATGAAAACCTTCAGATCTAAAATGGTGTCAGCCACATTCATGTGCTTGGCTGGTACAAAAGATAACCCTTTGGACAATACATTAATAAGTTCAGGAGATACTTCAAATTCAGTAAAATTATATATTTAAAGTCACCAAATGTATTCAATAAAATAAGCGGATATACAGTTTCAATCATTTCTGGTGGATTCAATACACAAGGATATGTATTTTCAATCATTTCTGACGGGTTCAATACACAGGGGCTAATTGTTATCTGCGGCAACGATTGTTTTTTCCTTGGTTGCCGGTACCTGCCGTTGTGGGGTCCCATAAAACTGCACTGTACAGGCTTGTTGTTGTGAAAACCTGTATTGTGGAAGGTATTAGTCTGTACCCCCTGTTGGTTTCGCAGCCTTTCACTGCGACGTGGAGGAGGGGGAATGGTATTATTATATGAATTCCTTGAACTGTTGATAAAAGACTATGATGCACAAATTTTGTTACTGAGGAATGATTTGTTGGAACTTGGAAAAGCTATTAAAGGGGACAGTAACTTTCCTAGTTATAAATATGATTTTTCACGTATATTTGTTAGCATTGAACAAACCTTGGAGAGACTAAAAGCCACAAAAAATAAAAAGTTGGCATGTGATATGAGGGATTATACACAATGTACAGTTTACCCCTTACCTCCCCTTAACACCAATTTGAGAACTAGTGGTGAACTGCTTAATGTTGGGGAAGGCAAATCTTTGGCTAATTCTCATGTCTTGAACAACATTACTGCTGATATTGATCTTACTGGAGATGTGAATAATACCATTCCCCCTTCTCCGCGTCGCAGTGAAAGGCTGCAAAACCAACAGAGGGTACAGACTAATACTGTCCATAATATGGGTTTTCACAACAACAAGCCTGTACAGGGTAGTTTTACAAGACCCCACAATGGCAGGTACCAGCAACCGAGGAAGAACAATCATCGCCACAGATAACTATTAGCCCCTGTGTATTGAACCCATCAGAAATGATTGAAAATACATATCCTTGTGTATTGAAGCCACCAGAAATGACTGAAACTGTTTATCCGCATATTTTATTGAATACATTTGGTGACTTTAAATATATAATTTTACTGAATTTGAAGTATCTCTTGAACTTATTAATGTATTGTCTAAAGGGCTATCTTTTGTACCAGCCAAGCACATGAATGTGGCTGACACCATTTTAGATCTGAAGGTTTTCATACGTAAACTGAATTTGTTATGTCTTCTTGGGAATATGCCTAGTCTGAATTCTGATGTACATATTTCCAGTATTTTTAATCCCCCTTTGCATAACACCATTAGATTTTTTGAAAAATTATGTGAATTGGATTTACGTAATTTATTTGTAATGGGTGTTAAAGGTAGGGAATCTAGTTGAAATAACATCTCTGATAATGAATTAAAAGCATTAAAATTATTAAAAGATCAAAGAATTAGAGTATTAAAACTGGATAAGGCTGGTAGGCTTGTTTTAATGAGTGATAAACTTTATGAAGAAAATATCTTAATGTTACTTAATACCGATACCTATGTTAAGGTTTCATTGAATGAATTGAATGCAGCCTATCAACGTATTAGAGTTTTGATTAAAGATTTATTTATTGATAGTATGATTGATTTAGAAACCTTTAATTTGACTATGCCCTCACCCATTACACCGGTTATTTTTGGATTGCCTAAAATTCACAAAAATTTGAGTAAACCACCTTTCCGCCCGATTGTGGACAGACATAACAGTATAATTTATGGGTGTGCTAAACTGGTTGATTCTAAACTTAAAAAATATTTGGAGAATCAACCACAAATATGCCGGGATTCATGGAGTTTTTTGGAAGCAATAAATGGCTTAAGATTTGATGACCAAATGATTTTTTTAACCATCGATGTCCGTGACCTTTATACTGTTATTCCTCAGAAATTAAGTATCAAATGGGTTTGCAAGTTTTTGTTTAAGCAAGGTGTTTCAGGTGATGAAATTAACTTAATAGAATATTTACTGGACATTGTGCTCTCTAATAATTATATTTTGTTTAAAGGCAATTTTTATCATCAAAAATCTGGTGTTGCCATGGGTTCCCCATGTGGGGGGAGCTTTGCGAATACCGTTATGGCATACTGAGAAAATTAGATTCTGTTTAAACTTGACATCTTTAAAGAATTTGTCTGCTGGTACACACGTTATTTGGATGATATTTTTGTTTTATTTAAAGGTGATGAAAGTGAGGCTGCGGAATGTGTCTCTATATTATCTAATCTTACTTCATTTTTGAGTTTTACCTACGAATTTAATAACATTAAGATATCATTCTTGGATGTATTACTTTTTAAGGATATGGTGAATTTGGGTTATATTGCAAAAATCTACCGTAAGCCAACGTATTTTAATAGTTTTCTTCACTTCAGTAGTGCTCATCCCCATTATCAGAAACTTGCTGTTATTAAAGGCCAGCTAATTAGAGTGGCCCGAATGACCACTCTAGAGGATGATATTTGGGATGAATGTTATCTACTTAAAACAATGTTTATAGCAAGGGGATACCCATCTACCTTGATTGACAACCTTATATCTGAGGTTAGTAATAAATGTAATAATGGTTGGTTTAAACCCATTCTTGGTAGAATTTAAGTCATTAATGGTGTTAATGCTAATGACTGTGGTATTGGTGGTCCGAATTTGAATTCCTCTAATATGAATACTGTATCTAATGAAGGTAACACATCTAATGCCTCACTGTATTTTACTACATCTTTTTGTATTGAGGCTGAAATTGTGTAGGGTATTCTATACAAAAACTGGGTGGTGTTGAAAGAGGACACCTTTATTAGAAATACGATACTAGATATGCCTCAACTTGTTTATAAAAGGGGACGGAACCTTAAATATTTGGCTGAGACTGTATTGCCCCCTTTACAAAAGGATGGAGGCATGTACAAATGTGGTTCTTGTAGAATGTGTAAACATATTAAAGTGACTAATAGTTTTTCCATAGGTAGAAATAAATATAGAGTTAAGGGTAAATATAATTGTAATGCCACTGGTGTGGTACATTTAGCCCAGTGTCAAAACTGCCCCCAGTTCTATATTGGTAAAACTGACAGGCACTTTAGAACGAGAATATATGAACCTTTATATAGCATTAATAGGAAAGATGTAAACAAATCTTTAGCTAAACATATTATTGAATGTCCTGAGCATTCATTTTTGTTTCTTGTTATCAAACAAATGCACGCTAATATTAGAGGTGGGCCAGTATCTGTGGAGTTAGAACTTAGAGAATTATGGTGGCAAGTATTAACTAACGCTTATGCCTATCCCGGTTTAAATGAATACAGTCCCATTAAATGCATTTTGAAGCTTAAGGACTTAAATAGACGTTAAATGACCGATTGTGTACTAGTTTTAATATTGTTATATGTTTTAATATACTTGTATATATTTATATGCTTTTATATGTTAATTAATGTAATTAATTAAGTTTTGTTATAGGTGAAATGAACTTTATGTAGAATGAAATATGTTCTTGTGATTACATTGTGATTTAATGGACAATATCTTTTAAAATGTTTTACAGGATATGATGTCATTGATGTGGAGGGTTATTTAAACTAAGTCAGTTAACAACTGTGTTTGTCTGAGGAAGTTTGTGAATTGTCATCACAATGAACAAAACATGCTGGAGAGATAGGTTCCTGACCCAGAGACACCCCAGACTCTGGAATAGACTGCCCATACATGTCAAGCAGAGTGCCTCTTTGGCCCTCTTCTGAAGGAACCTTGACAATTGGATGGGAGATAGGAAATTCACCCTGGGGATCACATCAGTCACCCTGCTAGACAGGGGTCCAAGGAAGTAAATATTGTGGGAAGAAATAGCCAGGGAATTGTTATGGCTAGGCTTGTATAGGCCCTAGGGCCGATAGCCTAGTACCAACCTATGAACCTATGAATAACAACACTACAGAACAACTTTCCACACTAATTCCTGTTTCTACACCAACAATCAGAAAACTACTTAGTGAACTAAAACCAACATCCCTCACTGCTGATAAACTACCTGCTGAGTACTTAAAAATAGCTGCTGAGGCAGTAGCATATACAATAGCAATACTTATAAACCACTCTATTAAAGAAAACCTTGTCCCCCAACTCTGGAAAATCTCATACAGTACTCCACTACATAAAGGAGGCAATTCCAAAGAGTTTACCAATTACCACCCATTTGCTATTTTATCTCCCCTCTCCAAAATGCTTGAAAGATGCATCCATACTCAAATTATGACCCATTAAATCCGAGTGATGCCTCCAGGTGCATCTGCAGTTAACTCTTACTGACATCTCTAGGTGTTGAATATTGCTTGTTTATATTTGCATCAATAATTCTAAAAGCATGCTATGTACAAGGTTTTAAAATATTTCATCTTAAAGCCTACGTAACAACAAACTCAACTGCATTAACATTTGACCTCTGTCTAGTGAAGGTAAATAGATATTAACTGTTGTTTTTATGATAATAATTTATACAGATATAATTTTCATATTTTTTTAAATATCTCAACAACCAAGTAACAGACAAAACTGCTTAGCCTCATATGAAAGCTCTCAGCTAGTTGAATAAAATGCTCTGACAGTATGTGTGTAACTTGAGTGGTTGCTGAGATATTGTAAGTTGTTTACAAAATATTACAAATGTAATAGTTACTGTGTTTACTGCGACTTATACAATTTGGTTTAAGACCTAGAACCTAAAGAATACTACCACTATAAAAATAGTTTGTGCTGAACAGTTTACCATTTATACTTCTTTAGTAATCCTTATGGTTCCAGAGAGATGAACATTTGTTTGAAATGTGAGGACATAATTTGATTCTGTGAAAATGCTTAGGCTCCGCCCATTAGAAGTTACAGTGCAAATTTTCTGAACTCCATCGGAGTGAATGAGTTAAGTCCAGTAATCTACTTACCACAACCCAACACGGTTTTAGACCTTCTCACAGCACAACTCCCTTACATCATTCACCCAAACAGTAAGCACCTATAGAAATAACGAAGAATTAATCTCAGCTATCTTTCTTGATCTGTTCAAAGCATTTCACATTGTCAATCATGATAGTCTAATCAACACTCTTTCAGAACTAAATCTTAGCTACCCCACTGTCTCCTAGTTAAGAAGCTACTTAACTAACAGACAGCAGGGTGTTAGATGGCATCTTGAGCTCTCACCTCTACTACCTGTTTCTCTAGTTGTCCCACAAGGTTCCATCCTGGGACCCCTGCTGTTTTCTTTCTTTACCAACAAATATCATACAGCACACTACAGGCCTCAGTCATCCAATATGCAGATGACCGTACACTTATCTGTGCCTCTTCCTCCCTCCTTGAACTGCAACAACTAACTCAAGCCTCCTTTCTCTCTGTAGAAAACTGGCTTACAAACTAAAAACTAATATTAAATCCCAAGAAAACGAAACTCCTTATCTTTCCACCCACATAGTACACAACACATAACCCAACATTTAAATCACCTCCACTAACATTACAGTCATTTCTCCAGTCAGCCACACCAAACTGCTAGGGGTAGAAATTGACACCAACATGAAATTCGACATACATATATCCCTAACTATTAAAAAAGTACACAGAAAGCTAGGTCTCTTATATAGAAAAAGCAATTCCTAACAGATAGCACCAGGGCCACTATAGCTCATGCTCATTTCATCTCTACCCTGCTCTATGCCTCCCCTATTCTCACCAACATTAGAAAATCAGAACCAGCCAAGATGCAAGCTTGCTACAATAAAATCGTCAAATTCGCAACTAATTCACCTGTTAGAATACATCACTGCATTCCTCTCAAACAGCTTTCCTGGCTGAAACTTCCCAACCTTCTACTATACAATCAACTCACACTAGCCCATAACATGCTTTGCTCCCCAGTCAAAACACCATCCCTTCAAAACATACTACACCCTTTCACCAATACAAGAGTCCTTAGTTCCAACCACAAACCACTACTACAAGTATCTAAAGCCAATAACCCTGCAGGTGAATCCCTCTACAGCAATATAATTGCTAAACAATGGAACAGACTTCCCCCTAATATCATAACCTTAACTTCCTGTACCTCCTTCAAATCAGCCCTAAAATCACATCTGCTAAATTCTCGTCTCTGTAATTGTGATAACCCCAGATAACTTTTAAAACCTTTGTTTTTCTCTCTCTAATTTTCCTCCCCACCATCACCTACCATTCAGATTCTGTCACCACTCACTTCCTAAACAGTCCTTCTAACGCTCTCCCTCCTCCTCCTTATCTTCCCTGCTATGACTACTTCTTCAGCACCTACTAACCAAGTCATCCTATTCTTTTTCAAACTTTGATTCCCTATGAGCTGATGTAAACTGTCTTTATACTAAAACTACAGCATATAAAATGTAATACTCAGCTAAAGTTCATATGGCTCATGTTTTACAGTTTGACTACTGAGATATGCATTAATACCAAACGATGTTCAGCAACTTGTCTACTGCCAAGAAATTTGTCAATGAATTTGTCAATGTTTAAATCAGTATTTTAATATTAAACATGTATATAACATATTCTGAATAATATTGTATGTGGAGCTTTTCTCCCCGGGCCTCTGGTGAAAAAGGACCTGTGTTCAGTCAGACTTTCCTGGTTAACAAATGTAAACTAAATAAATAAATAAAATAAAACACACACACACACACACACACACACACACACACACACACACACACATATATATATATATGTGTGTGTGTGTGTGTGTGTAGATATATAAAATGTGTATACATTATATATATATATATATATATATAGAGAGAGAGAGAGAGAGAGATAGATGTGTGTGTTTGTGTGTGTGTGTGTGTGTGTGTGTGTGTGTGTGTGTGTATCCCAATTACAATACCAGTGAAAGCAATATCTGCAACAGCAGACCTGCAGAACAACAAACTGTACATTTACATAGTATACAATAAAATGTTATTTGACTTGGCAATGGCTTATCAAAGTAAAGACTTCAGTAATAAAACCTGATTTTATAATACAGGTAGAAAATACACTGTTAGGTACATAGAGCTCATTTTCCTTCTGCTTACCTGTATGAGTAGAAAGGAAGGCTTAAATAAAGGATTAAATCAACAAATTTAGGTGAATTCCTCACTTTGAACCTATAAGCAAGGCCACACCTTTCTGTCATTTCCCCTGATTTTTTTAATTAATTATGAATTAATCTGTATAAACAATTCTTTTGATTTAGGTAATTAGTGGATAAGGAGTAAGAATAATCTATTCATTCTTCATGTTGTAGGTAAACTTTTGTAAGTTCACACAACTATGTCGGACTTCTCACACTTCCTGGAGAATTTAAAGGACTGGATATTACTGCTTCTCCATATGAAATGGTCCTGTTTGAGGAAAAAGAAAACACAAGGGCTGTTAATCTGGAACATCATCACTCAGAGAGTGAGTAACGAGGCAAAGCTGAGTAGTTCAGCCTTGGAGTACTTTGATACCCATACGGCCTCTACCATCCACAAAACCTACAGAGTTGCCCATTTGATTCTCCAAGTAACTGAGAGCTGTACAAGAAAATTAACTGGACCCTTCTACAAAGGCCATATCAGACCAATTCATGAATACTGTACCATGTTCATTAACCTATTTCCTTCCATCTAGTACAGCTAGAACACATACAAAGATTCCTCACAAGGAGGATCGAAAGACTTCAAAGCATGTCTTGTAGCCAAAGATGACTGCATATATCTCTCTCTCTCTCTTTCTCTGTATCTTAATGATACATATGCCTGACCTGCACATAGTTAAAGAGCCCTTACTATTTGAACCCCAGCGATTAGAATGCCCCCAATGTTTGCAGTGAGACAAGTAGTTGAGAAGAAGGTAGAGATGAGGAAGGAGTCCAACTGTGCATTCTTGGACTTGGAGAAAGCATATGACAAGGTTACAAGAAAGCTTTTAGCAGTCCTGTGGTGGTCTGAAATCCTGGAAACACTGGTGAAATTAATGCAGGCTATGTACAAGGACCTAATGACTCAAGCACGAACAGTGTTTGGTCTCACAGAAGGGTTCCCAATGGGAGTGGGTGTGCATCAGGGTTCAGCTCTGAGTCCACTGCTGTTCATACTGGTGATGGACTACAGGCTGGAGCAGACAAATCAACAACGCTGACGCATGCAGACCATGTGGCATTACAGGCAGACTTTGAGAAAAAACTTCAGCAAAGGATAGAGAAATGGAATGCAAAACTGAAGGCACATGGGATGAAACTGAGTACAGACAAGACAGTTGTAATGGCAGCAAAAGGGCAGTATCAGAAAACGCTAAGAATTTAACAGAAGGGAAAATAGTGGAACAGGTTAACAGCTTTAAGTATCTTGGGGGTGTTGAGGAGAAGGGAAATCTGAATGAGAAGATCAAAGCTAGAATCAGAGGAGCTGTAGCCAGCTGGAAGAAAGTGTCAGTGTTGTGTTTGACGGAAGAAAAACAAAGAAGCTGATAAGTAAGGTTTGCAAAGCAGTAATGTGGCCTGTCCTACTTTATGGGACAGAAATGTGGGCAGTAAAAGCAGAGTAGTTGTGGAAGCTAGAAGTGATGGAGATGCAGTACCTGAGATGGGTGGTGGGTTACACACTGTGGGACAAACAAGGAAATAAGATCAGAGCAGAAGCCAAAACAGCTACAATTACAGAGAAGGTTAAAGAGAACATATTATACTGGTTTGGGTACATGTGCAGAAAAGCAGAAGATGATTTGGTGAAGAAGATTTGAGACAAACAAGAAGAAGGCAAGAGTAAGAGAGGGAGTCCAACAAGGAGGTGAAGGGATTGTGTGAGAGAAGACCTGTGACAGTCAAGCATGACTGTCGAATAATATAGGAGAGTGGCACTGAATAAATAGATGGAGACAGTTGACATGACACCCCAACCCCATGTAGAAAATGTGAAAAGGGGGTTTATGATAATGATGATGATTAGAATACCCAGCTCTCAGGACCTGAACACAAGTGGACACTCAGCATCAATAAAAATTAATATTGACAGTACTACGACATGTGACAACTTTACATCTTAAAGATTTCCATGCATATGGAATACATTATCCCTTTCAATTAAATTCATCCTATCAAAACATGCCCTCAAAAAGGCCTGGATGACTACACAGATGCCTGACTGTTTCAACACGAGATCCAGGTCATCGTGCTCTTTCATGACCAGTAGGCCTTGAAGCTTCTCTACTAAACTTCTGAACATATGGATGTATTCTCTGAAGAAAGCTTTACCTAATAACACACTCATTAACCATTCTCAGAAAGGAAGTATTTGCTCATTTCTTATGTACCTTTCCTCACTTCTGACAATAAGTAAACACATAGATACACACACACACACACACACACACACACACACACACACACACACACACACACACACACACACACACACACATCAACACAAAGAGAGTTATATACATCTCTGTGTGCCTATCTACGTGTGTGTGTGTGTGTGTGTGTGTGTGTGTGTGTGTGTGCATGCGTGTTTGTGTGTGCGTGTGTGTGTTTGAACAAAAATAAAAATGTAAATATAAAAAAAACTTACAAAAATAAAAACTTTAATGTGTTCTCACATTGACTTCTAATTTCTGTTACTATATCTTGTAATTCTGTGTATCTATAATCTTTTAACTCCTGTGTTCTCTCATTCCTTTTCACTGTAATGCAGTTAATACAGAATAGTTTACTTCTGTATATAGCACAGTATTTAGTAATATGATGTCACATCATGAGGCATTTAGCATGTGCTGAATTATGTGTCAATTAATTTGATTTCAGTCTAACATTTGCCCAGGACTAATAAAATGCATAAACATAAAATCACATGACCATACTCACCAAAACATATCCATCCTCAATATATAAATTCATAAAAAGCAAGCAGGTAGCTACTATTCCCAGGACAGGAATTGTTGATCGTTTCCGAAAACACCTCATTTTATCTACAGATTTCCAGACAAGTCTCATGGCAGCTGTTAGATATTACACCTCCTAGAATAAAAAAAATGATATTCTTTTAGGTGATGGAGCTAATAAATGTTTAATAGTTGAAAACATTAAGTTCTTTCAGTCCTAGGTCTGAAAAACAAGCCATATTTTTCCTTCCTTAAAATGAATTATACATACACAGCTTGATCAAACAGTTTGGAACGCTGTTCACCTTTATGCTTGTTATAGCAAGAACAGTTTATATCAAACCATAATGTTTCATTAAACAGAGGGACTGCCGAGGGCAAAAGGCTGAGTAACATAAACAGGGCGTGACCTGGATGAAAATGGAGAGAAAAACGCTTTAGTAAGTTTCAAACTGACCATGATGAAGCTTTAAGTGCCTGGGGCATATTCAGCCTTCACAGCAAAGCTTTCAGAACTGAATGATCAGTCTTCGCTTCTGCTACTAAGCAATGTGAAAGTAGTAGGGTTTGACTGTTTCATTAACAGTATTTATTTGATCAATTAAAATGCATTATAAAATATATTGGATGCTTTTAATGGGACAGACACTCAGATGGAGAGAAATTATTTTTTAAGTATTGCTTTGGTAAACACGTGACAAACATTCACATTTACATAGTTTGCGTTTTATTCTTACAGTCCTGCATTCATCGTTAAAGTAGACATGAGTTTGGTCTACAGTTATACTAGTGCTGTGTAAAAGATAGTTTGTCATATATGTTAAACTTCTTGCAAAGTGTCCTCATCAAAAATGAAAGGTTATTTAAGGTTAAGAATCAGCATACTGCCTGCCCTACAGTGAGTACAAAGGCAGGGGAAGCTGGTTAGGTGGGTTGAGGGGATAGTGAAATTAAAGAACACTGTACACAGTGCCATTCTAACAAACAAGATTGCACCAACCCACACTCCAGGGTAGGAAAACATTACTTATCGTGTAAAAAAGTATTGCATTTTCTGGACTCTACTTACAACTTTTCTGTCTAGTGACTTGCTCAAGTATTTTGGCATTAGGAAAATTGTCTAAGGGTATCCATGTTTGACAGCTTGCGAAAAGGTTTTTTGTAAGCAGCAAGTGTTCCTTAACTTCCTTGCTTTTTGGACTTACTTATTCTGATTACCTTTTAACCAGGGAAAAACAATTATCCACACTGAAACAGAATGCAGACTTCACTTCTGCATTGCAGATGGTACTTTACACACTGTTCTGGCAGCATCTCACTCTGTACATTAGATGTCAGCATTACACAAGTGTTGAAAGTTTAGTATAGCTTTCCTTGTTCCCCTTAGCAAATAAAATACAGTATTCATCTGAGAAAGCTGTGCGGTTTAGAGTACTATCCTAGTGAAGCCTGTGGATAGTGCAAACATTATGGTTGCAGCCAAACACATTGGCTTGATCTATGTTTTTAAAAGTTTACTAATATGCATATGTATTTAAGGAAACCTTAAAATATTCTTATTTGCAATTTAAGTGATGTTTAGTATCCTACAGATCTCCACTGTGCATTACTAAAAGCTAAGCTGTCAGATGATCATTAGATGGGAATAAAATGGCTGAATAAGCATGTGTCCTTTCCTAGATAGATGTCTATGATCCTTTCGTGCACCATGATGGTCAAAATCAGAAGCAAAATGGTAGAATGTCCATCAATACATTGGGACTATTCTCCACCCCTTGAAGAATAGACTGTGCCATTTGGATGCATGAAAACCCTTCCAAACATCTCTATAAAATGTGGCAAATAGGAACTAGATGTTACAACTCTGCAGTGTTTCATACCACTAATGACTCAACCTTGTAGTTTTCATCAAAGTAAGAACACCTTCTATACTTTAAAGTCCTTAGTATTAATTTACACCTTTTACTTTATCTCATGATGTTAATACTGAACAACTGGTGAGCTTCATAATGTAGCATTGGGTATGAGTCCCTTAATTTCCACTTGCAACCTGTATAACTTAGCAGGTCACTTATTTAAACATATCTTCAGAGTTGCCTGGAAAAAGTCTGTGTGCAAACATGATACTTCCTTACACATTCTTTCACTCTCTCTTTTGTCTTATTTCCTCTGTTTCCGGCAGATAAAAGTAAGAAAGTGAACTGCATTCAACGATATATTAATCATGTTGATGTTCCTTTATAGTACAGAAGTAAAATCATACAATAGTGTGAGTAGAACATCACGAAGTAACAGAATCTATTAATGATTGTTACTGACTCCTTGCTGTGCTACTATGAATGGTCAATTGCAATATCGTTACAAGAACCAGTAATGAAGAAAGGCCATTTAGCAACAACAAATTAGTTTTACCGTTAATGATGTTTACAGTAATGTGCAAATGGATCTCCATGGAAGTAGTCAGGTCACATTATGTTCTTCATTAATAAACTTATATAAAACAATCCTTAAGTTTGTAAACTGAATTACCACAAGAAGGTGAAGAAAAGATTATTAGTCAGAAACAACAGTTTTTGATGCATGCTGGTCTATAAGGTAAAATGAGTGATTGAAATCATACAAACACTAGACAGATAAATGAAATGCTTTCAGCAGTATTTCAGTAGCTGAAGCTCTGTAACTTGCTTACAAAAATAAATGCTACCAAAATCGAACAAGGCTGTATTTATGCTGTCAAACTTCAAAAAGAAAAACAGAGTCGGCTGTAACTGTGAACTGGACATTCTAAAAAACAATGCAAAGAGAGAAATCCATTTGTTAAAGGGCAAACTCACCTAAATGTACCCCCTCTAAAATGTTACACTGACATTCAGTGTCAGTGTAAAACTGTAAAGTAACAGCATGGCCCAGTGAGGAGAATGGGCCTTTGCGGTGGAAACACTACATCATCCCCTTTATAACAGCAGTAGTGCTGCAGCTCATATACCTGCTGTACCACTACCGGCATACAGGTGGGGCTCTTCTATGGTCAGTGACATATTTGGGAGTTTTGACTGATGACCATATACATTGCTGTTTAAGTATTTACGGGGGTTCTAAACGAAATACCAGCATTGGTAGAGATTTTAATAGAATCTAGAACAGAAGCTGCCATTAAAAAAGGAATAATTAGTAGAGCATATAAAATATTGCATGATAACTATAACAATCAATCAGAGGAGATTAGAAAGTATTGAGAAGAGAGATTGGCTAAGCAATTCATAAAGAAACAATAGGAGGATATATGTATATCTCCCAAATTTGCAACAAAATGTACAAGATTTAGGATTTTTGCCTGGAAATGTTTACATATTTTTATACCCTACATAGACTCCAGAGAATTTTTCCTTAGGCAGACAGCAAATGTTGGAGGTGTGAAGGGGAAGAAAGAGGTAATTAGGAATATATTTTCTGGGAGTACGGTGAGTTGGTAGACTTAGGGATTTCCTGTGGGATGTACTGTCAGAGATGATGAGTGGGCAGATTGGTCTGAAAAGGGAAATTATTTTTCTTAGCTAAGACATAGAATTGGAATTGCCTAGACATGGTAAGGCCTTGCTGTGTCTAATAATGGTGGCTGCCAAAAAAGCAATTACCAGAAAATAGAAATCAAACTCTAAACCAACTATACTGGAAGTAGTGAATATAGTAACGGAGTTAAAACAACTAGAATTGAGATGTTTAGAAAAGGGTAGGAGCAAGCTACAAAGGAAAAAAAATGGGAATTGTGGGAACAATACATACAAGGGAGGAATGAGGTTTAAAGGCAGCAGGACTTAAATGAGCTATGTATTGCTGAGTGAGAAAGACTGGGTAAATTATAAGTGATATATAATGTTTGCAACTGGGAGTGTGCCATTATGGTTTGTAATATAAAATGCTTGCAACTCGGATTGTGTTGGTGTGGTTTGTTTCATTTATATAAATGTATGATTGCCTGTGTAGTAAGTGATGGTTTAACACAGATGTGTCTTATTTAAAAAAAGGCAGGAATTGAATAATGTATGTAATATTGCTTAGATTATGTGTATGGGGTCCAGGGAAGTAAATTATGTGGGAAGAAATAGCCAGGGAATTGTTATGGCTTGGCTTGTATAGGCCCTAGGGCCGATAACCTAGTACCAACCTATGAACATATGAAGCTATATGTGAAGTATAATGTTTGTTAAGTTAATATAATTTGATTACTTTTATATGAATGTAAATTTGGCCATGTCACAAGTGATAATTCAATAAAGGTGTTTGAGAAAAACAATTGTCCCCTTTGTACAGAAAGTCAATTCAAATCTGATTATTTTTAGAAATTTTGACTGTTTCAGGTGTGATGCTTTTCAGCATGCCCCTCCGCTAATGCATAGAGTACTATTTCTGACTTACAGGTGGCTTCATGGGGATGGACAAGTAAACTTTGGGAGATCTCTGTGGCTAGCAGTTTTGGTGGTGTTAAGCCTGCGCTAAGAATAAATAATGAGATTTATTTATACAGCATGTTTGTGTATCTCATTACCTACAAATGGTATAATATGTACCTTATATACTTACAGCACTGGAGCAGCATCAGGAATTGTATGGAGTACTCTGTCCCAGCTATGATGTTACACTGACAGATCAAAGCTAGTATTTCATATTGGGGTAGCATTGTGGAATGAAGTTGTCCCTTTCTTACACTACCCTTAAAATTATTTAGAATCTAGTCCATA
>NC_056745.1:1073120128-1073135128 GCF_019279795.1 Protopterus annectens | reverse complement strand
GTTATAGTGTCCTACACCCAGTAAACTTCTAAATTGCTTAACCTGTGTAGGCAGTACTTACCCCCATGCAAACCTGCTTACAACTGCTCAAAAGTACCATAATCACATTGTATTCAATGGCCCTTGTTCTGCCTAGCAAAAAAATAAACTGCCTTTGCAAGGCTCAAACTCAGGATCCTGCACACTATAGTCACAGTAGTTAACCACCAGGCCATCATAGCAATAGATATGAATGAGGTATCAGCAAACTAATCCTCACCACAGGAAAGTCAAACCAAACATGTGAACTGAATCTATGTACAGTGTGATGTTGGATAACCTGCCACAGAACATAAATATGTGAACTTGAGTACTGCAGTAAGCATAGATTTGAAGTGTTATTGTAATAAAGTGTAGAAGCCCCCAGGTCCCCATACAGTGTATGTACACATGAATCACAGATACTAGACACATATATAACCTGTCATGAAAAATAAATCATTGCCAAATGGCAAATTTAGCGCTAATTAACTATTAAGCAATGCTAACCTCAGCACAGCTCAAGTTAGTAAATGTAAACAATGTGTGGGTGAGCCAATTCAATCTGACTAGTGGTATACCTCTTTAAGCAGTGCCAACCTCATGTAAGCAGGTCTGCCCACAGTTTAGCTTATCCAAAACTGGCCAATCACATGGAAGTGTGGAAAATGGCTGTATTTAAACCCCACAGGTGAGAATCCTACTCATAACTGGTTGCAGCTTCCTACTGCAGGCAGAATGGCTGGTGTGGATGAAGGCACTCAATTTAGAGTGCAGCACTGGGGCATCCAGGAGTAAAAAATCATGGTATGGCTCCTGGTAAAAAAACATGATCACAGACTACTGCAGGGCCAGTACCAGGGCTTGCAGTATAAAACGGAGGCCTGGGACAGTCTCGCCCATGGCCTCACCAGTGCCACAGGTATCCCCTGGAGTGGTGAGCAGGTCAGGCACCACCATGCTGACCTGAAGCGGTGGAGGGGGGATACACTGGAGCAATGGATCCAAGAGTCTTGGCAGATGCCCAATGCCTCAGGACTGAGTAAGTACTCACTCTACTAAGTAGTTAATAATTGCCTAGCTTGTGTATACTATGGATAGGTATGGCTAAATATCACTACATTTCTCATAGCTGCAGATGAGTGGGCTGCGAACCAGCAAGCCTATGATGCTAGGCTGCAAAGGCTGCGTCATGAGGCAGGTTAGTAATCAGTCTGCATGTACTGTTACAACAAATAAATATAAGAGCCTTAGAAACTGTGAATAAAGGTATAACCCCCCTGGAGTGCTTCTGTTTACTCTTCTTTCATATGTTGGTGATCTGTTCCATATTATAAATAGTAATATTGTATCTTAAGCAGTGTCACCCACACTGTGGTATGCAGATAAAATGGGCATGAATTCCTGCTTAACAATGTTGGAAGTGCCAAGAGGTTAGTTATATTGTACAAGTTAGGGAGACTTAGATAGAAAACAGTTGAAATGTGTACATTAATTCCCTGATAGCATTGTGTACTGTGATGTTAGCTATAATATTTTGTCACACACAGCGGGGGTTGAATCCTGGGATTGCTACTAAGTTGTATGCATAACCATACCCCACAACTATACAGATTTTGATACAATGTTCAGATAGAAAGCTGTATGCATACTTACACACAACAGTACAGAATTTGCTAGAATGTTCAGAATGTACGTAGTATGCATAATCATAACCCACAACTGTTCTAATCTGTCCAGCATGTCCAGATAAATGGCCCATATCACCAACTTGGTACTCTGTTCCCCTGAAAATCCAGTGTGATGTTCCAAGAATTGTAGGCAGCTGTCAATGACATATAACTGAAATTTAAACATGTACAGAGTCAGAGAATGTATATGGAACAAACCTGTCATTCTAGCACCTCACCCAAAGTGTATGACAGCAACTTTCAACATATGTTGCATTAACACCTGCAGCCTGTCACGCCTGTATGTAAGACCCAGGTCACGTATATAATAATGTATAAACATACCAGTGACATTATAAGGCCATTGTGTAGTGTAATAATACATGTAAGGGAAAGACCACTGCAGTGACTAAGAATGTTGTGAAAACTACAAGGATATATTAGTTGCTAACTTAACTCTCTCTCACATCCCTACCATATGTGCATAATAACCCAATGACACTCCTCCCCTGGTATGTGTACACTCCAAACTTTTGTTGGGACATATGTCCTAATGGTTTATAAATATTCACATTTGTTTCTATGCATGTGCCATGTGAAAATACATCCATACTTATGGCCTGTTGCCATCAGTGAAACCTGCATGCTCCTGTATTGGCCACTGTTGTTCCATATATGCATGTGTTCTGCTTGCTCTGCAACTGTGTTACATCTGGTGTGTTGGGTTAATGGGAATACTTATGCATGCTGTTATAACTAATCCTGAATGCTGTTGACTGTTACTAACCCATATCTGTCATAAACCTGGGACAACACAGCTCATATGGGAAGGCCACTCCCAGCGGAACCACCTGCCTACCTCAGCTGGCCATGGCACCGGGCACCAACAAATCTGGGGCCCAGCCTGGGGCCTCCTCCTCTGTGAGCCCTGTGCCACCTTCGGGTGGAACCACTGCAGGGGATGGGGTTCATCCCCCCCCTCGGAGCGGGCATGGAGGGGAACCTGTTACCTGTCAACAGGTCTGGGCCATGGTGTGTAAGGAGCTTGATCTGGAGTACTGAGAGTGGCTACGCCAGCTTGAGGGCTGAGTGACACTATTAAAGGGTGAGCCTGCCCCTCCTACACAGCCCCCAGCACAGCCACCGTCAGGTGCAGTGGTGATTGCCCATGGGTGGGGACCTCAGTCCCACTGTTTCCAGTTAGGGGCTCATGGGCTTTCGACTTCCAAATACCCCTCTCCATCCAAGGTGTTTACCCCCACGTCATAGGGTCTATATTATAACACTGAATGTTCAAAATTTCGAATGCTATAATATTGACTCATTTCAGTTGAACAATCATAACATCGAACTCTCGGAACAGCAAATTTTTTCCCAGGGAAAAAATTTGCTGTTCCAAGAAACATACACACACACAACACAAGCACACCAAAACAACTGCAATCCACAAACATACACTTAAAATCCTACATCTAACCCTACACTAAACTGTACATACACTACTATCTATTCACTTATCTTAACCCAAGCCCTCACCCTAAAGTCCGTAACTCTCACACACTCACCTCACCCGCGCCCTAACCCTAACTCACTTAATCCGCCCCTAACCCTACAGTCTGTCAATATCGCACACTCACCTCATCCGCACCCTAACCCTAACTCACTCAACCCGCCCCTAACCCTAAAGTCTGTCACTACCGCACACTCACCTCACCAGCTCCATAACCCTAAGTCCCTAACTACCGCACACTCACCTTACCCCAGTTCGTTCGCTCACTTACCTTAACCCGGTCCATAACCATCGCACCACACTTACCTGAACCCAATCTGTAACCTCCGTTCGCTCACTTCCATAAACCTGGTCCGTAACCAACCCACCACAGTGCTGTAAATAGCGAAGCCATGGAATGAACCACCAAAATTTTACCCTAGGTAAAACTTCGATGTTCCAAGGCTTTGCTATTGTCAGCTTTCACTCTAAAGGGTTCGATATTATAACATTCAAAGTTTTAAAAGTTCGATGTTATAATATAAACCCCATGTCATATACCGGCCCTGTATGCGTCTTGTGTGTCTTGTCATTTAACCTACCCAACCTACCTCCCCAAATATACCTACTACCACTCCCCAACACCCCACTCTCACCTGAAAAAAAAGGGTGATCTGTTCCCACAAAAAAATCTCGCCCCATACATAGCTGTCCATTTCGCACACATGTCTACTGGACACATGTAATCTGGTCTAATTGGCATCACAATGATTATATGTTGTCCTCATCCATCTCCCAGGGGTTTTAGAGTCCAAATGTACCTGCAAATATAGTGTATATGCACAACTGTTGCTGTAGAAGAAATGGGCAGCTATGGACCTTTCCTACACCCTTCCTGCACATGCCTAGCTATTTTCCCTACTGTTTTTCCCTCTTTGTGCCCTGTTTTTCACCACTGTCTTATCAACCCCTTTTTCTTTTCTTTTACAGGAATTAGCATGGGGGTAAGTGGCAGTAAGCACTGTTAAGCAGTGGTAAGTGGGTTTGAGCGGGTGTGCCTGGGGGTAAGCTATGCCTACACAGGTTGAGAAATTCAAAGCTAACTGACTGTAAGAAAACATAAGCAGAGGTTGGCAGTGCTTACCATCACGCAAACCAATGCAAACCTGCTTACAACTGCTTAGAAGTGCCTTAATCACTCTGTATCCAACATCCCTTGTTCTGCTCAGCAACAAAATAAACTGCCTCTCCAAGGCTCAAACACAGGATCCTGCACTCCATACACAAAGTGATTTACCACTAAACCATGGCAGACATACATAACCTGAAGTTTTCACAAACATATCATGCAGCACAATCAGTCAACAGTACAGGAAATGTATTATTATCACACCAAATAACCTGTTAATGCAAGAAGTCTAGACAAAGTATGTCACACTGTGGGTACAAATAGGGATATATGTCAACTAATGCTCTAATACACTTAAAATGTTGCTAGTTACACAGTTATATGTATTAGAACACATATGTAGAAAGAGATGAAGTCTGAAACACAAAAGTGTTGCCACTAGTTACTGACTTCAATGCTGCGATCATCCATGACAATTGACAAGTGAATGAGGAACAGGCCAAAATATGAGCCGAACATGCATGGACATATGGACAGATATATATCTGTAAATGTCGACAGATAGCTATATGTAGATATATATATATTATTGTATGACTCACAAATAATCTTATAACAGCAATTATATATAGATACATACATATGTTCATATGTATGTATATATATATATATATATATATATATATATATATATATATATATATATATATATATATATATAGATATAGCCATATGAGATATATATAGCTACATACACATATACACACACAAAAGGTATCAGTAGCCATGCATATGTAGAAGTACTGTGGAAGTACTGGATGCAAAGTATATCCCTCAGCCACAAGCCCTTCAACTGGCACCTGTGAAATGTGTAGTGTGGCAACCATTCCCACAAATGAGAATACTGACATTAAACATATACCCACCCACAATTCAAAGGACATGACACGACACACAGGTATGCATAAACAGATAACCTTTATTCCTGTACTATATAGTAATGTATGCCAGTACTGACACCACATAAGGTTTGAAATATGTAATCAGTCATGAATGCAAGGCCCACACAAAACAGTAGATGCAAGCAATGTGCATATATACCATACTATGCTGTCTAGGCCAAGGCCTTCAATTAGTATAACAGTAGAAAAAGGATTTGCCTTCAGGATACGTAACAATCAACAATTACAGATGTAGTTCAGCAGCCTCCAATTACACCCTGTAGTCAAGCCCTAGGGGGAAAAGTAGCACTTGTGTTAATGTCACAGTATCTTGTACATAACATTGCTTAACCTAACATCTCACTATCACACTGAATGACCCTCTTCTTAACAGTTATATCACTGAAAAGGTGCCATAGCCTAGGTTAATGGCATAGAACCCCCCCCCCCCAATAAATGGCTGTACAAGGCCAAGGAACACTGTGCACCACACACTTACCTCTGGAATGTACAAGGGCACATATGTGTTCTCAAGCTGTTGCCCCCATATATATGGACTTGGCCCAACAGTTGGTGTGGGAGTCCATGACATGACTGGGAAGATAGCAGTAATGATAGTGGTCAATAATGATAGGCCATTACCTAACAACCCTTTCTGTATCACAGCAGGACAAAGACTGGCATATATGTGGAGGACAGAGGCAGGAATATAGGGCCATATTTGCAGTATTGCTGTTAAACACCCTGGAAATTGCTGGTGTAACAGGATTTGTTGCAGCATACCCTTATGCAGGGATATGACATTGAAATACAAATGGATGTAGCCATGTACTGATAGCACTCAACAGACAGAAAGCCACAGATATATTTGAGATAATACCTGTGTGGTGCACAGACAAATCCTAACAGCCAATCCCCCTGATATCATATGGATAGGCCCACAGTTGAGAGCTATGCAGACAGACAACATTCCATGAAAAAGTACCATGTACACCGAAACCCTGTAAGAACAGCAAGATTCTTTGCACACAACACTACTACTCATGCTGCCTGCAGGTCTTGAACCTTACCCACATGTGAATTTGGCCTGTGTCTGCAGGTTCTGCTGTAAGAGGTATTGCTACCTGCTGCCTGTATCACTAATGCCCACACACAGGACGGATGTCCATCACACAGGAAATGTAAAGGGACCATGGCCACATGTTGTAGGGATTTGTAGTGGGTGGTTGCCATGACAGTGGTAATTCAATGTAGTACAAGTGTCATTTTATATATATATATATATATATATATATATATATATATATATATATATATATATATATGGCTATCTGGATAGGTATATGTACATATATTTCCACCATATGTCCTGGACATGGAGTGTAACCGCACTCCAGCCCCTATAGTCCCAATGTCGTAGTGCAAGGGGATGTCAGGTATGTATAGCAGGTATATTACTAGACTGTTGCTACTGTTATTGGGATTGTCTTCACAGACATGGTGTGTGTGGATGCTGAAATCTGCTTATAAGATGTGTGCCATTGGCTACTGACCGACATCCTAAGGTAATCATTGTAAAGTACCGCTGCTAGCATGTAATGCCCCTGTGGAGTGCAGCAGAGATATTGGCCACTATATATGGAACTTCGGACACACCCTGTACAGTCCAGAGGTATACACATATTCCCTTAGTGCACCATATGTGTACCAGGCATGACAATATGGATGTAGACAGCCATGTAGATGGGTATAACACATAATGACTGGTTTACATTTAGCACCATAGGTGTTGGATTCACACACTCCTGTCTGGCCTGACACATACTGACTGCTGGTACAGGGGTGCCATGGACACATACTACCCACTAAATATTGACATACATCTGTACAGCATCCCACTGCTCTGTCTGACATATATGACTTTTAAGGGAGGCCCAGCAGCAGTACATCTGGCAAGTATCTGCACATGACATCCCACTGGTTAAGTACACTAAGCTGCTAGGCATGTAACAATGCACTGTGCAGGCTACAGGCAGACTGGCTCAGCACTGGCCTACATCTCGTATGAGGGAATGCACATGTACCTGCATATATAGCAGACTCAACAGCCATGTCACAGCACAGGGTAAGATACACATGTGTGACAGTGCATAACCACAACCAATGTGAACACAGCCACAGCCACATATGGTAAGCTAGCATAATATTACAGTATACAGACTATCTGTTCTACACCATCCTCATATGTGCCACTCACAGAATGTCCCTACATATACTGGGCTGCTACATAGTTTGGTCTGATGGCTGTCTGTGGTATGGGACATGTGTATGTATGGCCCTACAAACATGTATGGTAAAACGGTACCATACAGCGGGGCAGCATGTAACATCTGATAGAAGGGGAGCTAGGACAATGACATCGACCACAGTCTGTACACAGGCTAAAGTACATATTAACAATACACACACTGCCAACATTCACCATCACTACACTGACCTCAGTACTGTACAAACATCCACAGAATGGCCAGCTTATGTCATGAAATATAACCCCTACTGTACATGACATGTGTAGCAATCTGATATAGCAATGGCTTGTTATCAGATATGATGACACTATTTATGGTGTACAGCACATATGCACCACTACATGCACACCATATGTACAAAGATTGACAATAGTGTGGCTGACAGCACATACACAGGGTCAGTAAAGACATGTTGCTGTGATAACCTTGTATATTTTCCATTGTAACAGTGTTTGTTGCAACATATGTCCTATGAGGGATATGAAGTCAGTAACTGTCACGGCCTTCACCATCTACAGATTGTGATCCTCATACTACCTTCTGCATTCCACAGAGAGATGCACTGTGGCTAACACATGAAACCATAGGCACAACATTGCCCAGTCTGCAGATGACCCTGCAGATGGGGATTCCTCATATACATGGAACTAACATGGCAGGTATTACTACATGTATGACAGGCATATTCAGACAAACACTGTTAAACCAACATTATTCTAAATGCAGTATAGCAGCACTTACAGTCTGTAGTCAGGTCAGGCACATCCCCATCCTGTTTGTTGCCCTCTTTCCACAGTGTATGTTGTTAGAGGTAAATCCCCAATCCATCTGAGATGCTGTTTGCCAAACAACAGATCTAGTTCCTGCTCACAGTGACTGAAAAGGCCAAACACCACCATGATGTTCCTAGGTATTGGAGTATGTTTCCATGCAATTGGCTATGGGATTGTTACCACAGCTGTTCCACATGCAATCAGCTAGGGGAGGGCTGCAATTCATGCAGAGGCCATCAGCAGATCATGAGCATAACGTAAAATACACATGCTGCTGCCTAAGCAAGGCAGTTGTGGGTCTCCACATCCACCAGAGAGGGAGTGGGGGAGGCAGACAGAGGCAAATACATGTCAGGGAGGGGTGGGAGTGTAAAACTGAAGCATGTTTGTGTCACACACCTAGCAGCACAGGGTATCAAACCCCCCAACAACTATGTTGTGCTATCACAGTTCAATGCAGTTATTGGATGCACCACATGGGTTATCTGATGTGGAGCACTCAGAACATATATGTGAGGGTGAGTGACATCGGCAACAGGTATACAGTAGATATATGGTAGGTGTTGTACATGTGCCTGCCTTCATGAACAGGTCCCAGCGTCAACACAGGCACACTCACAAAGGGACGCACACACATTGACACACTTGGCAGGGCCAGGAGTGCAACTCATTACTATTGGGATTGCCACAACACATCAATGTGTTAGGTATCACATGCACCACATGAGTCATATGGAGGCCATATGGGCAAAGAGTATGAGATGTTAGACATCAGACAGCATGCTTCAGTATGCCCTGGGGGGTTGTAGTGAGGGTGGATGTGGACATACGCACCATACAACACACACACATGAACACACATGGTGCCAGTTCTGACATGCATGGGTGCATGTCTACAAGGGTGTGTTGTGGTCAACTGTGCCAGCAGGCTGTACAAGGGTAGGCGATGGGTATACCTTGGCATCAAGCTACATGACAATGGTCTGCATTGTGGCTCAGGCCTGTAGTTACTGAATTTGCCCACACAGGTGGGCACTGCATCCCCCATCCAGTCACCTGGGTGACTATTGTGTGTGGCCAATGCTGTACACCACATGCCATATATGTGTTCCTTAGTCCATGACATGGATGGTGTCTGGGATGTGCACACCTCCCACATGCATGTACAGTGACATGTGGAATTGTACATGGGGTGTCTGGCCCATGTTATGAACGCAGATTATCATCAGATGTGCCAATCTTGCCCACCTGTGGCAGGAACTGGTAATGGGCAGCAGGTTTACCCTTCACCTACATTGATAGCATGCCGACACCATTCCCTGCTGTCAGTGTCATCTGTCCATACAGGACATGTTGTCAGGTATGATATGTCCATTATGAGTCACATGCGAAGGCACCACAGGTGGTGCAGGTGTCCAATCGGGAACATGGTAGAGGTGCACTGTCTGCATGTATGTGCATATTGAACAGATGGGCAGGGTGACATGCCCTCTGTAGCCCACTGATATCACTGCATAGCTACTATCAGTGGCCAATATGCAGTGTACTACCCACATATTGGCTGCTGCCTAGGCATGTGTGTTCATATGACACATGGGTTGAGTGTGTGCTCTGGGTAATAGTGGGGTTGCTAACTTGGATTGGCTGGCCTTTATGTCACATGTATGGGTATGGCTTTGCACCGCAGCCTCCCAGCTAATTTACATCTGTTAGCCCTGTATGGTTGACATTGTGATATATAGTAGGGCCACCATAAAAGAAATTAGCAAAACCCCCTCCACATTGCCCACACTCCCTCTACACAGGATACGAGTTTCAAACACACACACAACTACTTTATTACACTACAGTACTACGCAGTTATAGTATGCACCATGGACATTATTGGAGTGGAGTACTATTTCCCCAAAGGTGTATTTCACAGTGAATGACATCAGCAGGATTACCAAAGTAGGGCATTTCAACTGTACTGCAAGTGACACGCCTACAATGCATTGTTCCCTACACAGACAGTGAGACACACACAAAACATCCACAACTAACATGTGTGGGTATAGAACCCTTGACCAAGGTCTATATCATAATACAGCATGGAACTGTTATGCGACACACCACAGGGATTACTAAAGAACTTTCTCCCCATAGTTGTACTTCACAATGAATGACATCAGCAGGATTGGCAAAGTAGGGCATTTGAAATGTACTGTGAGTGAGTAGCCTATGGTGCATTGCTCTATACACAGACAATGCAACACACACAAAACATCCAGAACTGCCATGGTTGGAGATGGAACCCTACCACAGTTCTAAATCACACTACAGCAGTACGCAGTTACAGGATGCCCTACAAAGATTACAGGGCTATGACTTTTCCACAGGTGTATTTCTAGGTGAGTGACATCAGCAGCCTTGCCAAAGCTGAGTATATGAATTCTAAGGAGTGTGAGTAACCAAAAAAGCATTGTTTGTTACTCAGTCATAGACAGAGAGAGATACACAGTTGCCAAGTCTAGGGTTAAAACACATACCTAACTACTTTATCACACTACAGCAGCATGCAGTTACAGGACATGCTACAGGGATTATTAGGTGATTACATTCCCAGAGTTGTATTTCCAGGTGAGTGACATCAGCAGCCTTGCTAAAGTCAAGTATGTGTATTGTCCGGGGTGTGAGTGGCCTAAAAAGCATTGCTCTCTACACAGTCAGACACACACAATTGGCAGGTCTGGGGTTAGAACATCTACTTAACTATCTTATCACACTACAGCAATACACAGTTACAAGACGCACTATGGAGTTTACTGGGCTATGATTTCCCCAGAGGTGTATTTCTAGGTGAGTGACATCAGCAGCCTTGCCAAAGTTGAGTATGTGTATTGTACAGGGTGTGAGTTGCTTAAAAAGCATTGCTCTCTACACAGTCAGACACACACACATTCACACAGTTGCTAGGTCTGGGGTTAGAACACCTACTTTTTTTTATCACACTACAGCAGTATGCAGTTACAGGACGTGCTATGGAGTTTACTGGGCTATGATTTCCCCAGAAGTATATTTCTAGGTGAGTGACATCAACAGCCTTGCCAAAGTTGAGTATGTGTATTGTACAGGGTGTGAGTGGCCTAAAAAGCATTGTTCTCTACACAGTCAGACACACACACTTGCCAGGTCTGGGGTTAGAACATCTACCTAACTACTTTAGCACAAGACAGCAGTACGCAGTTACAAGACGCACTGTGGAGATTACTGGACTATGATTTCCCCAGAAGTGTATTTCTAGCTGCATGACATCTGCAGCCTTGCCAATGTTGTGTATATGAACTGTACTGAGTGTGAGTAGCCTAGAAAGCATTTCTTTCTACACAGGCAGAGACTGAGACACTCACACAGTTGCCAAGTTTGGGGTTAGGACTATGACCTAACTAGTTTATCAGTACAGCAGTACACAGTTATGGGACGCGCCATGGGGATTACTGAGCTACAGCTCCCCCAAAGGTGTATTTCACATTGGATGACCTCAGCAGGCTTGTCATGATACTGCTATGGGGAGGGCAGTGTGTGCAAGGGCCATAACCCATTCAAGTAGGGATTGACATGCCGCATGCAGGCACACAGGGGGTCATATACCACAGGTACGTGTATACAACTACTAGGTGACAACTTCCTTGTACAATCATGCTGACAGATACTGGTGGCTAGTATCTGCAGTGAGTGACACCTGCACCTCATGTGTTTGGGGCCCTTTGCTGTGTGCTGGGTGGGACAGGCCCAGATGGATCCTTGTCAGGGTCACCCTCTACAACACATCTATCTCTGTCTACTTTGGCTTATTATAGTGTGTTGTCCTTACATATATGTCTGTATTCCTATCCACTGTGTGTGCAAGGCAGGAGTGGTGCATACTGACCTGTGTCTGCACTGAGAACTGCAACTGCCAGATATGCCTGGTCCACTGTTGTTTGCGGACATTGCCTTCTTGTGTTTAAGTGTGTGAGCATGCCCAGTATGGGATTTCAGTATGTTGTTGACTGACATTGCCTTCATTCCTCTAAGTGTGTGGGCATGACCAGTATGGCCATCTATATTGCATGTGTGGATCAAGTCCAGGTGGTTTGTACTGCGGTGCTGACCTTTGTGTTGCACACCGACAGGTAGCATGCTGTGTCTGCAGGGTATACATCAGTCATTTGGCATTGACTGTTGCTACATTTCTGTATAGCGGGGGGGGACACCTGACTGTTTCTACATTTCTACACAGGGGTGGGGGCACACCTGACTGTTACTATAAGTGTACATAGGATGGTAGGAAACACCTTACACTTTTACACAGTTGCTAGGACTGTACTGGTATGTCAGGTACACCATTTCAGTCTGTAGTCTTACCTATCGTGCTGGCTAGAGGCATACCAGTGTACTTCGTAGCTTAGTAGATCATAGCTTTCACTACCTACATATTAGTTTCTGACTTCCTAGCCTTCACAACTTACATCCAGCTGGCTGGCTTGCTGTAGTCTGTCTGTGTAGGGCTGGGGTAGGAGTTACCCATGGGGCTCATTCAGAGGCCATAGTACATCATTTGTTTGTGTTTGTCTACACCTATCCTGTGACTGTTGTTGGGTATGTGCCCCCCCAACTGGCATGTGTGAGTTACTTACCTTGTGGGTGTCCCAGTATTGAGGGTGGTTCTGCAGGGCTGCCTATGTCGGATGCACATAGTACACTCCCTATACATGGTTGAGCACAGGTAGTGTCATGTTTGGCATCCCTTTTACTGTACATGCGAGTCAGAGAGAGGTGTCATTCCCTGGGTCCCTACTGTGTCAGTGCATGTGCTATGCGTTGTCTCTTTGGCAAGGCCAAGGCATACGGGGCATGCCTTCTTCTGCCTACTGGGGCAGGCTCAGGTTGTTCCTCCTCTGAGTTGCTCTGCACCTGTGCAGGCCTTGGCACTGGTGGGGGCTGTGTGGCCCTGCCCCATGCTGTTCCTGCTGCAGCTGTTTTCGCAGGATCATATTGTGTAGCATGGCACACAAAGACAATTTGGGTACATGTAGTTGGATTGTACTGCAAGGCTCCACCGGATGTGTCCAGGCACCAGAACCGTGACTTGAGCATCCCAAACACATGCTCTATTATGATTCGTGTTTGTGCTTGTGCATCATTATGGAGTTCTTGTTCTGGTCTGTGTGCATTTCTGATGGGTATCATCAGCCATGGCTCCAGTGCCAGCATCCCCCACTAGGTGACTGTGTGGGATGTCCCCACTGGAACAAAATCTGGTATACCTGCATCAAATGCCAGTTGTGGGAATCGTGATAGCTGCCAGGGCAGCCAGCACACACATTCATTATTATGCCCTGGGCATTGCACACGACCTGGCAGTTGATGGAGGGGAAGCCCTTGCAGTTGATGTAGACCCTACCCCGCTCACCTGGTGGTGCTTTAATGCATATGTGCATACAGTCTATTGCACCCACTATCTCAGGGTATTCTGCTATTTGGTGGAAGAGATGCATATTGCTGGCCAACGCCTCACGGGTGATGGGGAAATATATACGTGCTCACCAACATGTGCTGACATGGCATCCAGGAACTAGTGGAGTACCCTGGATGCTGATGCCTGTGAAATCCCCATCATATCCCCAGTTGGCCTTTGGAAGGTACCTGTAGCTATTATTCTTAGGCCTTCACTTACCTTGGTATCCACTAGGATGGGTTGCTCTCTGTTAGTTCTGTGTGTCAGGCATGGCCGGCACAGCTCAACAATTTGCTGTAGGAGGTCCCTGTCCATCTTATAGCTCTCCACTATCTCCAGCTCATGTAGCCCTTGGTAGGTTACCCTGGGTCTGTACACTCTTCTTCATCTCCTCACTGTGGGTTGCTCAGCAGCATTCACATCCTCACCACACTCAGCCTCTTGCACATGCTGGTTTATGATAGCAAAAGCAGCCCCTAACATTTTTTCTCTTGCTTTCATTTTGTAAAATGTTCCCGTCTGTATACACCAGTGGTGCAGAGTTTTTGGGAAAATCAAGGGGGAAAGGTGTTTGCATAGTTTATAGTGGTGTGCTGGGCTGGTCTGCTGCCTGTGTAATTGGCTGATTCTGACACAGTTCACCTGTCAGCTAAGCTAGTTCTCCTTGATTACCTTCCCACTGCTGTTTTCCCTTCCCACTGCCTCCCTGTTTAAGCCTGTGTGTGCACGGTGCAAATGGAGTGCTAAAATGTGCACAGAGCTGCTATTTCCTGGTTTAACTTCCTTTTTCTTCCTGTAAAACCCGGTACGCAGCATGCACACCCGCTTATACTTTGTAAAGAGTGCTAGGCAGGTTTAGACACACCCCTAGCTTAGCTGTGCTAATCTAGGAGCAATCCCACGCCACAGGGCTCCAATCCACTTACAGTATGCCTGACACCTCCCCCCCATGATGTCACCTATATCCTAGTCTTCCACCCAGCTATTTATGCTCTTACACTCTTGGGACCTGCCTCACACCCTGGGTAAATCTGGGATTCAATAACCTTTCCCTCATTTGCATAGGAATGCCTGCTAATGCATAGTTACATGTCCCACACTGAGCCTCCCCCCTTAGAAACCACTATTCACTAGCCAGGTTGTCTTTTTCCTGCCATTAACTTGCATGGCAGAATACTGATTTTAGTTAGAA